>NC_136425.1:116687500-117052500 GCF_052625555.1 Lactuca saligna
CCACGTCTGTCACCTTCGCAATCATGCTTCATTCTAAATCAGATTTGTACATAAATCATTAATTTACAACTTAAATACTATATTCAAAATTTAATAAACCAAATAATTCATTTATTTAGAGTTTCATGCAAACTAATTATAAAAACAAATACATTTTACTATATTTATACAACACGATAAATAAATATCTTCACAAGAAAAATAATACAGATATTTATATATAAATCGTACATATTTTAACATAAAATTCATTAAAGCTTTGCAAGGGCTAAAGCTTCATTTCCAGGTATAAAGTTTGGATCTTGTCACTTGGTTCATGTTGTATGCTTAAAAGGTCATTTTCTAGGGTTTAAGTCCCAATGGTGGATACTTTTGTGCAAATGGCCTCCATAAGCTTAGATACTTCATATTTCTGATCTATTGGAGTTGTAGACTCATAAAAATGGCATCTTGGACGTGGGGATTGCACCATGCATGAGATCTAGGTCCTTGAGTTTGAATAAAAGGTTGTTATGTGATGTTGGAGCCTTTACAGCCGTGCCAAGGCTTAAAGGTCTCGACTTTATGGGTTTAGACACACTAGAAGAGTCGGATCTAGAAGTGGAAGTAATGGCTTAACCGATTAAGACCAGAAATGGAGAGTGGCTGATTCTGGTGGTTACGTTGGGCGTAACTTCTAGTACGCGCAGCGTACTGGGTGGAGACCCCGATCAGGGAGGGGTTGGCGATGTACGCCCCATGTACATCTAGAATACGCCCTGCGTACTCTCAGGGTTTGACTTTTGTTGACTTTTAGGGTTTTGGTCAACATGAGGACTTTAGGTCATGGAAGAGTAAAATGGTCTTTTACCCTCTAAGGAATGATGATAAGGGGTAAAGTTTTAGTGGTGGAAGTCTTTGTGTATTAAATGATATTTTTATGTTTAGGCGAGGTTGAGCCGTCGTTCGGGTTTGGTGATAGCGAGGACACGAGATCTTAGACTTTCCACGAGGTGAGTTTTCTCACTATACTGTACCCGGAAGGGTTGACTGTGTGACCGGAAGGTCGGATATGCTGTGAAATAAATGTATCATGTGTGATAAGTTATTCGTTATATGTGCCATGTATGTTATGTTTGATATGGGCCGGAAGACATTATGTTATGGGCCGGAAGGCGTATATGTTATGGGCCGGAAGGCGTTGTGATGTGGACTGTAAGGTTGACGTGGGTAGGACCGGAAGGTTTACCTAGTCGGGACGGAAGTCCCCTGAGACACATAGACCGGAAGGTCATGGCCTGGAAAGGCGTATGTGCATAGGTTGTATTTTGGGGAACTCACTAAGAATTTATGCTTACAGTTGTTGTGTTATGTGTTTCAGGTACTAGCGAGGACCATGGGAAGGCGCCGACGTGATCGTACACATTATCGGGGAAAAACTATTTTTATGATCTTTGGGATGTATTTGAGACAATATTGTTTATGTTTGAATTTGAAATATTAATCGATGTTTTGATGTCTACAAAAATGAAAAAAATTGGTTTTAAAATTTACGCCGTTACAAATTCGAAAACCATTTTAAATTCTCTTTTAAAAACTCTACCTGATTTGAGACTGGATTCTCATGAATGTTCCTCCAATTCACTCAAACCAAGGCTCTGATACCAACTTGTAATCACCAAAAATTCAACAAAATTTTAAACTTTTCAAAGCATCCCAATTTCTTTAAGTTTTTACAAAATGGTTTTCAATACATTTATTATCAGAATATTCCCAGAACCATAACATATATCATAAACACAAGGAGCGGTACGATCACGCCTTTGCCTTGCCACGGTCTCCTGAAGAACCTGAAAAACATTAAACCACAACTGTAAGCCCGAAAACTTAGTGAGATACCCCCAAAATACCAACCACATATACAATACACACGTAACATGCTATATCATAACAAATCACAGAACAGCCATGCATATCGGATCTACTGTGTGACCGGTCCGGCGTGACAGGCCTTCAGTCCACCTGGTGCACCCTCCGAGTCTAGTCATGTCCATTGAGTCTACAGTGTGGTTGGTCCGCCCGCACCGGGCCTTCAACCCACCTGGTCCACTCTCCGAGTCTACAGTATGACTGGTCCGCCCGCACCGGGCCTTCAACTCACCTGGTCCACTCTCTGAGTCTACAGTATGACTGGTCCGCCCACATCGGGCCTTCAGTCGGCCTGGTTCACTCTCCGAGCCTCGACACGTCTGGTCCGCCCTCGTGGGGCCTACAGACTATCTGAACTGCTCGCTAGGCCTTCGGAATAACCGGTCCGCCCTGGGTATGTTGGCCTACAGCACAATGCAGGTCCCGCCTCAACCCAAACCCAGTCAAACAACCATGTGCACATAAACATACAATCATATAACAATTCACATTCAATCAAACCGATCTAGCAGATCACGTAACACGACATACTCTAAGCAGGATACCGACCTAATCGGTCACTAGCATAGCATCACCCTATATACTAGGATACCGACCTTAACCAGGTCTCTAACATATACCATCCTAACTACCAGGATGCAAACATAGTAAAACAGCAACATAACAACAATACCCGGATTACAATCCCATAAAGGGTCGGCCTTGGTGCCTTAGACCCTGTTGATATAGTGAGGATAACTCACCTTGCAACTGCTAACTGAAAAGATAAGATCACACTGCTCCAACCTCCGACACAAACTCCACCCCTGATAAAGCCGAAAGACTAGACCCAATAAATACCACAAAATACCAAAATGCCCTTAGAAGTCAACTGGTCAACTCTTGATCAAAGTCAACCTTCTGGCTGACTCTACTCGCCGAGTCAGCCCGCTAACTCGCCGCGCCCCACAACACTGAAAAGACCCATCTCAACTCACTGAGTCATCCCTTGACTCACCGATTCTTAACTTAACCAGGAAAGGCTAAGACCTCAAGACCAGACTCGCCGAGTCCAAGAACAGACTCGCTTAGTCCAAGGCTATCTTCAACCAACTCATCGAGTTGTTCTTCCAGCTCGTCGAGTTCCTGCCCACCTTCAAGCAACTCGCCGAGTACACCCTTGTGACTCGCTGAGTACCACTAGCTCTTAACCCATACAAAAGCCTTCCAGGCCATGCAATCGATCCAAAACGTAGATCTACCCTTCTACAACCCTTCCATCACGTAAAGTGGCAAAATTTACGTGAATCCAAAGAGATCTAGGCATTTTACACTATAGGGCTAGGGTTTGGGATAAGATGGCTTCACCAAACACTCAATAACAGGGACTTTAATGCACTCTAGACCTTCTCCATACCAGATCTGAGGTAGCAACCTCATATCTAACCTTCAAACTCAAAATACCACAAGCTAAACTTTCCACACATTCCAAGATGATGAATCTAGATGAATAACAACTCAAGAAATGAAGTAATACCTCAAAAGGAAGCCCCAACAGGATAGAAATCCGATTCTTAGCAAAGACCCTTGCTCCAAGCCTCCTATCTCTCCAAGATCTCCTCCAAAATCTATCTTCCAAAGTTCAAATGCCCTCAAATCACTCACAAATACACCTTAGCGTTTTCTGGACTTTAAGAGAGGGTAAAGAGGCTGGGGAGAGGGTATGATGTCCTTTATAAAGGGCTCATCCCCCGAAATTAGGGTTTTCTTCACTCAGCGCGTACTCGCCGAGACCAGCCTCCGACTCGCCGATTTGGCCACTTAACACGCGACCTGAGTCGTGACCCTACTCGCCGAGTCCACCCATGGACTCGCTGAGTAGCCCTTTCATACTTACACTTTCAACCCTGAACTTGCAATACTGAACTCGGGATGTTACAAAAACGAAGACCCAACCCTGCCTAATCATAACGAAATATCATTCTAATTAATATAGGCTTGCAAGACTATGCTACACCCTTTTCATTATCCCACAGAGGGGTAAAAGACCATTTCACCCCTCCTTGACTCAAAGTCCACATGTTGACCAAAACCCTAAAAGTCAACAAAAGTCAACAGACCACAGTACGTGGGGCGTACCAGCTTATGTACGCGGGGTGTACATCGATGAACCACAATCGGGGGTCTCAACCCCTTACGTTGCGCGTACTGGGAGTTACACCCAACGTAAGTCCCAGATTCAGCCATACCATATTTTTTTGTCTTAAATGATTAAGACACTCCTTCAACTTCTAGATCTGGCTCTCTTTAAGTCTCCTAACCCATAAAGTCGGAACCTTTAAGCCTTGGCATGGATGTAAAGGCTCCTACACCCTCTAATACCTTTCTTTTCACCTCCAAAGATCTAGATCTCATGCATGGCTAAATATTTACGTCCAAGATTACATTTTTATGAACATACAACTCAAATAGACCTGGAACACTCACACCCAAGCTATAAACGAAGGAACAGCTCTCTTGCATGGCTAAATATTTACGTCCAAGATTACATTTTTATGAACACCTTGAAGCTTAGAACACTCACACCCAAGCTATAAACGAAGGAACAACTCTCTTAGGGTTTCTTTCTGAAGGATGGTGGCTGAGGGACAAAGTCATCTCATTCCTTTTATTGCCATCAAGCTAAATTAGGGTTTTGGGTCTGGACCGGTTACGCCTGGCGTACCCTTGGGTACGCCCAGCGTACCCGGGTGATAACGTGTTCAATAAGGCGCGCGAGTACGCACAGCGTACTCGCCCAACACAAGGGCCAAAATGGCAATTATTTAAAAGATGAAGGGCTAATTGGTTGTACCTGAATTTCGGGTTGTTACAAACTTCCTACATAACATATAAATATATAATACACTAAGGAACAGCCATAAAGTATATTTTGTCCCGAAAATGATCCAAGTAAAGTCACATCATGTAAATTAAGATTAAAAATAGCACAAAAATAACCACAATGTTCATGTTAAAAAGATAGTTGGTCTCTTTCTTCACAATCATAATATCAATAATCACTCATCATAAACAAGAAAAAATATAATTTCATAATGCATAAAACTAATATAAATTCAATTTTGAAAACATATACCTCGAGAAATAGAATGAGAAACTGGACTTCAAGACCTTATCGAACTCCAACAGTTCACAAATCCTTTCTACAATAGTGGAGCCCCAACAGGAAACAATCATCCTATAACAAACCACAAAAAACAGATGAAGGGATGATGATTGATGACAATAGGTTTAGAGATGAATTTGAATCAGAATAAGAGGAATAAAAGAACAAAAAAACTCAAAAGCTTCTCACTTTTGATGCCCTTGGAGGTGTGCTTCAAAAAAAAAAAAAAAAGAACAACTCAAAATACAATAACAGGTTATTTGAAATTGAGGTCCAACTTACAACTCATAAAAATCGAAAATCACAATAATAAGAAGGACTGGAGGTGATCAATTGAGTCAAAAATCGATTGAAAAGAGCCTTAGAGGGCTCCTCAGTCTATACAACATGCGTTTTTCAAGATTTTTGATCAGATTTACCAATTTAGCAATTTCCTACTCGAGATTATGAACGTCGATTAAATGGCACGTACTTTTTTATGCCCTCTTCTCTATGCTTCCATGGGGTTTAGCCCAATTCGCTAAGGTATCAGGCCATCAAACATGAAAGCGTAATCGGATAATAGAAATCAAAGTAGAAATCGAGATCGAAACTTACATCAGAGTATCTAACGAAGGTGGAGGATTTGAAGATAGAGGTGTCGCGTCGCCTACAGGAGGGCATCACCGACAAGATTATTTCATGAAGGTAACCGACTTTGGATTCTTCCAGTCGGAGGGTGCGCCCGATTGTAGATCGGCCATTAAATCGATTTCTAGATAGAAGCGTCGACCGATTAGAGAAGGAGGGGCGAAGGTGATGCTATTGAGGTGGTGGTGGTAGCTGGAAACAATCCGACTCAAGATGTATCTGAGGCGGTGAAAGAAGGAACGGTAAGTAAGTAGGTGGGGATTAAACTAATCATTGTAAACAAACTCATGAACAGTATCCGGGTAAGATATTGTTCATAAGGATGTTGTGAAGTTATTATATATAATTAATTAAAATATCTATGTATAGAAGTACCTGCATTAGCTTTCTTCTATTTCTCTTTCTCTGCTTTCAAACGTACTGATATTCATGTCTAATCAAAGCAAAATAGCAACATCTTTGAGTCTTCTTCTTCACACGACGACTAGAACTTCATCGGATTTAGTATCCTTTTAAGGTGTCTTCGCCAAAGTTCAACATTAATAAAATATTCAACGATCTGAAATAAAAAACAAACAGATCTTACCGATCTTACATAGAAAAACCGACAGCGATCGAAACAACAGAATTAACCCCAGAAACAAGAGCTGTAGTTGTTAAAAATCATATTCACTTAGATCCAACCAGATCTGGACTACGAACGCCACCGAAGTAAAGAAAAAATACCGAAATTACTCAGATCTATACATATCTGAACAAGAAGCATAAAGGAAAGTCGTAGGATTCATAAATATGCAGACATACCATCAGATATGACAGCTGGAGGTGGTAGTTCGCTTGAGATCGTACATGTCGAGTGGTTGTTGCTTCACTAGTGGTGTTCGTTCGATCGTCGGAGAAGGTAAGAACGGTGATACATTGAGAAGTGATGGCTAATAAAGAGTAGTTTTTGTTTGATTTGTTGCATAAAACGATGGAATCACATCGATGATCGGAGTTTGCAACAAAGGAATAGATGTGACAGTCGTAGAGCCGCTGCCGACAATGGTGGCGATGGTAAGGTCATAGTTATGGTCATCATGTGGTGATAGAAGATGAGAGAGAGGGATCTTTTTAGACCATGTTGAGAGAAATTATATCGAAGAGATATAAAATATGAAAATGAATTTAAGTTTTGTATTATTTACAATTGTGCCATTCTTCCATTTACAAATAAAAAAAATATACTTTTAATAATGTTTAAACGTTTATTTATTTAAGATGACAAGTATAATCCTTAATAATAAACTAAAAATAAGTGGTTCTTAGGGTTCTTAACAGTGACACCCCCAAACCAAGGATGACGGAAACGTTCGGGGGTGGCGAACTTCATGTTTAGTATCATAACAACGAGTATAATAGTGCTCAAAGTAAATATAACAATCATAAATATAATTGAAAAAGTTACACCATAGTATGAGTTTACATATTTCAAAATCAATTACACTATGATGACATATTTCAAAATCAATTACACTATGATTCCTTGAGATGAATGTTGAAGAAAAGAGGTTTCCAAACCAAGAACACTTGGAAGATGCTTGAAGATTTGAAGATCCTAAGAAAAAATATGTCAATATTTGTAAGAGAAATCTATGATTCGAGAGAAAGAGTGTAGAATACTTAAGAGTAAGATGAAGATACTTACCAAAAGTAGATGAAAAGCTTGAGATCAGCCCTTGAAATCTCGAGATTGGGAGAGTGAAAATGAGAGAGTGATGTGTTTGCTTTTGATGAAAGAGATAACTTTTTGGAGGAGAGATAAGGATCTTCCAGTCTTTGATCAAGATAACTTGCTGGAGAAGAGTGTGAGAGGACAAATAGTTGACTAGCTAGAGGTGAATAATGACTAGAGGTTGTCATAGAGTGGGTATGGGAGGTAGCTTGTGTCATTACTTTATGGGAAAGTCAACACTCAAAATCAATATCTTACATAAAAGATATTATTCTTAGATAAAGATTTCCCTAAAATGTGATTAAAATATGAATAAATAGGGTCTTATATGTCAAAATGTGAGTTTGGGTGAAAATCTCACGTTATAATCATGAAAAACGGGCTTAAAACGTGAAAGTACTCAAAAATTGAGAAGAAAGAAGCAATTCTGCAAAATTCTTAGGTCAGAGGTGAGGTTTCGATCCATGAGAATCGAGAGTAGGCTCGGTCCGAGAAGTCTCGCAGGCGAAGTTGGTCGAGGAGGGAGCCGAAGGCGAAATGAACCGAAGGCGAAATGAACTGAAGGTGAAATGGACCGAGAGTGCTTGGAGCCGAACCGAATTGCAAGGAGGTGAAACCGAAGGTGGCTTCGGTCTTAGGAGTAAGTTTACTTCTAATGGAGGGGTTTCGGTTCTATAAGAGGTTTCGGTCCTTAAGGGTTGTTTTTCGGATAAACTTCTCGTTTCAAGTGGTTTTTGACTAAGGTAAGGATCGGGATGACCCGTGTGACTATAAAAAGTGAAAAGTGATTTTTGAGAGAGATTTGGGAGAGAGAGAGAGAGAGAAGGCGAGAGAGATTAAGAGAGACTTTGTTTGTGTACTTTGTGAGTGTATAGCTTCGAAATGCAAGGTTTCTAAACCCCATTAAGCCTCGTTATTCTCACACCCCCGAACCAGACGGCGGAAACGTCCGAGGGCTCACGTGACTAAATTAGAATATCATCACAATGAATATACATGAATCATAACATAAGCATCACCATGCATCAATATATTACAACTGACTTTGTTTACATCGAGTACATTGTTTTAACATTACAACTCCATAACAAAAAATGTTTGATAGTTTTCAAAAGCACAACACTCTAACATAACTTGGTACTACTCCTCATCTTACCTGTTACCTGAGAATACAAGTTATTTTGAAAACGGTCAACATATGGAATGTTGGTGAGTTCATAAGCAGGTTTGATATGAAAATGTTTTGTGTAGTTTGTAAGAAAACAACCCATAAAATCCGATATTTTTTGAAAAGACCATTGTTTGTATAAAAGTGTGAAGATCCGTAAATATATGCATGATGATTTCAAAACGTGTATAGTTGAAAAACTTCATATTAAAAGTACCAGTGAAAAATGTTGAACTTCCCCGGAAAACCCGATGTTTTCCAAAAATAAACAACATATCGTATAACTGTTCGTATTTTTATCCCAACCTTGAATGATTTTGATTTATCTTGATTACTTGATTAGTATTGGATTTATTTATGTGAGTCGCTATAATCATGCATGATAATGACTAGTTCATCTGTCTTGGCACTCTGGTGAACGCCGAAATTGATCTTAAGATTTTGTCACCCTAGACTGGCCAAGTCTAACTGTAGCGAATAGCTGAGGTGTGGGGGAGTCACCCCGTATAGATCTATACACAAACTCTCGCTCTCCCTCCAGGAGACTTTGATTATAACTACAGACTACGACCGAAACACGTTGGTGCCACCCGTTATTACTCACTAAATCCCAATTGACTTTGATTACTATTAATTATCGACCTGTATTTGTTTACTTGGATTGACGATAGGCCTAATAAACGAGGAGAAGAGGATTACCAGATCCTACTATTCCTGCGTATTATTTAGGGCTATTGATTATACGAAGGACACGCTGGCCAATTTCACACTTGATTTACTTGGACCTTACTAGCAATGCTAATGGGCCACTAAGGCCTAATAGCACTTAAAAGCCATTGAGGGTCCCTTAAATATGAAATTGGGTCATAGAAGGCCCAATAACATTTATAATTATCCCTTGGGCCTAGAAATCATGTTAATGGGTCACAAAGGCCCAATAAGCATGTTTGGAACTTTCAAGCCCAAAGGATTTAATGTTTACTTGTTTTAGGTATAGTATAAATGTTGGAAATGTTTAATTGAACAGTTGTTAAATTTGTATCGATACGAGACCGGACGGTCGTTTATAAAGATATTTGGAAATTTATGTATATTCATCTTGTCATTTTTCATAAGTTGTGGTTTGGTAATTTTGATCCAAATATCTTAATAATAAAATAACTGACTTAATATTGGTTTGACCTTTCAGCCCTTCTTTAATAAAAATGACAATTTTAGTTCCTTATATATATATATATATATATATATATATATATATATATATATATATATATATATAAAGACATTTTAGGCCCTAAAAACCTTTTTTTTTGTCATTTTAAACCCATAGACTTTGTTTAAGTAATGGTTTTAGCTCAAAATTTACTTTTATTAGTTTCAGCCCTTCCAGAAAAGTGTTTTTCGGTTTAAGCCCAAACTTTTTGCAACTTTTACAATTTTGGTCCAAAATCCAAAAAGTTTACATTTTTTATCCTTGTTTGGAAAAATACATCATTTTGACCCCTGAATTAGTTTTATTTACCCTTGTTACCCCTTGTTTGAGAAGTTTATCATTTCACCCCCTTGAAAATTGGGATTTTCGCAAATTAGGGCTTAATGGGCCGAAAAGCCCAAAATTTAGCCCATTAAACTACAATTTACACTTCTAGCCCTTAAAAGAGTATGATATCCATAAAAACAATTATTTTTATTGATTTAAATATTTTAAACCTTAAGAAAACCATGAATGGCAATTTTTCAACCCAACTTTTGTTTGTTTGACAATTTTAGCCCAAAAATGGGTTTTATGTTGCAATATGTATATTTTAAATCTTAGAAGGTAATTTTTCTTGACTTGTTTTAGTGTAATACTTCTTAGATCATGTTTATCTTCCTCTTAGATCCATAGATCTCGAATTTCTATTCTTTTTGTTACACATTTACCACATAAACACATGCAATCACACATAACATACACATACACATAGATCTACACATTTTACTTGTATTCTCCCCCATAAAACACATGAAAACCGAAAATAGAGGGGTATGAACTCGCCTTTGCTTGTTGTTTTCGGTTTGAAGAAGAAATGGACGAAGTATGATGTTATTTTCGCTCCTAGCAACACCTTGTTGTAAATTTCGAGCTTAAGGAGTTTTCTAGGAGTATGATCACCAAAAGCTTGTTTAGAAGAAGTGATCTTTCGAGAAGGAAGAGTTATAAATCTTAGACATGTAAAAACTTACCAAAGAATGATGCTTTTCTTGTGGAATAACCTCCTTGTATTTCTCTAACTCTCGAATTTTTTTTGATGAAGAAGAGGAGATATGATAGTGTTCTTGGGAGAAAACCTAAGTGGTTTTTGTGTGTGTTGTTCTTCCATTGGCCGAGAATTAAGATGAAGAAAAGGAGAAGAGAGAGAGAGAGATGAAAGGATGGTTGCATGGAGGTATGAGATGTTGCTTGGAAGTCCATGGTGTAATAAGGAGGTGGCTAACCCTCCTTATTTCATGAGTTTTTTTCCTTTTGGGCCGAGAAAAAGGGAAGAAAGAAAAAGAATTTGGGCCTTTGGTGCTCAAAATCCATATCATGGGCCCATTTTGATAATTTTTGGCCCATTGGCCCTTTTAGAGAAATTCACTACCCAATATTCATCAAGTATTAGTTTTTATGGCCCATTAGGACTATATAGGTTAGTTATGGCCTAATAAGGTCCATTAGGGTATTTTATTTCATTCTAAGCCCAATATGGCCCAAAATGTTAAAATAAATGGAAGTGGGTCCAATTAGATCTCATTTAAGAGTTCTAAGCCCAAAATAGGCAAATTGGAAGCTTATTGGCCCATTAGGTCCAATAAGGAAATCCTAGTCCATAATGGACTTAAACCGAGATTTCTAGGGTTTCTAATCCTTTGTTGACTATTTGAAGTGCTTGTATAAAATGTTTGATGGAAAATTCATTGTTATTGAATAAGCATCATACTTGCTTTCACATTTTTGGTTCACAAATGTTATCATTGTTGTTGTTACATGTCATAGAATTCCTAGTTTTGACATCATCCCCCCGTTATAGGGAATTTCATCCCGAAATTCTTTCTAAAGCTAGGTTTAAGAATGCGAGAATAGGTGAGTGTACTTCTGCTTCATCTGGTCTTCGCATTCCCATGTGAATTCTAGCCCACGCTTTCGCGTTCCACCATACCTTCACAATCGGAATGCGACTTTGCTTAGTACGCTGCACCTCCCTGTCCATGATTTCGAATGGTTCTTCGACGCACAAGAGATTCTTGTTGATTTCTATTTCTTCAAGTGGAATAACGAGGGTTTTGTTAGATAAACAATTTTTCAAATTGGAAACATGGAACACGGGGTGTACACTGTTGAGCTCGGTAGGTAGTTGTAGTTTCTAAGCCACTGGACCGATTCAGGAAAGGATCTAGAAGGGTCCAATGTATCGTGGGTTAAGCTTTCCCCATTTTCCAAAACGAATAACCCCTTTCCAGTGAGAGACCTTTAACAACACTCGATCCCCGACTTGAAACTCCAAGGGCTTCCACCGTTTATCAGCATAGCTCTTCTGTCGATCTCGTGATGCTTGTAGTCGAGCTCTGATTTGAATTATCTTCTCCGTTGTTTTGCGTATGATTTCTGGTCTCGTTAATGCATTGTTTGATGTATGTCCTCTTGCTAGCTAGGTTTCACCTACCTCAGCCCAACACAACGGTGATCTGCATTTACATCCATACAACGCCTCGAAGGGAGCAACTTTGATGCTCGAGTGATAACTGTTGTTGTACGAGAATTCGATCAAGGGCAAGTGGGTATCCCACGACTTTCCATAGTCTATCACACACGCGCGAAGCATATCTTCAAGCGTTTGGATGGTTCGCTCACTCTGACCATCCATTTGTGGGTGATAAGCAGTGCTCATGTCTATATGTGTTCCCATAGCCTTTTGAAGTGATTGCCAAAAACACAAAGTGAATCTAGTATCTCTATCTGTGATGATAGATACTGGCACTCCGTGGAGTCTCACAATTTCCTTGATGTAGATCCTCGTTAATCATTCCATTTTGTATGACTCTTTGATTGGTAGGAAATGAGCAGATTTTGTCAACCTGATGACTATTACCCATATGGTATCTAAACCATCTGTCGTCTTAGGTAGTTTGGTCACAAAGTCCATGGCAATCCTTTCCCATTTCCACTCGCGAATTATTGGTTGTGGTAATAGTCCCTAGGGCTTCTGATATTCCACCTTCACTTTAGCACAAGTAAGGCATTTGTTAACATAGGTGGCAATCTCTGCCTTTATGTTGGGCCACCAATAATGTTGCTTGATATCCAAGTACATTTTATCTGAACACGGATGGATGGAGTATCGTGTCTTGTGGGGTTCATCCATGACCACTTCTCTGAATCCCCGAAGTTTAGGGATCCAAATGCGGTTCATAAAATAATATGCTTCGTCCTCCTTCACTTCGAAATTCTTTTCTATCCCTCGTAATGCTTCACTTGCTTTGTTTTCCATCTTCATGGCATCAAACTGGGTTGCTCTGATTTAGGAGGTCAGGTGGGATTGAATGGTTATATAGAGAGTCTTTACACGACCATTTGAGTATTCTTTCCGACTCAAGGCATCAGCTAACACGTTATCCTTGCCTGGGTGGTACTTGATTTCACACTCATAATTGTTTAGTAGCTCAACCCACCTTCGTTGCCTCATGTTCAACTATTTTTGATTTAAAATATGTTGGTGACTGTTTTGGTCCTTAAAAATGGTGCACTTTGTACCATAAAGGTAGTGCCTCCAAAATTTTAAGGCGAAGACCACAGCTCCATGTTCTAGATCATGGGTCATATAGTTCACCTCATGAGTCTTTAGTTGTCAGGATGCATAAGCTATCACCTTCCCACATTGCATGAGTACATAACTTAAACCCTGATTCGATGCATCGCAGTAAACTACGAAGTCCTCCGTTCCTTCTGGTAGTGATAGTACCGGTGCGCTGTAGAGTGCTCGCTTCAGAGTTCGGAATTCAACCTCTTGCTTATTTGTCCATTCGAAGGGTACACCCTTATGTGTAAGCATGGTAAGTGGCTTGGCAGTCTTAGAGACGTTTTTGATGAACCTCCTGTAATAGCCTGCTAGACCTAAAAATTAACGAATTTCTGTGGGTGTCGTTGGGGTCGCCCATCCTTCAATGGCTTTGACCTTAGAAGGATCCACGTATATCCCTTCTTGACTAACAACATGACCCAAAAAGTTCACACTGCGAAGCCAGAACTCACACTTAGAGAGTTTTGCATATAGTTTCTCGGTTCGCAGGGTTTCCAACATTTTTCGGAGATGTTTGTCGTGCTCCTCTTCGTTTCGAGAGTAAAATAGAATGTCGTCAATGAAAATGATAACAAAGTTGTTGAGGATTGGTCGACAGATTCGATTCATTAGGTCCATGAATGCGGTATGGGAATTCGTTAGACTGAAGGGCATTACGAAGAATTCATAATGTCCATAACGAGTTCGGAAAAGTGGTTTTGTTGATATCCTCTTCCTGGACCTTGAGTTGATGATATCCAGATCGTAGATCTATCTTGGAGAAACAGCTTGCACCTTGAAGTTGGTCAAATAGATTGTTGATTCGCGGAAGTGGATAGCGATTTTTGACAGTGAGCTTATTTTGTTCCCTATAGTCAATGCACATCCTAAAGGATCCATCTTTCTTCTTAACAAAAAGAACCGGAGCTCCCCAGGGTGAGAAGCTGGGTCGGATGAATCCTTTGTCCGAAAGCTCACTGAGTTGGCTGGAAAACTCTTTCATCTCTGCAGGAGCCAATCTGTAGGGTGATTTGGCGATGGGTGTAGCTCCTGGTACAAGATCAATTCGGAACTCGACTTGTCTTTCTAGGGGTATCCCCGGTAGGTCATCAGGGAAGACATCCGGGAACTCGCAAGCTACTGGAATGTCTCGAATCTTGACCTCTTCCTTGGATTTATCCACTATATGAGATAGGAACGTCAAGTCTTTCTTTCGTAGATACTTATGTGCCTTAATACACGAGATAAGACGAAGGTTCGTGTGGGGTTTTTCTCCGTATATAATTAGGGTTTCACGATTTGGAAGGTGAAGGCGAACGGCCTTCTCATGACACATAATTTCAGCATGGTGGGGGCTTAACCAATCCATGCCAACAATCACATAGAAACTCCTAATGGAAACAAGCATTAAGTTTATTTGAAAGGCATGTTGGTCCAAGGTTAGGGTACATCCGATATAGATTTCCCTAGTGGATTTTGTTTTCCCATTATCCATTTCCACCGTAAAGGTTTCATTAAGCTTCTGGGGTTGTTGTTTTAACAAGTGTTGAAATCTATTGCTCACAAAGCTTCGTTCTACTCCGGTGTCAAATAGGATGCATGCATAAGTGTGGTTTAGGAGAAGCGTACCGGTGATAATAGTGGGCACCTGAAACGCTTCTCCTTGACCCATGGTGAACACTCTTCCTGTTCCTCCATTCCCAGGGTTGTTGTTGTTGGGGCAGTTGCGACGGAAATGCCCAATTTTTCCACATCCATAGCAGGTGTGGCTTGGTCCTGCATTGTTGCACTGTTGTTGGTGTTGTTGTTGTTGTTGTTGTTGTTATTGTTGTTGCTGTTGTTGTTGTTGTTCCCTTGCTGTTGGTTCTGGAGAGGATAGGTCCTGCAACATTTTTCCATGTGACCCTTTCGATTGCAACTGGTGCAATGCATCTCCCTGCATTCGCCATTATGATAAAGACCGCACTTGTTGCACTTTGGGAGATTTCCAAAATACTACCTAGGAGCACTTGGAGCAGCTGAGACTGGAGCATGTGTTGCGGAGGGAACTTGCGTGGTTGCAACATTAACTGTCACTATTTGTTGCTTTATTGGATGACTCTAAGCCTTTTCGTCCCTTCCTTTTGTTATTCTTTCCTTTCTTGTTGTTACTCTCCTTATTTCCTTCATTTTCCACTTGCTTCTCTCCCTTCTTGTTGTTGTGGTCGTACAGTTTCTTGGCCAATCTCTTGGTACTGTCAAAGGTTTCAGGATTTGCAGCTATCACATTTCCTTGGATTGGGAAGGTTAGTCCCTAGATGAATCATTCGATTTTCTTTCCCTCCGAAGTAATCATGCCAGGGCACAACAGAGACAGTTCACTAAACCTTGATATGTATGCATCAATGTCAGAATTCCGGACGGTGAGATTCCACAATTCCTGTTCCATCTTCTGAATTTCGCCTCATGGGCAGTACTCGGACATCAACATTTCTTTCAACTCCGCCCAGGGCATGGTGTTGGCCACAGGGAGAGTCATGGCTTCTACATGTCCGTTCCACCAAGTGAGAGCTTGATCAATGAGCGTGCATGCGAAAAACTTCACCTTCATCTCCTCAGGGCACCCGCATATATCGAACACCGATTCCACCTTCTCAATCCATCTTTTTAGGGTAATCATTCCCCCAGTGCCATTAAAGGTTCGTGGCTTGGCATTGGTGAAATCTTTGTAGAAGCATGCCTTGGTAGGTCCTTGATTTATTCCATTGTTTGAACTTCCAGCCCCTTGTCCATTGCCTCCTCCATTGTCCCCTTGGTGAATTTGTGTCATGGTTGCGGTGACCGCAACAGATACAGCTACCTAGAACGCAGCTGAGTTGACCTCGGGTGGGGTTGGTCCATGGTTTCCGCGGGCTAGTCGTCGAGGCATCTTTCTGACATGAAATGGAAAGATGTTGAGTGCCTAAGTTTTGTGGTTTTATGGACTTATTACTAGGTTTATATCATGTATTTAAGTAGTTTCGCATATCGACATATAATCATAGAAGCATATCACATAACAGGTAATAACATCACAACAAAACACATATATTTTCCATTAATAATATTCGTACTTTGATACAATGAAAATTTGCTCGAGAGAGCATACATATAGGATATAAGTTCGGCAGCATAACGACTCTACGAGTACTGTAATCACTTAAACATAGAGTCTATGTTACGTAGCATAGATCATAGTACTAGCAAGATAAGGCTGGCCCTAACACTCTAAGGAGCGTTTGACGACGATAGCAGGGTCAGATACCGAAGTGTTGTGCCAACAACTAGGCCATCTCAGTCATTTCTCCAATGACTTCATCCCTTTTCTGTTCAGCCTGCACCGCTCGTGGTTCCATGGCGATTAGTTGTTGCCACAAAGCACCAATCTCAGCTTCTGGAGAGCGATTCTCACTCGCGGGATTTCCTGGTGGGGTGGGGTGGTCCTGTTGCGCCTCGCTGGCATGTGACATGGCAGTATTCTCTTCTGAGTCTTATTCTTCCTCCATGTCTTCATCGATCTCATCAAACTCGTAGTCAGTGTCCGTGTACTCTTCAGGCTCAACGCTATGTACTTCTCCCTGATCTCCCTTGGGCTCGTCCTCTATCATCCCGTGGGACACCAAGACCTAATGAAAATGAATTCCCTGGTGCTCCCCTTCCATAGTGACTGAGAGGAGGTGTATGAATAAACTATTATTACTCCTAAGATGTCTTAAGTATTGTATATATTGAGCTGATGTTCTCTTCTTGGTAATAAAGGGGTATGTTTTTAGGTTTACCGACCTTCACGATTTCCTCGGAGCATGTGATAGTTGTACATCGGAGGAAATGTAGTTGATCAGGCTACAGTCACCCCTTAATACTACTATGAATAGTCCCGACTTAACTGAGATGTCAGCATCATCTTATTTGATTTGGTATTATGTTATTTTTCCTATATCGTACATGTAGAGGTGCTTTATCGTTGTGTTTTATTTGTTTTGTTTTGTTCAGAGTTGTTTTGTCCCTCTTTGATTTATAGTTGCATATCAATGTGTGGTTAGATATGCTAGTTCACTATAAATAGTGCTCTGATACCAACCTGTCACACCCCCGAACTAGACGGCAGAAACGTCTGAGGGCTCACGTGACTAAATTTGAATATCATCACAATGTATATACATTAATCATAACATAAGCATCACCATGCATCAATACATTACAACTGACTTTGTTTACATCGAGTACATTGTTTTAACATTACAATTCCATAACATAAAATGTTTGATAGTTTTCAAAAGCACAACACTCTAACATAACTTGGTACTACTCCTCAGTTTACCTGTTACCTGAGAATACAAGTTATTTTGAAAACGGTCAACATATGGAATGTTGGTGAGTTCATAAGCAGGTTTGATATGAAAATGTTTTGTGTAGTTTGTAAGAAAACAACCGATAAAATCCGATATTTTCTGAAGAGACCATTGTTTGTATAAAAGTGTGAAGATCCGTAAATATATGCATGATGATTTTAAAACGTGTATAGTTGAAAAACTTCATATTAAAAGTACTAATGAAAAATTGTAACACCGTGAAATTTCAAAACAATTTTTCATTTTAATTTAATAAAAATACTCCAATCACAATTCTAAAAACCGTGTATCAATTGTTTTTACATAACATAAGTACAAATCAAAAACCCCAGAATCTCAAAACATCTCCACCATAAGTGTATACTGATCATGTCGATGCCTTCACGTGATCATCACTGGTACCTGAAACACATAACACGCAAACGGTAAGCAATAATGCTTAGTGAGTTCCCCAAAATACCACGTACAACACATACGCCTTTCTAGGCCATAGCTCTATGGGATCTTCCGATCCAGGTGTCTCAGGGGATTTCCATCGCATAACTTTGTTGACCTTCTGATCCATATCATCATACTCATATCATAACATATAACATATACAACATACATCACATTTTCGTTATACACATAAGACCTTCCACTCACACATAATCACCCATTGGGTAAGGCATAGTGAGAAGACTCACCTCGAAGATGTCGGATAATCACTCACGCTCAATCCTCCCCAACTCTCCTAGCTTGACCTTCCTCTTCCCTTCTTGCTAAAACACACAAGGATGATGAACAATGGCCTCTTTTCTCACTCACAAGGACTCTCAGATGCTCTGGTGCTTTCAAGGATGAAGGTAACAACAATGAAGGATTATAAGGTCCTTTAAATAGGGCTCAGACCCGGGAAATTAGGGTTTTAGTCGCCAGCACGGACTCGTCGAGTCCCCTCACCGACTCGTCGAGTCCACTCGTTAATCCAGTCATCACCACGCGACCCTACTCGAGGAGTCTAGGAATCAACTCGTCGAGTCTCTCTTTCTTAGACTCCAAAAATAAATGATAAAAATAATACCTGAAATCCCGGATGTTACAATTCTCCCCCACTAGAATCAGACTTCGCCCTTGAAGTCTCGCTCTGCAAACAATTCTGGATACTGCTCCCGCATCTCTAACTCCGGCTCCCAAGTCAGCTCGGACCCCTTCCGATGTTGCCACTGGACCTGAACCAGGGACACCTCCTTGTTCCTCAGAACCTTGATTCTCCTATCTCGGATCATGATCGACCTCTCAACATAGTTCAGGCTCGCATCCACCTGAATGTCCTTTAGTGGAACCAATGCTGACTCATCGGCAATACACTTCCTCAACTGAGACACGTGGAAGGTATCATGAATCTGACTCAACTCGGAAGGTAGCTCCAAACGATACGCTACTCTGCCCACCCTAGTTGTCACCCTGAATGGACCGATATATCGAGGTCCCAACTTGCCTCTTTTCCTGAATCGAATCACACCTTTCCAATGTGATACCTTCAGGAGAACGAAATCACCAACCGAAAACTCGAGCTCTGAGCGATGCCTATCAGCGTAGCTCTTTTGGCGACTCTGGGTCGTCAGCAACCTCTGCCTGACCTGTTGAATCTGCTCAATCATCTGGAGTACTATCTCCGTACTACCCATCACAAGCTGTCCTACCTCTCCCCAACAAATGGGAGTTCGACACCTCCTTCTATACAACAGCTCGAAGGGAGGCATACCGATGCTCGAATGGTGGTTGTTGTTATAGGAAAACTCAGCCAAAGGCAGATACGTGTCCTAATTTCCTCCGAAGTCTAATACACATGCCCGAAGCATGTCCTCGAGTGTCTGGATAGTCCGTTCACTCTGACCGTCGGTCTGAGGGTGATAAGCAGTGCTGAAATGCAACCTCGTACCCAACTCCTCAAGAAACTTCTTCTAGAACCTCAAAGTAAAACGTACATATCGATCTGACACAATCGAAATCGGCACCCATGCTGAGACACCACCTCCCTCACATACATTTCTGCCAATTTCTCTTCGGAAGAACTCTCACTGATAGCAACGAAGTGAGCACTTTTCTTCAATCGATCCACAATCACCCAAATTGCATCGACACCCCTTGGGGTTCTTGGCAGTTTGGTGATGAAATCCATATAAATATGTTCCCACTTCCACTGGGGAACCTCAAGTGGGTGCAACTTGGCATGCGGATGCTGGTACTTGACCTTAACCTGACGACAGGTCAAGCACCTCTCTACAATCCACACAACATCTCTCTTCATACAAGGCCACCAATAGTCTCTCTTCAGATCCAAATACATTTTTGTGGCCCCGGGATGGATCGAGAATCTCGATCTATGTGCCTCCCCCATCAAAACACTATGTACCCCACCAATAAACGACACCCAGATCCGACCATGAAAAGTCATAAGCCCTTGGCTATCAGTCACAAAATCAGATACCTGCCCAATCAATCGCTCCTTCTTGCAGTTCTTTGGTCTCACAGCCTCTGTCTGAACCTCACGAATGGTATCTAACACCGGAGTCATCACGGTCGTTCTCTTACACATACCTCGTATCGGAACACTCTCTGCCCTCTGACTCACAGCATCAGCTACCACATTTGGCTTGCCAGGGTGGTACAGGATCTCGCAATCTAATCCTTCACCACATCTAGCCATCTCCTCTGATGCATATTCAGGTTGGGCTGATCCATAAAATACTTCAAACTCTTGTGGTCCTTGTAAATGGTACACCGAACCCTGTACAAATAGTGCCACCAGATCTTGAGGGAGAACACTACCGCTCCCAACTCCAGATCGTGAGTGGGATACCTCGCCTCATGAGGCTTCAGCTGCCTTGATGCATATGCTATCACATGCCCCCTCTACATAAGCACTACACCCAACCCTGATATCAATGCATCGCAGTACACCATAAAATCCTTAACTCCCTCTGGAAGGGATAACACTGGAGCTTCGTACAACTTCCGGTGAAGAGTCTCAAATGAGGTTTGCTGCTCCGGACCCCATGAAAAAGCAACACCCTTCCGGGTCAACCTAGTGAGTGGCACTACAATCTTGGAGAAATCCTGAATGAATCTCCGATAATAACCGGCCAACCCCATAAAACTCCTGATCTCCGTGGTGGACTTCGGCACTTCCCAACTCATCATTGCCTCAATCTTGGCCAGGTCGACCAATATCCCATTTTTATTAACAAGATGCCCCAAGGATTGGACCTCTCGTAACCAAAAATCACACTTGGAGAATTTGGCATAAAGCCTCTCCGACCTCAATACCCCAAGGATCTCCCTCAAATGCTCCTCATGCTGTTCTCGGGATCTAGAATACACTAGAATATCATCAATAAATACGATCACAGATCGATCCAACATCGGCCGACGTACTCTGTTCATGTGATCCATGAACGATGCTAGTGCATTGGTGACCCCAAAAGGCATCACCACAAACTCATAGTGCCCATATCGAGTCCTGAACGCTGTCTTCTGGATATCCTCATCACGCACCCTCATCTGGTGATATCCAGACCTCAAGTATCTCTTGGTAAACCAAGATGCCCCTTGGAGAGTCTCCATAGACTGTCAGCACTCCCCCACTAGGATATCAAATCGTCACCAATTGATGCTCGCAGTCTATCACAGCCCCAAATCGGCTCAACCAATCCATGCCCACGATGACACATACGTCCCCCATCGCAATCGGCACTAGATCTATCGGAAACCAACGCCAAAAATCTCAAGAACACACCCTCGAATCACGTCTGTGGCATACACTACTTGCTCGTTAGTTATAGAAACTCGTAGAGGTCGACTCATCGCCTCTCGCTGGATACTAATGTGTCTAGTGAACGCTAATGAAACAAATGACCGACTCGCACCCAAGTCAAACAACACCAAAGCAAGTACAAAATTAACAAGGAAAGTACCTACGCATATCATAATATAAACAAAAGATCTCATCATAAACAAATAATAATAGAATACATACCAGCCACGACATCGGGTGCTGTGCTCCTCCGCTGTCAACTGGAAGGCTCTCCTGCGAGCCTTCGGTGCCTCGGCTTTCACTGCCGAACCTCAGTAGCACGCACAGTGGCAGGGGCAGATCCCTGCTGTGCTCCATGTGCTGTCCCCTGCAGCTACGGACACTCGGCCTTCCAATGGCCCGTCTGGTTGCAATGAAAGAAAACCATGAATCCCTTGGGGCAGTCCTTGGCTATATGCCCCTCCTCGCCACATTTGTAGCAAGCACCAGATCGACAAACTCCATCGTGTCCCTTGCCGCACTTTCCGCAAGTATGGCCCTTCTGGCCTCGAGATCTCGAATCGGCTGGCTTTGCCCGCTTGGCTGCCGGCTGAGACTGTGTCGGCCGCCTATCCAACCCCTAAGACTCGGCCTCCTCCCTGGCCTGTGTCTCCAACTCAATCTCCCTCTTCCGGGCATTTTCCTGAGGCTCAGCAAATGTCCGGTATGTCTAGTTCGATACGAACTCCCGAATCTCCCTCCTCAGAATGCTCAAGTACCGGCTCATGCGCACCTGCTTAGACGACACGTGTTCAAGGCAGAACATCGCTCTCTCATGAAACTTCCTGGTGATCACAGTAACTAACTCGGTACCCTGCTTGAGGGTCAAGAACTCATGAGCCAAATGTTCCCTTTCCACCGAGGGAACATACTCGTCTCTGAACATAGTGGTGAACCTCTCCCAGGTCACAATTGAGATCTCCGCAGAAGTAAGATGCGCCGTCACAAATTTCCACCAATCCTTCGATCCCAAGTGAAGTTGGTTCAGTGCAAACCGAACCCTCAGATGCTCTGGATACGAACAGGTATAGAAGCATCCCTCAATATTAGTTATCCATCTCATCGCAGAAATCGGATCCTACATCCCATCAAACTCTGGTGGTTTCGTGTTGCTGAACTCCCGATACAGCAACGAGTCACCCCCCTTGTGGCCTGGCAGCAGCGACGGCTGCGGTGGCCGTGGCAACAGCAGCATCAGTAAGAGTGGCGTACCGCTCATCAAAAATCTCAATCAACGTGGTCTTGATAGACCCGAACATCTCTGGTATCTCAGCTCGGATGGCTGCATCCACCTCATCATGAATCATCTGGCGGAGCTCCTCATCACTCACACCCCTCTAGCTAGTCCCCAGTCTGAGGCGTGTCCCAACCATGATGCCTCTTAAATACAACATAAATATATCATAGACTCGCTCGAGTATACTCGTAGTCAATAACTCAACCCTACTTGCTCCCTAGTACCCTAAGGATTCATACTTGGACTGCGCACTAATCCGGTGTCTTCGGTAGTACAAGCCCAATACTACCGTCCACACCGCATCAACATTCACCCCAAGTCCTCCTCCTAGGATCCCAGTTCACAAATACTCTACATCTCGCTAGCATAGGTTACCCTTCGGTAAGCCTCTCATAAGCTCCTCACTACTACATACTCGCTCTCAAGCATCTCTTAGCAGCAGAAATCTCCTAGGCTAAGGCATCACAAATCAGGCCACTCTAGTCCTAACATGAATACCTAGCCTATTCTAGAATGCATAACATATCATATCATATCTCATAACACATAATGTAAGGGTATTTTGGGAAACCACAGTTCGGGCGCTAGCTGATCGTACACACTGCTTATTTCTGCTTTCCTCAAATTCTTTTACTTTTTTGAAAAATTGTTTCTTTTATGATAATGTTTCTCAAATCCTTAGTTTGGGTTCAAATACACCTGGAGGTGAATCCGAATCCCTCAAACTAAGGCTCTGATACCAACTTGTAACACCGTGAAATTTCAAAATAATTTTTCATTTTAATTTAATTAAAATACTCCAATCACAATTCTCAAAAAGGTGTATCAATTGTTTTTACATAACATAAGTACAAATCAAAAACCCCAGAATCTCAAAAAATTTCCACCATAAGTGTACTGATCATGCCGGCGCCTTCCCGCGATCATCACTGGTACCTGAAACACATAATACGCAAACGTTAAGCAATAATGCTTAGTGAGTTCCCCAAAATACCACGTACAACACATACGCCTTTCCAGGCCATAGCTCTATGGGATCTTCCGATCCAGGTGTCTCAGGGGATTTCCATCCCATAACTTCGTTGACCTTCCAGTTCATATCATCATACTCATATAATAACATATATCATATACAACATACATCACATTTTCATTATACACATAAGACGTTCCGGTCACACATAATCACCCCATCGGGTAAGGCATAGTGAGAAGACTCACCTCGAAGATGTCGGATAATCACTTGCGCTCAATCCTCCGACCTAGCTTTCTCCTATAGCATAAATACATCTCTAATTAATACCTCCCTGACTTAATTTGACTAATTCCCTTAAGTCAACACAAGTCAACTCTGGTCAATGTTGGTCAATGGTCACCCCCTTGACCTAACTCATCGAGTGAGGCACTGACTCGGCGAGTTCAGACATGAACTCAAGTCCCCTAAATCCCCCCGCTGACTCACTGAATCATTATTCTAACTCGGTGAGTCATCAACTGTGTGAGTTGCGGGACAACCCGGTCCAACTCATCGAGTCTGCTCATGGACTCGCCGAGTTTATTCCATGCTCGAACTCAAATGGCCTTCTGAGGTCAGGTCTGCTTCTCTAATCTATAGATCTGACCTTCCAAAACATGATAATCACATAAAGGTCACATCTTGGCACCCACGCAACGCCTACAAGGCTTCTTTTGGTGAAATGACCTCTAAAATGGTAACCTAAGTCCACAACTCAAAAGGAAAGGCATAAAGCAGAGCATTTGGGACTCTCTGGAAATTCTAATGTCCAGATCTAGGTACCAATTCCCCATGGGACCTCTCACACTCCAAATACAAGCTAATTAAGGCATGAATAAACTTTAGATTTGACTATATCAACAAAAACACGAGAATAAGCTCTGAATAATACCTCAAATAGCATCCACTCTCTCTCTGAGTCTACAGTATGATTGGTCCGCCCGCACCAGGCCTTCAGTCCACCTGGTCCATTCTCTTAGTCTACAGTATGAATGGTCCGCCCGCACCAGGCCTTCAGTCTGTCTGGTCCACTCTCCGAGCCTCGGCACGTCTGGTCCACCCCCTTGGGCCTTCAGCCCATCCGGACCGCTCGTCGGGCCTTCGATCTAACCGGTCCGCCCTGTGTATGTTGTCCTACAACACAAAGCAGGACCCGTATCAACCCAACCCCAATCCAACAACCATGTGCACATAAACATATAATCATATAGCAATTCACAACTAATCAACCAATCTAGCAGATCACATAACATAACAACATCCTAACCAGGATACCATCCTAACCGGTCACTAACATAGCATCATCCTATATACCAGGATACCGACCTTAACCAAGTCCCTAACATATACCATCCTAACTACCAGGATGAAGACATAGCAAAGCAATAACATAACAAACAACTACCCGGATTCCCATCCGCTAAAGGGCCGGCCTTGGTTCCTTAGACCCTGTCAATATAGTGAGGATAACACACCTGCAACTGCCGACTTGAAGAAATAAGACCACGCAGCTCCGACCACGAGCACGAACTCCACTACTGATCATTACCAAATAACCAAAACCAATAAACACCAAAAATTACCAAAATACCCTTGGAAGTCAAACTCGTCAACCCTTGGACAAGTCAAAGTCCTCAGTCAAAGTCAACCTTCCTAGTTGACTCTACTCGCCGAGTCAACCCATTGACTCATCGAGTTCCTATGCTCATAAACTCCCATGCCACGACTCAACTCGCGGAGTCGCCCCAAGACTCGTCGAGTCCAACAAGATCTGAGTCCTAACCTGCTCAACTCACCGAGTCATCCCTCGACTCACCGATTCACAGCTCAACCAGAAAAGGTTAGGACTTCACGACCAGACTCGCCGAGTCCAAGGCAATCATCAACAAACTCCCCGAGTTTTTCTTCCAACTCACCGATTCCATGCAAATAATCATACAACTCGTCGAGCACACCCATGTGACTCGTCGAGTCTCTTCAGTTCTCATTCCATACAGAGGATTTTCAAGCCATGCAGGGACTCCAGTCCATAGATCCATTCTTCTACAACCTAACCCTCACATAAAGTTGCAAACTTTACGTGAAAGCAAGGAGATATAAGCCCAAAACACTTCTAGGGCTAGGGTTAAAGACAAAGGGCTTCATCAATAACTCTTAGACAGGAACTTTATGACCTTTTGGGCCATCACAAGTCTAGATCTGGAGTAGCAACTTCAGATCTAAGCCTCAAACTCGAGATAGCTCCCAAACAAGCTAATGAATCCCAAATCAACCACCATTCATGAATCAATAATGAAATAGCTTAAGAAGGAGGTTCGTTACCCCTGAAATATGCCCAAATAGAAGTAGATTCCAGATCTACCCAAGCCCCTTGATGATGACCTCCTAATCCCCAAGCTTCTTACACCAAATTTCTCTTCCAAGCTCTAATTCTTCATCAATGGAGTCACACACAAGAGATGAGGGTTTCTGGATCTCAAATGGGTAGCAAAGAGGCTGAAGGTGGGTTATAATGTGCTTTATATAGGGCACAACCCCCGGATTAGGGTTTTCTCCCTTCAGCACCAACTCACCAAGTCTAGCTGCCGACTCGTCGAGTATGTTACTTAACACGTGACCAGAACCGCGACTCGACTCGCCGAGTCTACCCATCGACTTGCCGAGTCGACCTTCCTTATTTACACTAAGAACCCTGAACTTGCACTTCTAAACTCGGGGTGTTACAATTCTCCCCCACTTAAATTAGGCTTCGACCTCGAAGCCTGCAGCAACACATTTCCAGATAATACTCGGACATTACAGCTCCTGGTCTTAATTGACTTAGGTTCCTTCAAATACTGTTAACAAATCTCAATAAAACCCAACTCTCCCCTTACAGAGTCATGAAACTTGCTTCAAACCAACCACCGACTTCTTCCTAGTAAACACATCAACTAAGTATCACCCGATGATACTTCCATCATTCCATCTCACCCAATCACTTTCCTCTTACAAAAGTTGGGCATTACTATAGAGCACCGGGTCCTGACCCGGTACCAAACAGCTATCCCTTTCCTCGACTGGCATAACTTTTATCGAATTTCACTGTTAGGATTCATTTTGCTTCCTTTCTGAATCCTACTCTTTCCTTCCCGTGCTGATAGGATGATACATCCTACCGCCCCTGAGAAGCTCCCATGAGCTTCCATCTACACTCTCAAGCCCATATTGTAACTGATCCAACATCCTCAGGCTGGAAAACCCAACACGTTGACGATACCTCCAGATATCCCCAGGATGAATTACCACTACATACATAACCTCCTGATCACAACCATACAGAAAATACAAGACTCCATCCTTGCATCCCTTCCGAACTCCTCTAGTTCTACACTACCGGAAATTCTTCCGCAACCTCAACAAACACCCAATCCGGATGTGCTTCCATACCACTAGCATAATCACAGTGCTCGACAACCATAATTTAAATAATCTCAATCATCCATTCTCACTTCTGCTTTCACTTTCGTTCCCTCTCCTTATCCAAGGAAGTCTGCTTGAACACCTCGTTACTTCAACAAGTGCCACGGTGCTCACACCCCACTCTACACTATTCCTTCGTAGAGTAACCGCTATTCCTTGCATCACACACACTCTGAATATGCTTGCAAGGACTCTCGGGTCCATGCACTGCCTTCCACTAACATGATCAATACCCAGGGCCAGACCTACTGTTTTCTATTGCATCGCAACATACTCAATCCATATCCTCATATAGATCTATCAACACATATAGAGTCTTCAGCATGACTGGACCGCCTTACCAGGCCTTCAGCCAATCTGTACCACTCTCAGAACCTTCAGCATGTCTGGACCGCCTTACCAGGCCTTTAGCCAATCTATACCACTCTCAGAACCTTCAACATGTCTGGACCGCCCTCTAGGGCCTTCAGCCTGTCTGGACCGTTCTCCGAGCCTTCGGCCTGACTGGTACACCCACCGGCCTTCAGTCTCCCCGGACCACTCAGACTATCATACATAATCCCGAACTATCCTTCCTTGGAATCTCTCCCGTACATTTTGTTCAAGCCCTCTAGGGGTTCCAAACTCTAACTCCATTCCATCTACTCAGATCCCCGGCCTAATCTTAGGCTTCACAACAACCAATCACCTTTTCCGAAAACCTTGGTCTGTATCCTGCCCCATTTGTCTGTCACTTACTCATACCAGCCCACACTCTTGGCTGACGGAACATTGCTGAATCCCAAGCAGCTAATCAACCTCTAATGCTTGTCGATCCTCATGAGAATTTTCCAATTCTCCCCACTTAGAGAACTGACTGCCAACCACCGGTGACTCAACCGACATAAACCAATCATCCCTACTCAACATACTCCTCTTATCCATGAACTGATTTCCTCTGAAATGAGCAACCTTCACAAAACCACTTCCCGACATCGCACATCACGAACTCTAAGGGAGTTCAACTCTCCGCTGAACTCTTCTCAAATCACAATTGATATACCCGACAACAAGACCATACAACCAAATTCTGACCATCAACCCCTTGAATGCTAACTGCCTACAACTCATCGTTACTAATACTCCCAACCAAACCATGAAACACGTAGAACGACGAATAAAATACAACACTACATAGATAACCAGATAACCAGAAAACAAGGAAACGAAAACATACCTGCAACTGCATCTGGCTCTGCCCTGACCTCCTCTGCTATGAGCTGAAAAGTGCACCCCTGAGCCCTCGGAGGCTCCGCTCCATCCTGACCCCCGCTAGTAATCCTCACAGTAGATGGTGCTGGAACCTGCCCTAATCTGGAAACAAGTTGTGCACAGTTGGCCCTCAAGTGACCAACCTGATGACAATGATAACAAATCCTCAAATCCTGAACTGGGCTGACTGATAGCAATTCCTCGCATAATGCCCCTCTTTCCCACACTTGCGGCACACACCACCAGACCTACAAACTCTGGTATGACCCTTCCTCCACTTCTCGCAAGTGCGGCTGCTCTGACTTCCCAAACTGGAATCAACGGTCTTGGACCGTTTCAGTGCCGGCTGCGACTACGTCGGGCCTGCCTCTGCTTTCTCAACTGCAACTCAATCTCCAACTCACGCTGCCGAGTGGCCTCCTGCAACTCCAGTAAGGTCTCGCACCTCTGCGTAGACACAAACTGCCTGATATCCCTCTTGAGCATACTCAGATGTCGGGACATCTGAGCCTGCTCCGAAGCAAACTCATGGCAAAACATCGCCCTCTCAGTGAACATCCTGGTGATCTCCGTCGCTGACTCCAAATCCTTCTCCAGTTCCAAGAACTCCTGAGCCAACCTCTCCCTCTCAACCCGTGGAACATAACGGGTATTGAACATCTCCCGGAACTAATCCCATGTAACCGCAACCCTCTATGCATCCGAATAAGATCCCATTGTCAACCTCCACCAATCCTTCGCCCCGAGCCTCAAAAGGTTCAGAGCACACCTTACTCTCTAATCTGCAGGGCATGAACACGTGAAGAAACACCCCTCCATGTCCAATAACCACCTCATAGCAATGATCGGATCCTGAACTCCATGAAAAGTAGGGGCTTCGTATTATCTAAGTCCTGATACTGAAAACCTCGACCGACTCCTCCACCTGTTGCTGCAGCTTCTGCGACAGCCGTCTCTGCAGGAGCTGCATAGCGCTCATCAAAGTACTCAACCATGGCAGTCTTGATCGACCTAAACATCTCCAACATCTCAGCCCTGAACATAGCAGCAATCTCATCATGCAGGATCTCACGAATCCTAGCATCCAACTCATCTGTACTCATCTGACCAATGACCTCGGGTGGTGCTGATCTACCCTGACCGCCCTCTCCTGATCCCGATCCTGACCCGAATCCACCCCCAGCATGCCTCGTAACCACCATACTGAAAATACACCGCAAGAAAATCAGATGCTTCCCCAGTAACCCGGGAACCAACTCCCAACCCGGCCCTAGGGGTTGTGACTTCCTTGATACGCATATGGGTCCTGTGCTTTCAGTAGTACGGGCCCATACTACCTTCCACACCTACCCATATTTATATCAAGTATCACCACAACACCCTAGCGATAAACATATACATGGCAACACTCAATCCTTACCTCTAGAGGAACTGGTAACTACCTCACATAACAGGGAACCCTAGGCTAGCAAGCATCATATAATCAGACAATTCTATCATGCAATTCCTGAAAATCCCTAGCCTAGTACTAGCATGTTGTTCTAACATATCACATAATCAAATAACTTGTATGGTATTTTGGGGTCTACTTACTGGCTCTGGCTGATCGTACCTCCGCATCCTCCTCTACTTATATTTTGCTAACCATTTCAATTTCACTTTGAAAACTCTCCTTGATTTAAGACTAGATTCACAGGAATGTTCCTCCAATTCACTCAAACCAAGGCTCTGATACCAACTTGTAACACTGTGAAAATTTACAACCAATTTAAACTTTTCAAAAAACAACCTATATTCATTAAGTTATTACAAAAAGGTTTTCAATTCTTTTATTATCAGAGTATCCCAGAACATCAACATAAATCTGAGGAGCGGTACGATCACGCCTTCGCCTTGCCACGGTCTCCTAAAGTACCTGAAACAATACACTGAAACTGTAAGCCCGAAAGCTTAGTGAGTTACCCCCAAAATACCAACAATAATACCATACACATATCATATCATATCATAAACACAACAGCCATGCATATCGAGTCTACAATGTGACTGGTCCGCCAACACCAGGCCTTCAGTCCACCTGGTCCACTCTCTCTACGAGTCTACAGTATGACTGGTCTGCCCGCACCGGGCCTTCAGTCCACCTGGTCCACTCTCTGAGTCTACAGTATGACTAGTCCGCCCACACCGCTCCTTCAGTCTGTATGGTCCACTCTCTGAGCCTCGGCACGTCTGGTCCGCCCTCTTGGGGCCATCAGCCCATCCGGACCGCTCGTCGGGCCTTCGATCTAACCCGTCTACCCTGGGTATGTTGGCATACAACACAAAGCAGGACCTGTCTCAACCCAACCCCAGTCCAACAACCATGTGCACATAAACATATAATCATATAGCAATTCACAACTAATCAACCGATCTAGCAGATCACATAACATTGCAACATCCTAACTAGGATACCGACCTAACCAATCACTAACATAGCATCATCCTATATACCAGGATACCGACCTTAACCAGCTGTCTAACATATACCATCCTAACTACCAGGATGCAGACATAGAAAAGCAATAACATAACAAACAACTACCCGGATTCCCATCCGATAAAGGGCCAGCCTTGGTGCCTTAGACCCTGTTGATATAGTGAGGATAACCCACCTGCATCTATCAACTTGAAAAAAATAAGACCACGCTGCTCCGACCACCAGCACGAACTCCACCACTAATCATTACCTAATAACCAAAACCAATAAACACCAAAAATTACCAAAATACCCTTGGATGTCAAACTGGTCAACCCTTGGACCAAGTCAAAGTCAACCTTCCTGGTTAACTCTACTCGTTGAGTTCCTATGCTCAGAAACTCCTATGCAACGACTCAACTCGCCGAGTCGCCCCAAGACTCGTCAAGTCCAACAAGCTCTGAGTCCCTTCCTGCTCAACACACCGAGTCATCCCTCGACTCACCGATTCACAGCTCAACCAAAAAAGGTTAGGACTTCATGACCAGACTCGCCGAGTCCAAGCATAGACTCGTCGAGTCCAAGTCAATCCTCAACAAGCTCGTCGAGTTGTTCTTCTAACTTGCCGAGTCCATGCACATAATCATACAACTCGTCGAGCACACCCATGTGACTCATCAAGTCTCTTCAGTTATCATTCCATACAGAGGCTTTTCAAGCCATGCAGGGACTCCAATCCATAGATCCATTCTTTTATAGCCTAACCCTCACATAAAGTTGCAAACTTTACGTGAAAGCAAGGAGATATAAGCCCAAAACACTTCTAGGGCTAGGGTTAAGGACAAAGGGCTTCATCAATAACTCTTAGACAGGAACTTTATGACCTTTTGGGCCATCACAAGTCTAGATTTGGAGTAGCAACTTCAGATCTAAGCCTCAAACTCGAGATAGCTCACAAACAAGCTAATGAATCCCAAATCAACCACCATTCATGAATCAATAATGAAATAGCTTAAGTAGGAGGTTCCTTACCCCTGAAATACTCCCAAATAGAAGTAGATTCCAGATCTACCCAAGCCCCTTGATGATGGCCTCCTAATCCCCAAGCTTCTTACACCAAATTTCTCTTCCAAGCTCTAATTCTTCATCAATGGAGTCATACACACGAGATGAGGGTTTCTGGATCTCAAATGGGTAACAAAGAGGCTGAAGGTGGGTTATAATGTGCTTTATATAGGGCACAACCACTGGATTAGGGTTTTCTCCCTTCAGCACCAACTCGTCGAGTCCAGCCGCCGACTCGCTGAGTAGGTCACTTAACACATGACTAGAACCTCGACTCGACTCGCCGAGTTGACCTTCCTTATTTACACTAAGAACCCTGAACTTGCACTTCTGAACTCGGGGTGTTACATGTTGCTTGGAAGTCCATGGTGTAATAAGGAGGTGGCTAACCCTCCTTATTACATGAGTTATTTTTTCCTCTTGGGGCTGAGAAAAAGGGAAGAAAGAAAAAGAATTTGGGCCTTTGGTGCTTAAGTCCATATCATGGGCCCATTTTGATGATTTTAGGCCCATTGTCCCTTTTAGAGAAATGCACGGCCCAATGTTCATCAAGTATGAGTTTTTATGGCCCATTAGGGCTAATTAGGTTAGTTATGGCCCAATAAGGTCCATTAGGGTATTTTATTTCATTCTAGGCCCAATATGGCCCAAAATGTTAAAATAAATGGAAGTGGGTCCAATTAGAGCCCATTTAAGAGTTCTAAGCCCAAAATAGTCAATTTGGAAGCTTATTGGCCCATTAGGCCCAATAAGAAAATCTTAGTCCATAATGGACTTAAGCCGGGATTTCTAGGGTTTCCAATCCTTTGTTGACTATTTGAAGTGCTTGCATAGAGCGTTTGATGGAAAATTCGTTGTTATTGAATAAGCATCATACATGCTTTCACATTTTTGGTTCACAAATGTTATCATTGTTGTTGTTACATGTCATAGAATTCCTAGTTGTGACAATTATGAATGTTATACATCCCCAGAGGGTATGTAATAATGTTTTATCGAGTAGTTCCATCTCTTACCCTGATTAGGGTTTAGATTTTCTGAACACGTAAAGACTCAAAGTGATACTTTGCATTAAGATAGTGTGTTTTACAATAGTAAACATAATGTAAACGCTAATATATAAGGGTTAAATGAGTTGACTGGTTTGACTTGTTGACTTTATTTGACTTTGACTTGACCGGAAGTTGATGGTTGTCACATTAACGTTTATTGGTTCCTATTTGATCTTTTTTATTATATTATATAGAGAGTGGTTCAAATGAGAACCCAAAAAGATTAAGAACCCTAAGAATCATTTTCTCTTTGAATATGTTCATTAAGGGTTGGACAAATCCAACATTTATGTTGTACTAAACAAACTTTTTAATTCCCTAGTTTACAATAGAACAAACATTATAGCTTCCATTTTTTAGGGAAACTTTTAACACATACCATTTCATTTTTGCAGCCATATATAGAAAATTAAATAAAAAATAGAATTATACCTTGAAAAATCCAACTTTATCTATTTTAAATCATAGATTTATTTAAAAAAATGTATCGTTTAAAAGATATATTCACAGTTTAAAATATCATATGCACAGTTTAATAGACATATTAATTCACTAATATGCAGTTTAATTTTTTCATGCATACATTCATTCATATTTTAAAACAAAATTTATATAATATTACATAACTTAAGACAGTTCATTTTTAGTTTAATACATAAAATTCACAACATAATACAATCAGTTAAACACTAAATCACAAATTCAAATAAGTTAAACCCAAACTTTGCCACCACCACCACCAACTATATGTGCCACTTTCGCAACCATTCTTTCTTCCAAAGCATATATGTATACAAAATTATGAATTCATAGGTTAAATTTTATATTCACAATTTAATAAACCAATTACTTTACTAATTAAGAGTTTAATGCAAAATAATTATAAAAAAACTAATATATTCTTACATATTTATACATAAAAAAATAAATATATTCACAAAAAATTAGTATAAAAATTCATATGTAAATTGGTCATATTTTTACATAAAATTCATAAAAAATCCACAGTTTAATATATTTTATTCACGGCTTAATGCATTCAATTAGTTTACTTTTAAAACACAAAATTCACAACTTAATATAATAAATTCACTATTTAATACACAAAACTTATATATTCACATCCATATTTTCAACTTAAATTTACATTTATACATTTAAATCTATAGATTATTGTTTCTTTCAAAGTTTATTTACATAATTATTTCAATTTAAATTTTACATACTTTATTTGAAATTAGATAAAACTAGGGAAGATTCCCCACTTTGCGAGGTTTGACCTCCCAAAATAAATGGAAAAAACAGAAATATTTTATTGAGTTACATTTAACTAATTAGATTAAATCGGTTTTTAGTCTCGATCCTTTGCAGAAGATTCTTCGGTTGACCTTAACATTTGAATATTGCAATCTTCTTGCACATTCTTCAATAGCATAGGTATTTATTCTTATTCAGATGTTACATTCCATTAAAAAAAATCTTTCATCATCCTTGTATAGGGTTTCTTCTAAAGGATTCTATGTAGTGTTTGATCACATTTGGGTTTTCTGTTCTTTAAACCATTTATTCCCTAACATGTCAATAAAACATGTTAGTAATTTACCAAAGGGTACTAAAAATGGAAATAAACAGCAACGATCCAAAAAAAATCCTTGTTTATCAAGAAAAAAAAAAGAACCGACACACTCAAAAGGAACAACTTACAATTTAAATGTTATTAAAAATGTCCCGAAAGCGTTATAATTTAAAGTTTATGTTTAAACAGATCCTCAAAATTCGACACTAATATTTGACATTGATAACATACACACATAACGTAAGTCTATAGTCCAAATTAATTTACACTAATAGTGCCCAGTAGACTACTTCTTAGGGTGTAGACACCCTTTTGCGCTCTTTAATGTACATGATATTGCACCTCAATGCACAATTCGACACTTAATGTTCCTTGTATACATGTCCTTTTACTTAACTTAAACATATTCATAAACACAAAGTGTATCCATGCATATTTTGCTATTTTGTCTACTGGAAATAGAAATTTAAAATATCACATGTTCTGTTGAAAATTTCAGCAAGAAACTCTTAAATTTAGTCAATCTTTTGCCTTGGGCACCTGCAATGCAATATTTGTGAGATTTTCATAAAAAATCCATTCATTGCATAAATTAGTAAAATCATCAAAAGCATATCTCCTGTAAAATAAATTGGCAATAAAGATTAAAGATACTTTGTTGGGACACACACTGTATATAACTCCTAATCCACCGAATCACTCTATGTAAAAGAAAAACTTAGATATTTATTGAATAAGGGTAATTTCCGTATTTTCTATATAAATCAAAGATTGTGTAAACGATGAGTGACTAACCAGCCAGTAAAACCAAATGCACATTCACCAATACGCATGTGTGTAATTATTGCAGCTTCCTTAGATGCTTTTGTGTTATGATGTGCACCATATATATGAATAGATAACAGTTTCCTGTAGCATCATATTGGATCTGAACATGACAGAAAACATATGGAAATATATATGAAAAAAATGTTCATTGTAATAATAATAATAATAATACCTCTCCAGCAAAATGGTGAACTTTGAAAGCTTGTTTTGCAACACTAAAGCAAGAATTAGAACTCAGTTGAAGTTTAATTTTATTAGTAAATCTTACACCAGTGGCTTTGGAAGAATTTGAACCATCTTCAAACATTGATATTAGTCCCATAGGTTTCTTCCATGTTTTATACATTTTTATAGGAATATCATAAAATTTATACCTCCAGATCCATTTCTTCAGCATAAATAAATGTAGGCAACTTCTTGAACAACTTTTTTTTTGTCATTGGCTTAACCAAAGTAACAGTAAATTATAAATCAAAGAATGTCAGGTGCGTTTGTTAAACAAATCAACAATTACCGGTGCCTTTGAGTTGTGTTCTAATTGAAGAGGCAGACTGCAAAGAAAAGATAAGTTATTAAAGGTAAAGAAAGGGTAAGGAGGTACGTGGCTGAGGTTCTATTTGCTTATTCGAGACTGCTCTAAAATTGCTGCTTCACATGACTTTCCAAATGAATCCCAAAACGGATTATGTTGCAATCTGTGTATAATTAGGAAGATTTGGTCGAAGTTTAGATAGGTAATCAAGATCTGAAGGTAAAAAGCTTATAGAGAAAGGCACTTACTGTGAACTGTGCTTTTAGGGGTTGTTAAGGTTAACAAATCGGCTTCATGTAGAAGAAACCAACGTTCGTTGCACATCTGAGACAACACACATAGGATTCCATCCCTCCCTCTCAAGATATACTCTCAAGATATACCCACCGTCGATTGTTCCCCGATTTTTTTTAGATATTTTCTGGAATTCGAGGGCTTGTGGAAATATCATCAAATAGAAGAGGGATTAAGCAACAGTGATTAGGCAGATGAGGTAACTGACATAAACATTTGTAGATCGATTGGGGGAGAACACGTATCAATTGCATTTGTGGACACGATATGGAAAACAGAAGAGACACACCTGCATCTGTGTACATCTTATACTTCCCTTCTGCCCCTATTCTTGCTCCCCAATCTACGAAATTTAAAAAAATATATATAATAAAAAAAAAAAAAAAAAAAAAAAAAAAAAAAAAAAAATCACACTCATATAACTGCAGATGAGGAAAATAGGAGAAGAGAAAAACTCAATTGGTAGGCAAGAGAAGAGCATTGAGAAGGAGCCGAAGAAACACTCTTAAAATTTGGGTGATTTGGGGATGGTGGTGGTGTAGAAGAATCTGACTATAAGCTGATTTACCTAGAGCTGAACCTCTGGATCGACGACCGGTGAAGATGGCAGCTGACATCCATCTCGCTAAAAAGCCATACTAGGGAACCCAAATCGGTGGTATGGGACAGAACCCTTCCGTTCCTAACTCTAAATAACAACACCACCGCCACTGTCGTTTGCTGATTGCTTCGTTCTCACGTTTCCGTCCTGGAGCCGACAAATTAGAAGGGTGGAGAAGGTGGTCCGAAGTTTCTTGAGGCGGAAGCCGGTGGAGGATTAAACCAAGGTGGAAGCGGGAGGATGAAACGACACGTTCCTGAAGTGGAAGCAAATGAAAGAAGCAGACGATGAAGATCGAGAAGGTGGAAGAGATGTAGGACACGAAGCGGTTTAGAGAAGATACGAAGAACACGTAGATGGCACAGGGCACACTTGTAATCCACTATAGAAATAAATAATTGGATAAATATATAATAATCCAAACGAAAAAAAAAAAAAAAAAACCCACCAATAGTTATGGTCCAATAAGAAGTACATATGTGTATAGTGTTTTATTTCATCTCGCAAATAAAATATTCATAAAAGAATTCACAACTTAATAAGTTTACAACTTATTAGAATAAATATTCAGTCAATTTACAGTTTAATACAATCAAATTTAACGTTAATACACAAAATTCACTACTTATTAATACACACAAATTATACATGATGCGATTTTCTGTAAAAATATATATTTAAAGAAAAAAATATTATATCAAAATACATATTAATTTATAGAGAATAAAATATTACGAAAATTAAGTGGCAAGAAATCATTAAGCATCCTCAACTTCTGTTTTTTTTTCTCGTTTAAAACTTCCATAACTTCATGATCGATCATTAGTATTTCAGTTGTCACCATAAACACTCTTATGTATTAAAAAAAATCCTGGCATGTGGAAGATATGGTGGATAACCTATTGATCCATGTTCAAATCCTGGCACCACTCAACCTTTGTGGCCATGGAGGTTCGCCTGCAGTGACTCCAGGGTATAAGGCAAAGCTTTATGTTTGCAGCGGGGGATTAGTCGGTGCGCGAAAGCTGGCCCGAAAACCCTCGTTAGGGAAGTTCCCTTTCCAAAAAAAAAAAAATCCAATTCTTATTGTTTCTATTATTTCCTTAAATAAATCATTAAAACACATACTAAGCATATAAACTAAATCAGGCATTTTTGAATATCAAGTAGCTTTTAAGCCTTCATTTAGAGATTTGAAACTTTTGTTGGAAAAATGATAAAGTCTATTGAATGATGTTTATAATTTTACATAATAATATAGATAATGTAAAAATATTCGTATTAAAAATTTGTTACTAGTTTCATGTTATAATTAGATATTACAATATAGATAATATAAACAATATAACAAATTTATTTATGAAGAAAAAAAAGTGAGTATGATTAGTTATTTGGTGAAGAATTCATTTAACAAAAATTTATATTAAAAAATAGTTTAAATAAAGAAATGATCGATTTACATATGTGACTTGAAATCTATTGTATATATTTCACTTAAAATCCATTGATAAGAAAAAAACATTCACTGCTACCAAGTATTATATCCCGCAAAAGTATACAAGTATAATGTAGAAACAAGTACTATATCCCGCAAAAGTATACAAGTATAATGTAGAAACGTTTACTTTTAACAACAATAATTTTATATCATGAAACTAGATACAAATCTTTTTAGTATTAATTTTTTTATCAGTTATTTGTTTTTTGTTGAAGTGTTATCTTATAGTTTTAATGATTAGATATAGTTTATGATATTTTTAGATTTTTTATAACGACCCTCATATTAGATGTGTAATCTTATATCTTATAAAGTTTAAAAGATTATAATTTTTTTCTTATATTTTACAAGTTTAGAAGATCACAAATAATGTTTTTTTTCTTTATTTTTAGTTTCGTCACAGATATATACATCATATGAATTTACAGCTTAATAAACAAATTTAGGATTCTTATTCACAGTTTAATAAAACAATTCTAGACTATTATTCATAGTATTAACAACTAAAAAACATACTTGATTTGTTGAAGCATTTCATCAAACACCTACTATACATCATACAAATTCATAGTTTTAATAGACACTTTCATTTATAATTAAATAAAATGATTAATGACTCTCATTTATAACAAGTTCAAAACATACCTGGTTTTCATTGGTTGTTGGCTTCAAAATCCACATCTAGTGATGGTAGAGCATGCAACGGTGGTCGATTCAGTTCCACGACGACATCAATAGTTGTTTTTAGTGGTGTTTCGTTGTGGTGATTTCTAGATAGATATCTGATTTGTGGTGGTGGTTTTAAGATCTAAATCTTATGTAGATTTGGTGATATTTGATGTAGATCTAGTTAGATCTTATACATATTTGTTCACCAGAGATCAGAGAAGGTGGTATCAATTTATGTCGATGAATGATATGAAATCACCAGATGAGTAAGTAGAGGTGATGTTGTCCACAGTGAAGACGATGGTGGAACCATCACCAACCACCAATATAAGAAGAGTTTTCATATTTTCTCTTCAGATCTGATCTCAAAACAAACGACTAAGTATAAACCACAAATCTGAAAAAAGATGAAGACGAAGCAGACCAGGAAGGAGATGGTTATGGTGGATCCTCACCTGAACTTCATAGATATGTAGTATAAAATGGTAGATCTAGAGACAAATATTATAGATTTGAGTCAGAAATCAAAGATCTGAAATCGATCGGAGCTTATACATCTGATGACGGTAATTTACCAGTGCTAAGAGATGGAGACGGTATAGCGGAGATGCAACGGAGAGGAGGTAACAACGGTTTCCAGATTTGAAATCCGATGCCGATGGTGGTGAGGTTGTCCTCGACCGTGGTAGGTCACCGGCAGCGGCGGTGGCTGTGGTGGTGTTCATCAAAGGTGGTTGAAGGAGTTGAGAGGGTTTTTTTTGTTCATGGGTAATTATGAAAGAATCATATCTGATCAAAAGTTATGGAATAAGTTTTACAAAAAGACCATTATCCCTTTACTGTTTTTTTATTTATAAAAAACTTTAATAAAATCTAAATATTAGAAAATACAAAAATGATCTTAATTATAAGTTAAGAATAAATAGTTCTTAGGATTCTTAATTTTTATGGTTTTCATTTGAACTTTTATATATATATATATATATATATATATATATATATATATATATATATATATATATATATATATATATATATATATATATATATATATATATAAAAGTTCAAATGAGAACCATAAAAATTAAGAATCCTAAGAACTATTTATTCTTAACTTATAATTAAGAACATTTTTGTATATTCTAATATATATATATATATATATATATATATATATATATATATATATATATATATATATATATATATAAGTTGAAGGAAAGAAAGTGGTCCGTGAGTTAGAGAGGAAGGAGTCATTCCCTCCCAACCTACAACCCACGAAAACTCTATTTTTTTGAACCCACTCAACCCATTCTATTAAAAAAATACAAAAAATCAAAGGTAAAATCTTAATTAGGAATAGAGTTACCAGCGGTAGCACTACCGCTTCAGTAGGTTGGTTAATTGGTTTCACTAACCCATTTCATTATCTCTCTCTACTTTCTCTCTCTCATTTTCTCTTGTACCATGTGTTTTAGAACTTATATCTTAGTTGTTTTGTTTTTTTTTTTTAAATTGAGTGGGTTGAAAAATATAGGATTTTCGTGTATTATGAGTTAGGAAAGATGAAGAAAAATATAAGACAAAAATTGATGTGACATTGATTTCAGTGGGTTGGGAGGGAACGACTCCCTCCTCTCTTAGAGGTGTATATTTGTACCTGGCGGTTTTCTATATGTACATCAATTTCTTTTTCAATTCCACCTCATTGATTTGATTTTTTTGTCTTTTTTTTTTTTTTTTTTTTTTCATATTTAGTTTTTTTTTTTCTAATTTTATTATTATTATTATTATTATTATTATTTCTAACAAAATTTTATAATTCAGGCGATGTTATAATATTCGAACGACTTTATAAAATCAATTTTTAATTATTTATTTATTTATTTATTTATTATTATTATTATTATTATTATTATTATTATTATTATTATTATTATTATTATTATTATTATAAATTTTGAACAACATTTTATAAAATTGGATGACATTATAAATTCGACCGACTATATAAAATCGGTTTTTAATTCTTTTTTATTTTATATTTTATAAATCGGTGTTTAAAATCGGATGACATTATAAATTTTTACGACATTATAAATCTGGACGGCATAATAAAATTCGAACGACTATATAAAACGGAACAAAAGCAAAGTTTGTATTTATTTATCACAGATATATTAATTGGTTTGTTATTACATTTGCGTGGTGCATTATGTAGATTGAAAACAAACTTTACTTTTGTTCCATTTTATATAGTCGTTCAAATTTTATAATGTCGTCCGAATTTATAATGTTGTCTAAATTTTAAAATGTTGTCCGAATTTTATATGGTTATCGAAATAATAATAATAATAATAATAAAAGAAAAACAATAAAAAAAATAAAAAAAAAAATGTTATCAAATTAAATGTAAAAAGTTGATCAGATTGATATTAAGGGGATACAATTAATTAACCGGGTACTTAAAGCACAACCCTCATGCGTGCTGAAGAAGCCAAGCTTGAGTTTCCTACTCTTCACGACAGTTCGGTGCGTCGAAGAAACAAGACTTGGAAGGTTGCGTTTCAAGACTTGTATGTGGACTTTTCTTCCGAAGCAATAATGGACAAAATGTTATCTTTTGACTAAATATTGTTAAGACAGGTTTTGTTTCATGGTTTTACGGCTAGGTAATATTTATTTTTTCCATATTAGTATTCATAAGTTGGCTTTTTAACTATTTTTATCACCGTGTTCATGTATTTTTGTGGGTTTACATTGTAAATTAAAGGGATAATGACTTGGGAGGGTAATAAGGTTTCCAGCTTGTCCGTATTAGGTCACTAAGGTTTTTTTTTTTTGTGCGTATTAGACCAATATGGTTGTTATTACCGTTTAGTACTAGTATTTTTTACCGGTTTTAATGGGTAAAAAGGACTATTTCTAAATGGTAATAACAACCATATTGGTCTAATACACACAAAAAAACCTTAGTGACCTAATACGGACAAACTGGAAACCTTATTACCCTCTTAAGTCATTAACCCTAATTTTAAAGACATTGAGAATATATGACCATTGACAGTAAACTACTTCGTTTAGAACTCGCGTCGTCCCATATAACCTGCTACTCCTCTATATGGCGAAGCTCTTCATCTATAGTCGTCCCTTTGCGGACATCCGATAAAATTGGAACGATACAGAGAAGATTAGCATGACCCCTGCGCAAGGATGACACACACAAATCAAGAAATGGTCCAAATTTTTTTTAACCCTAATTCCCTTTTCAAATGCTAATAGAGTTCAATTGCAATTCTTACGTTTCAGTAGTTCATCTACTGAAGTCACAATCAGACAACATGTGGATTCTATGGTCAGATTGATCTTCTTGTTAATGTCTTCAACCATTTGTGGCAAGTAAGAGTGATCTTTCTTTCTATAAAGTCTCCTTTAAGTTTTTTTACTTTTCCTGTCATTAAGTTTCATGCTTTATAAACTTCCGTTTATGTGTTGTATATAGTCTGTATGTGTTTGTTTATGTGCTGATTTTTATTAATTTTGCAACTTCAATTTCTTAGTTCATGTTGTGGTTTTGCTTTTTATAAAACAATTGATAATAGGCATTATCTGCAAGTCCCTATTGGTTTTATATTTCCATTCATTATCAAATGTAGACATTAATGGGAGATATCAAAGTAATATTTTGTTTTTGTACATATGGATGTGTTCATGTAAACATTTAGATGACAAAAAAGAAGTTATTGATAAAATGTTGCATATTTATGTAATGATCATCAATCATATGAGTTTCTGGACTTAGAAGTTCTGGAAGGGTTGTGAGATAAGTTTAAATGGAAGCAACTATTTTCAGTCAAACAAATCAGTCACATTGATTAGTAAGCATGTTTTCTAAATAATCAGGGTTAATGACTTAGGAGGGTAATAAGGTTTCAAGTTTGTCCGTATTAGATCACTAAGGTTTTTTTGTGCGTATTAGACGAATATGATTGCTATTACCGTTTAGAAATAATCCTTTTTACCCACAGTTGTCAATAGCGACCATAGCGGTCGCTATAGCGAATAGCGTGGCGTATAGGTACATGGTCGCTATTGAGTGCTTAGCGACAAATAGTGAGGTAAATAGCGACATTATGGGTTTTTTTTTTTTTTCATTTTTTTCTCCTTTTTAAGAGACAAATCAGAATAAAAGCGATAAGAGTTGAGGTTATGAACGATTTTATCTAGTATAATGGTTTGTTTCCTTATCTGATGATTATAAATTTATAATAACTATAGTATTTAAACATAATAAATATTTTTAATTTTTTTATGCCTATCGCTAAATACGAAATAGCGTTCGCTATTTTATCGCTATCGCTACATAGCATATAGGTAGCTCGTCGCTATTTACCGCTATTCGCTATCGATAACTATGTTTTTACCCATTAAAACCGGTAAAAGAACTATTTCTAAAATGTAATAACAACCATATTGATCTAATACGCATAAAAAAACCTTAGTGACCTAATACGGACAAGCTGGAAACGTTATTATCCTCCCAAGTCATTATCCCTAAATTATATCATACATATACAATAAAAAAGATATTAGACATTAACTTTCTTTCGTTCATGTATGTTTGTGGGTTTGCATTATAAATTAAATAACATATACAATAAAAAAGATATTAGACGTTAACTTTTTTTTTCTTCAAAAAATAAAAAAATTAAGAGGATAAAGAAATGAAGGAATTAATAAATTATAATTAAAAGATTAAAAGATTAAAGTATAATTTTTTTTTTCAAAACAGTTTGGCTGGGCAAACAAAAAAAACTAGTTTAACAGCGGATTGTACAGCTAACCGGTATAATTTTTTTCTTGAATTTGCTATTTCTGGAACAAAACCAGTTAAACAAAAACGAGACTACCAAATCAAACAAAAGATTTTTTTGTAAATATTTCTTCCGAACACCATATCATTCTGATACACCCAAATCAAAGTTGTAGAAGCTCAATTAATTATCTCCTTTTATGAAATATAAAGGCCTCTAATGAGTGGCCATGTAAAGTGTTACTATGGTGGGTCAATTGACCCATTTTTTTTATTTTTAACTAGAAAAGAATCTGCGGCTTTTAGACTCGATGATGACCAATATTAAGAAAAACAACAACTCTATAATTTGAGCAAACTGAATGAGAGTAAATGCCAATTTTACTTACATTTAAAAAATGAAATTCACGATATTCGTCAAATAGGTAAAATGTTAATAAGTTAATTGATGTTCACCTGAATCCGAAGTGTAGGGATGAGTTGATGAACTATCCATTGTAAATCTACCTTACTAATTTTCTCATGTGCAGGCTGCCACAACAACCACCTATGTACTAAGTGCAAAAAAGGCATTAACCAACCTATAGAACTGTAACGATAATACCTACAAATTTGAAAAAAAAAAATTAGGTTTGTTAAATATAAAGTTTTTAAAAACTCGAAGACAAAATTAGAGAGGGGGATTATACGGTACATGGAAGTAAATGTGGATCAGTGCACATTCCAAGTTTATGTTTTGTATCCCTCTTGAAAACCAAAAGAAAACTACTATTAATAGTATTTATATTACAATTAAGAAATAAGAAATTAAATAAAAAATAGTGAACATACTTGTCAAGTTCTTTATCACCTCTTCTTCTTGTCATTTTCCATGTTAACCTGCCATCAGATTCAATCACAGACTAACAAAAAAGGAAAGCAAAGATGAAAAGTTGAAGTAATAAAAATTTCAAATTATATTGGCTATATTGATAGCATAAGTAAAATAGCTGAAATAAATTTAATAAGTAACTGAAATAGATTCAATTCTTAAAAAAAAAACAAAAAAAAAAAACACAAACTCATCAATGCTAAGATAAACCAAAAAGATATACCCATATTGGCAAAGGATTCACTTCATAACAAAAAAAAAAAAAATTAGTTTTCAAGATTAGTGCATACATAAATGTGTCCAACAGTCAAGGGTTGTACCCATTTGGTGGGGAGGAGACGTTGGCTAACGATCAAGACAGAGAAGACCTAAGGAAGCTCAGTATCGGGACACTTCAGTAGGTGGTACCATTCTGTTGTAGTCGGTAACATTTTGATTCAAATATCATAAAAAGTAAGGTAAAATCTGAAATTAAAGATCCCAAATAACATTGTGAGATCAAAGGTATAAAGAAAACAGTCGCAAATAATGAAAGTAAGTTGCTAAATTTTGACATTTTTGATCTATTTAACCAAATTTGTCATTTCAACCATTTTCGTCCCCTTTTTACTTTATAAACATTTTAACAACATTCTCATATGTAAACGTATGCACCTGAAACATAAGTTTTTGTCATTTTACCCTTTTGGTAAATTTTCACACTTTTCGTCTTTTTTACCAAATCTGTCACTGTGGCCCTTTTGGTTATGATCCCAGAACATATTTTTTTGGTTATTTAACCATACTTGCCTTTCGACCTCTTGAAATTAATATCGGATATATAAAAAGGGGCACCCACAGTTTACTAACAACCATGTTTTAACATGTAACATCTTACTGGTAAAACATGACAACTTCTTATTGAAAAACGACAAACTACATTTTATTGTAAAGATTGCATTCAACGTCTAGAAAACTGTAACCACTTATAGTATATGAATATAGAAATAAAAATTTTATCACCTCACCTTTTTGCAAGAAAACTGTAGAAAATTGTAACCATTTATGATGAATTCAAATTGGATTTGTATCACGTGATCTTTGAACAATACTTTTTAGAGACCTTTGAATCATGCGCTGATAAAGTAATAAAAGGAAAAATACAGTTAATAAATTTTGGAAAACCAAAAGGAAAAAGTTGAAATAAAATATAAAGGGAATAAAAGGTTGCAAACCTAGACACCACCAAATATATTCCCTAATACTCCATGGTCCAAATATATTCCCTAGACACCACCAAATATATTCCCTAATATTCCCTAAGCTTCAAGTTATTGCATATATGGTTATAACTATCCTAAATAAACTGGTCATCAATGTGTAAGTTATAGTTTCCGACGACTTCTCCCACCAAAGCCAACTCCGGTGACCAGCTTCTCCAGCAAAAGCTTTGGATTCCTGATTTCCACACTTCATTGGTGTAGTTGGAGAGAAAAAACAATGTTGTGAAGAACATCTGAAATTTGTTGATTATTGATGGTTGGATATATAAGAAATAATCAATGAAATAAATATTTAAAAGAAGTGTTAAATATACCTCACTTCTATAGAAATCCATGACAAAAGAGCAATTGAACATTCTTTGAGACATTTTGTCGAGCACCCGATGTGCACTGTATCCATAATAAAATTGTAAACATAATTCATTACTTCTAACTAACCTGAGAATTGTAATCATAATTCATTACTTCTAACTAACCTGAGAAGAAAAAAAAAACAAATTTAAGGTGTAAAAAAGTATAAAAATAACTAATATGTAGAAAAGGTTCGTACCTATAAAGATCATCATTTTTTTCAACTCACAGGAAGTCACGGAGAATTCAGAAGGCAAAAAGACATACATGATTTACGAAGTGAAGTGAAGGTTTGGTTGTAACACCCCAAAAATACGAGTCAAAAATTTCATTTTTGAATACATATATTTAGCAAAACATTCGAATTAAAATGTTTACTGATCATAACATTTTATAAAGATATCGCATGTCTGGAAAACATTTTATAAAAACATAATAATGTCAGAGTACAAATCCCCAGGAAGATCTTATGATGTGGAATACGGATCATGTGTGTGATAGGCCGCTACCGCGCCAGTTCATTCCCCTTCGAAGAAGAGGTACCTGAAACCAAAACTAAAAACTGTAAGCACGAAGCTTAGTGAGTTCCCCCATCATACCGCATACCATACAATCACATATCATACATATTTCCAGACATTTTTGGGCTCCCCGACCTACCCGGTACGGCCATTCTGGGGTGCCGACCTACCCGTGTCAAGCCATTCTGGGGTGCTGACTACCCATGCCAAGCCATTCTGGGGTACTGACTACCCTTCAGTCCTTACGACCAAACCTCGGGGACTATTTCACCCCCTACTGCTACTATCACATATATCATAACATAACATATTATCAGATATATCTGGGGTGCCTGAACTACCCTTCGGTCCTAGCAACCGAACTCGGGGACTAGTCCCCTCCTACTACCTATATCGCATATAACGTAAAAAGCCAGCATGCAAACATGTCATCATATACTGTCGGACGTATCTGGGGTGTCTGACTACCCTTCGGTCCTAACAAACGAACTCTAACTACTATCACATACAACATATCATGCTAACATATAACATATCAGGTAGTAGCAAACCTAGATGATATCACAAAGACAATCATCTATCATACATCTCCTACTGGTAGGCCGACATTGTGGCCTTAGACCCACCGCTACTGGAAGGTAACTCACCTCGTAGTAGCTGCTGATCTGTGTGGGAATGGTCTGTCTATTGCTGCTGCTCCGGAAATCCTCCGGTTATAATTCCCACCAAACACTTAGTCAAATACTGCTAAACGCCCTCAGGGTAAATTGTCCATTTACCCTTAACAAGTCATGAGTCAAGTCACAGTCAACTGCCCGTTGACCAGACTCGCCGAGTCCCTTTTTCTATACCCAAGTCCAATAGTCCTTCATCCTACTTGCCGAGTTGTATGAACAACTCGCCGAGTTCGCCTTCATCCGAAGAACACTATAAGCTGTGACTCGCCGAGTTGTATGAACAACTCGTCGAGTTGTTCTTGAGACAAGAAGATTGCCATGAACTCGCCGAGTTATGGCATTGAATCGCCGAGTGACTTCATGAGTGAGTCTGGCTTCCAACCCACTGAGTCATACCCTATGACTCACTACTCCAACTCGCAAACACAAAAAGGGGAACAACCCGAGGACTCGCAACCCAACTCGCTGATTCAGATGAATGACTCGCTAAGTCTGCCTCATGCAAAAACTATACATACGATTTTGCTTGAATCCAGTCCATGCCATTCATAGATCTGGGTTCCTAGGGCCTGGTTTACACGTAAAGTTTCCAACTTTACGTGTAGATAATCACCAATGAAGGTTTTAGGGTTCAAAGTGCACCAAAAGGGGTAGATCTAGGACTTTCATGCAATATGACTCCATAAAAGCAGTAGATCCAAGCTCCAGGGACTAAATCATGCCTAGATCTAAAGGCTAACAACTTATTATAACCCACAAAGCACAAACAAGCTTGGAGAATGGCTCAAGAAGGACTTTCATGAAGCTATTAGGGACTATAAGCTTGAAAACATAGGGGAAACGAGCTATACCTCAAGGAAAACGTTGAGATGTCACAAAAATGCTTGACCTCCTTCTCCTCTTCTTGATCTACTCTTCTCCTCAAAAACTTCAAGAACACACCCAAATCACTTCAATCTTACAAGGAAAAGGGCAAAAACAATGTTGGAGGCTCTGAGGGTGAATGGGGGTGAGCTTGGGGCGGAAATGAGGGTTTAAATAGAGTGCAAACCCTTGAAATTTAGGGTTTCATCAAACATCGGTGACTCGCCGAGTCCAAAATATGGACTCGCCGAGTCGCCAACTTAAATGTACCCCCGGACCGCGTCCCTACTCGGCAAGTCGGACCTACAACTCGCCGAGTCCAAGGCTAAAATGAGAAATACTTAGATAAATTTTACGTACCAGGAACCAGGTGCTACAAATCTCCCCCACTTATTTTAGACTTCGTCCTCGAAGTCTGCCGCTCGATCCTGAAACAACTCGGGGTAATGCTCCATCATTTCTTCCACCGGCTCCCAAGTCCATTCCGAACCCTTGCGGTGCTGCCATTGCACTTTCACTAGCTCCACCCTCTTGTTCCTTAGATCCTTCGACTTCCGGTCGAGGATTGCAATTGGGCGCTTGTCACACCCCCAAACCTGAACGGCGGAAACGTTCGGGGGTGGATGACTTCATGTGGTAGCGTAACAAGTGAATACATAGTAAAGAAAGCAATACAACCATCATATATATATATAATTGAAAACTTACATTTGTCAAAAGTTACATGTTCAAAATCAATTACAAATATGATGTCAAAATATGAGATTTAAACTGGCGCCGCAACATCTCTTCATCAAAAGCAATATGATACCTGTAGTTACTGAATCCCTGGGACATACAAGTAATTTTGAAAGAGTAGATCAACATTTAAGCTGGTGAGTTTCATAAGTATTTAATGACAATGTTTGTACGAAACGAAATATCTTGTCCTTGTTTGTTTGTGTTTAGAAAATCCTGTATTTTCTACTAGTATAAAAGTAGTCTTCATTCAAGACTAAAGTTTGTTTCCAAAATGTTTGTAAGTGTAAAAGTAACCAATATATTTGAAAACCTCGTAAATCAATGTATTTTTAATACCATCTGTGAGCTTTATAACCATACTATTGACTCGGATTGCCTATACACAACGTTCTTCAGGCGTTGGAATGTTATGACGTTTGTCACCCCAAACGGTGGACTGTAGCTAACAGTCAGGGCGCGGGTTGTCAAGCCCGTATAGATCTATACACAAACACCATGCTCCCCCTCCAAGGGATTCTGGTATATAATACAGGACTTGAAATGTGTACTCGAACGTACGTGAAGTAAATGTCTCACATAACCGTAGTATAAAAACAGATTTACGTGCTGAAATGTTCGTTTGTTATTGTTCATGAAAGTGATTTCTCGAAAATCGTTTTTCTAGTATGTAAAAGTTAGCAATATCCTCATAAAACTATACCTTTTATAGTTTTCTAAAAGTGTGCCTCGTTTGTTTTTAGAGTATCTAGAAAAGAATCACTTGTTATGAAAGCATAGATTTTTGTAACGTCTAAGATAGACACAACATACTTTAAATCTAAGAAAATGTTTAGTTTATACATGCATTACAACCATTTATAGTTTTTAAAGATAGAATGCTATTGTAATATATCTTTGTATACGGGAGTTCCCTATAAAATTTATAAATCACACATGATTCCACTTAATAAAAGTGTATAATAATCTTTATAAATAGCACTCGATAGTAGTCGTGTGTTTTACTTGTATTCCCCCCCCCCCTCTAGAAAGCATATAAAAGCGTTGAGAATATTAAAAGGGTTGATTAAGGGGTATGAACTCACTTGAAAGTTTGAAGATAGAGAGATGGAAAACCGGGCAGAGTTTCATCTCGGGAAACGGATTTTCCTCGGGATTCTCGGGAATCTCGGGAGTAAAATCGACCTTCGGGACTTGCACAAAACGACCAAGGCTTCGGGGTAGTGCGAGCACGGAAAACGAGGTAAAACGCAAGAAAAGTGAAAGAGAATGAGCAAATTTTCCGGGAACCCTCGCATCCTATTTATAGGAGGCTGGAACCGCCTCCGTACGCGGGGCGTACGCGTACGTCACGCATGACCGAGTCCTCGACTGCCTCGCACTTCGGATGGGACGGGGGTAGGCTCGCATAGACCGGGACGTGGACGATCTGAGGCCTTGGCCTTGAGTACGCGGGGCGTACGAGGGTACGCGGCGCGTACCTCGGCCCTAGGTGCTGACTCCTTCGGATAATACCAAGAATTTGTAATTAAATAAATATATAATTTATTTAATAAACTTCAAAAATTCATATCTTCTTCACACGAACTCCGTTTTCGACGTTCTTTATATCCCCGCGAAGGCGAGACTATTGATGTGTGTAAATTCAACTAGTTTTATCCCTACTTTTTATTAATAATTTGAGCACACAAAGGTAGTGAACATGTCTTTAAGTGGTATAGATTGATAAGTGAGGTATCGAACTCAGGGAACGGAAAATTAAACTAATAGCTAATTTTAACTAAAACAAATAATAAAAGTAAAGGGTTTTTCTCTAGTTTTGCAAGACTAGAAACTTAGACAAACTAAATTAACTAATTAACTAAAGCAACAACTATTCACCAAATTTGATAAAGATGTTTCTATTTAGGTTCAACCAATTCACTCCTATGGGTTTTTTTTTTTTTTTTTTTTTTTTTTTTTTTTTTTTTTTTTTTTTTAAGTTAAGGTGGATTAATTGCTATTGGTTACCAATTATAATAGTTAGGTTGATATTCATTACTCCTAACCCTTAGGCAATTAACTAATTTAAGCGTTGATCAAGTGTTTAAACTAATTAATCCCCTAGATTAATTATTTGGATTAAATAAGATTTTTAATGGTTAATTAAGTTATTAATTCAATTAACCTCTTGTTGATGGTTTCTCAAACAAGCTCACACATTAATCTTCCTATTTTCTTATTAATCTTAGTTTCATAATCATTACTTCTAAGCATATGGTTTAGCATTCACATAGACATATGAGGTTAACAATTAAGTGATGTTCATGCAACCTAATTGCCTTCCAATTAACAGAAAATAGTAGTGATTAATACATAAGGTTCTTTAACAAACTTAATTTAATAAATCACCAATAGACAATTAAGCAAGAATCAATAATTAAACCATAGGAGTTCTTTGGTATTCCCCAAACAGAAACAAAACCGAATTTAGCTCATAATTGCAGTAGAAACAAACATAAAAACAAAGTTTACTAAAGCAAACATGTTCAATTCCTAAGTCTAAGTGGTAGAATTAACCTAATTGCTTGAATTCTTCCAACTATTGAAGCCTAGGGTTCCTTAGCGCCTTCTGAATCTCTTAGTCGCAGCTAATCCTTCAAAAATCGCCAGGGGTCCCTTCCCATGAGATAAGGATTCGTCTTTTATAGATATCCCAAAACAGGGTGTACTCGGCGAGTAGCAGAATCAACTCGCCGAGTAGATCCATACTTATCCGTCTTGAATCAGCAGTCGTATTTATCTTCTGGAATATCCTCGTGTACTCGCCGAGTAGGGTCGATCTACTCGCCGAGTATATCTCCTTCTTTCAATCTTTAATCTTCAATTGCTTTTCTTTTCTCCTTTTTTGCTTCCAAGCATATCTTTTGGACTGAAAACACAATTCACAACATTTTAAGTACCTTTTGTCCACATTATTCACATAATTAATCAAAAATAACTAAGAATATATGCTAAATAATTAACTAATTATGCACATATCAAAATACCCCACACTTGACTTTTGCTTGCCCCCAAGCAAAACTAAATTTTAAATATATTAAAATCACATGTAATAACTCCAATCCAACCCAGCCATTATGCCAAGACCGCAACGCATGCATTTGTGTCTAAAATTTCCTAAAAACCCCCCATACTTCAAATACTCACAATCCTCATAAACATTCGCCCACTCACCCCGAACTATGCTCATTTTATGCAACCCTCCGAATCCATCCTCAGAAAATCTCTTTACCTCAAGGTATTTTTAATTGAGCAACCCAAGCACACATATTCTAGAATTACAACTTTTCGATACCACTATGGAGCTCTTTGAATTCTTCATTTTCTTGACATTTGATCTTTGATATCTTTGTATTCACCAACTTGTATTGACCTTTGGTATCTTCAACTTTTTTGGATTTCTTGGAATTTTGATCTTTAGATCTTCACTTCATTTGCTCCAAAATTCCTATAACTTTTTCTAATAATTCTTCTCTCTTTTTTTTCATGTATTTCTCAATATTTTTTTTTCACTCAAATCCCTACATGCTTAAGCAGGGGCGCTCAATCTCAACCTTTATTAGCTAATGATAAAAACTTTCTTGGATACATTTCAGGTTTAGGCTGCTAAACATATTGCATCCCTCAGGCTGAGCAAGGTCGTGTTTTTGTCTCATGATTTCACTAAAATAAGGAAGCCACAAATGCACTAAAACATATATAGGCTCAACTAAACATTTGGGTCTTCATGCAATTATCAACACAATTCTAATATGGAATCCTAATTTTTTACCAAAATTTTCTAATTTAAGACCTAAGCATTTTTGGTATGCAACAATTGTTTTTTTAAAAATTAGCCTAAATTAAGATTCTAAGTGTTTTAAGATGTGACTAACCCCCTACCCCACACTTATTTCATGCAATGCCCTCATTGCATATTATACCAACTAAAAATGAAAATAGAGAGAAAGTTGGAACAAACTCCCCTGGGGTAGCAGTCGCTAGGTTGACACTCTCTTCTTCAACTCCTTCTTCTAGTGACTTTAACCATGGGAACAGCTCATCCATGGCACGGGCGTCATACGTCTCGTGTGGTTGATAGCTTGAAAAAATCCAAGGAAAAGGGTTGTTGAACAATCTTCAGTAGTAATTCATAAAGAGTATATGAATGGTGCAGAAAAACTAGCCAGAGCAAATCAGAAACTCCTCCTGCAGCAGGCTACTCGGCGAGTAGGTGAGCAAACTCGGCGAGTAGAACTCAATGGCAAAGCAGTTCGTGCAAAAGTAGATGTACTCGCCGAGTAGTGTTAGTGCACTCGGCGAGTAGAGCTTATATTTCCAGAATTCTTTGAACCGATGTCTCTCTTTACTTGGTGTTGACATGGAAATATAAATGTACTCTCACGTGAATTTCCTAAGCAGCAACACTCCATAAAACTCTTGACTCGTACTGACTCAATCCTAGAAACAAGACTCCATAATCACTCATAAAGACTCTCATTCCTCTCTTGACCCTTCCTAATTAGCATGCTTCCTAGCTTCAATACCTGAAAAGAAAACTAAAAGTAACACTAATATTTCAACCACATAGCCAAATTCAACATGTCCACAATTGTCTTAAAACAAACATCATAACCAAAAGAAAACAAAATAAAATAAAATCTTCAATCTTCCTCTTCCATTCCGGCTCCTCCAGCTCCACTACCTCCTTCTCCACCCCTTCTTCGCATCCTCTCGTCCCAATCCATAATATAAGGGTAGCCGGGTCCAGGTCGCGGGGTAATGTGCATTTGTTGGAAAAGATACTCGAAGGATTGATTGGTGTAATTAACCCCTCGCCCAATATCATTCAAGTAGTGTTGGTACTCCACTTGGTTCCAACCCTCGTTATCCTCCACCGGAATAACCGGTGGGTCTTCCCGTACCCGCTCGCTCCTTGGCCTAACCCGCCTTCCCGGCTCCTCGGGGACCGCCGACTCATCCTCATTCGGGATAGTAAAAGAATCACCAAAATTTTCAACTATCCGAGCCCTCCTATAAAGTGCAGTGTTGAACAGAGGAGGGTGGATAATCGTTAGCGCTTGAGCTTGCGGCAAATCCAAGATCCCAAATGATTTTGCAAGCCGAGTAATGAACATGCCCCCATTGATCTTCGAGTTTATCTTCTCCTTGACTGCCCCCTCCGCAAGAAATTTAGTAATGCAGTACGGGAGGTTGCAGAAGATGTCGGGAGTGATGATACTCCACAAGTAAAATATATCAAGGGTAGGAACTTTGTCCCCATCCTTCCGCATGTTGATCGTGCTTGCAACGAACCGGTGAATGAGTCGGTGGATTGGAGAACGGATATGACCTTCTTGAGCAGTGGAAGGTATGTAGACCCGGTTAGCAATTGTACTCCACCATGTCGATGCCACCACCTCCTCGGGAAGTTCCTTGTAGGTATTCTCCAAGAAGGCTTCAAAGTAATCCGTCATCGACATGTCTTGATCGTAGATGCCCAACCGCCAAGAGAACTCAACCATGCTGCATTGTCGTAGCTCCCCACCTAAAGAAAACGAGATCGTGTTAGGATTGTAAAACTCACTACCACCTCGGAATGAAATGGTAGCAAAGAATTCCCAGCACAACTCTGCGTATACTGGCTCTTGGATTTTGAACAATTGCAACCAACCATCACAAGTGATGTTGGCATAACCCAAGTTACAATCTTTCACCAAATATGGAGTAAGTTCCTCTTCCAAGCCAACATTGCCCATCCATCCCCAATCCACTGCATTTGGTAAGTGGATTTCTTTCTGTCGCAGTGCTTCCAACCTGTTTAAGGCTCTTGTTTTGGAGGATTTGGAGGTGATTTGTTGAAAGGCTAACCATGGCATATCACCATGGCCTCCTCCACATGATGATTGACCTCTTCTTGCCATGCTATCTGCATAAACATACCAAAAACACAGCAACAAACAACACCCAGTAATTAAAACAGGAAAATTTTTGATCTTATTGTGACCTACTCGCCGAGTACACGAACATACTCGCCGAGTAGTATGAACTTCTTGACAGATCGAGATCGGATCTGTGTAATCTGTACAATAGTCCAAATTGTTCATAGGGTTTTGTTGTAATTACTTATCTAACCATAGATCTTGAAGAAATTACTCCTAACAACATCTAATTCATGAGTAAATCAAAGCCCTAAAAATTGGGAAAAACTCCCCAAATCCAAAATCATATCAAATATGGGAAGATATGTGATAAAGATTGAACCTTTCATGAAATTACAGGGTAAAGATGTTACCTTGTTGCTTGAATGAAGAGAAAGAAGAAGAAATTTGGAGAGATCTTGAAGAATGCTTAGAGAGGCGGCTGAGAGGAAGTGCTTGGCGAGTGTTGGGATGAATTGGTGAATAATAACAATTTTTTACAGGTTTTATTTTACTGGGTTTGAACCGGCTACTCGCCGAGTAGACACGCGTGTTATCAACTTTTGGCTGTAAGTGGACATTTACTCGCCGAGTACAGTCGATATACTCGCCGAGTAGATGTCACAGGTTGAAATTTTTTTTAAATTTGCCAATTTTACTGTATGAATTCATTTGTTTAGCCCTTCCACCCCACACTCAAAGCATAGCTTGTCCTCAAGCACTTAGAGACATAGAATAAACGACGAAGAATGAAAAAAAACAAAAAATATGAAAAATAAAGAAAAGGAAAGAAAATGCAAACTTGAAACTCGGGTTGTCTCCCGAGAAGCGCTTCTTTTGATGGAGTCATTAGCTGGACTCCACCCCGTCTACGTGTTTGCAATTCCGCACAGTAGCAGCTCCTCCAATCCTTCATTTCGGGGGAAACCTTCTTCATATTTCTTTACTCAATGACCATTGACTTTGAATGGTGTGCTGTCTCTTGATATCAATTCGATAGCCCCGTGAGGAAACACCGTCTTGACCAAAAAGGGACCATCCCACCTTGATTTAAGTTTGCCCGAGAAAAGTTTTAATCGGGAATTGAAAAGTAGTACTTTTTGGCCTTCATGGATGTCTTTGCTCTTGATTCTTTTATCATGCCATCTCTTGGTATTTTCTTTATAGAGCCACGAACTAGAATAAGCCTCATTTCGGAGTTCTTCAAGGGCATTCATTTGCATTAAACGGTTGCTCTTCAATTCTTCTATATCAAAGTTGCACCTCTTTAACGCCCAATATGCCTTATGCTCGATCTCAACCGGTAAATGGCATTGCTTTCCATAAACTAACCTATATGGTGTAGTACCAATAGGTGTTTTGAAAGCGGTACGAAATGCCCATAGCGCGTCATCCAATTTATCCGACCATTCCTTGCGGTTGCTTCCCACCGACTTCTCTAAAATACACTTCAAGGCTCGATTGGTCACTTCAGTTTGTCCACTCGTTTGTGGATGGTATGACGTGGAGAACTTATGGGTCACCCCATATTTCTTGAGCACCTTTTCCAATTGATCATTGGCAAAGTGTGTGCCTCGATCACTAATTAGGGCCTTCGGAACACCAAACCGAGAGAATAGTTTCTTGAAGAATCGTACCACTACCCGTCCGTCATTTGTAGGTAAAGCCTACGCCTCCGCCCATTTCGAGACATAATCTACCGCCACTTGTATGTACTTGTTTCCTTTGGATGTGGGAAAAGGTCCCATGAAGTCAATGCCCCATACGTCAAACACCTCGCACACTTGAATGCTATGTTGTGGCATTTCATTTCGAGATGAAATGTTTCCTACCCTTTGACAAGCATCGCATTCTTTGACATATTGGGCTGCATCTTTGAAGATTGTAGGCTAATAGAACCCAATGTCAAAGATCTTCTTTGCGGTATAGTGTGCTCCATGATGTCCTCCCGTGGGCCCGCTATGGCAATGTTCTAGTATTCTTCGGCTTTCCTTCCCGAACACACATCTTCTTATAATTCCATCCGCACAGCTTCGAAAGAGGTATGGATCATCCCAAAAGTAATATTTGATCTCCGCAAAGAATTTCTTCTTTTTTTGACTACTATAATCCTTCGGGACGTAATTTGTAGCTAAATAGTTAGCTATATCTGCGAACCATGGCTCCTCTCCCACGAAAACCATAATGTATTCATCCGGAAAGTCGTCTCCATCCTTATCTTCTTGCAATTGCGGGTTCTCGAGCCTAGATAAATGATCGGCCGCTACATTCTCCATTCCTTTCTTGTCTCGTATCTCTATATCGAATTCTTGAAGAAGCAGCACCCATCGTATTAGTCTTGGCTTGGCATCCTATTTGGAAAACAAATACTTGATAGCCGAGTGGTCAGTAAAAACAATGGTTTTAGATAAAACCAAGTAAGGGCGAAACTTGTCAAAAGCGTAAACCACGGCTAACAATTCTTTTTCAGTAGTAGTATAATTCTCTTGGGCGGGGTTTAAGGTCTTGCTTGCATAATAGATGGGTTGAAAGTGCTTATCAACCCTTTGACCAAGGACCGCTCCTAGTGCATAGTCACTAGCATCACACATGATCTCAAAGGGTAAGTTCCAATTTGGTGCTATAATGATCGGGGCATTAGTTAATTTTTCCTTTAGAAAGTCAAATGCCTCTAAACACTCTTTAGTAAAATTAAAGGGTGCATCTTTTAGTAATAATTGTGTTAGAGGTTTCGTGATTTTGGAAAAATCTTTTATAAATCGTCGGTAAAAACCTGCGTGTCCCAAAAAACTTCTAATGCCCTTCACATTAGTTGGTGGGGGTAATTTGGCAATGGTGTCTATCTTTGCCCGATCCACCTCAATTCCCTTTTTAGAGACTTTGTGTCCCAAAACTATACCCTCCTTGACCTTGAAGTGACACTTTTCCCAATTTAGGACCAAGTCGGTTTTCTCACACCTTGCAAGCATTGAGTCAAGATTTGTGAGGCAGTCATGGAAAGAAGATCCGAATACAGAAAAGTCATCCATAAAGACCTCCATGAACTTTTCCACCATATCATGGAATATGGCGGTCATGCACATTTGAAATGTCGCAGGTGCATTGCATAGTCCAAATGGCATGCGTCTATAGGCGAAAGTCCCACTTGGGCATGTAAAGGTGGTCTTTTCTTGGTCCATTGGGTCTATGGGTATTTGAAAATACCCTGAAAACCCATCTAGAAAGCAGTAATAGCTATGGCCCGATAGTCTCTCTAACATTTGATCTATGAAAGGAAGGGGGAAATGGTCTTTGCGAGTGGCATCGTTTAGCTTTCGATAATCGATGCACACTCGCCAACCGGTTACCGTTCGCGTTGGAATTAACTCGTTCTTTTCGTTGGTGATGACCGTCATTCCTCCTTTCTTGGGCACCACTTGGACCGGACTCACCCATGGACTATCGGAAATGGAGTAGATGATTCCTGCATCTAAAAGCTTGACCACCTCCTTTTTGACGACTTCTTGCATGTTCGGGTTCAATCGTCTTTGATGTTGCACCACCGGCCTTGCTCCTTCTTCTAAATTGATTTTGTGAGAGCAATAGGATGGGCTTATTCCCTTGATGTCGGAGATGCTCCATGCGATGGCTCTTTTCCTTTTCTTCAACACGTGTACAAGTTCTTCCTTTTCCGTCTTTGATAGGTCCGAGGCTATGATGACGGGCTTCTGATTTCCTTCTTCCAGAAAGGCATACTCCAGATGGTCAGGTAGTGTTTTAAGCTCCAATTGGTTGTGCTTAGTGACGGACTCGCCGAGTGCAGGTTTGGTACTCGGCGAGTTGGTAGCTGCATTCACGACTTCTGGCTTTTCTTCAGATGTACTCGGCGAGTAGATCGGGTCTACTCGGCGAGTAGGGCTCTCAGATTGCTTCTTTATTTCTTCATACTCCGCTTCTTCCAACAGTCTTTCAATCTCTAGTAAGTCCTTTTCTGGATCAAATGCTTCATCCAAAGCTGCAAACTTGCTGGAATCTTCAGGTATGTCTTCTTCCAATAGTTCGTCAAGCATGTCGATTAAGAAAGCTGTGTCGTCACTACTCCTTGAGTACTTCATGGCTTGGTCTACCCCGAATGTCACTGAATCGTCCCCAACTCACAATGTGAGCTTAGAATCTCTCATGTCTACGATAGCGCTAGCTGTGTTGAGGAAGGGCCTTCTAAGGATAATTGGCACTTGCGGATCCGCCTCCATGTCTAGAATGATGAAATCAGCCGGGAAGACAAATTTGTCCACTTTCACTAGCAAATCTTCACAAATGCCTCTTGGGAAAGTGACAGTCTTGTTTGCCAAATGAATTGCCATTCAAATTGGCCTTGGCTCCGGGAGGTCTAGCTTCTTAAAGAACGAGTATGGCATAAGGTTCACACTTGCTCCGGAATCAGCTAAGGCATGAATCACAGCCAAGTTGCCAAATTGGCAAGGTAAAGTTAAGCTCCCCGGATCACCCTTCTTCTTTGGTAACTTGTTTAGCATTGCGGCGGAGCAGTTCTCATTAAGCACTACCTTCTGCACTTCCTCCATCTTTCTTCTGTTGGTGAGGAGTTCCTTAAGGAACTTAGCATACTTGGGCATTTGCATGATGGCTTCAATGAAAGGAATGTTGATTTGAAGAGTTTTAATGTGGTCTAGAAACTTCTGATATTCCTCTTCCTGCTTCTCTTTCTTGGCTCGGGCTGGGTATGGCATTGGAGGCTAGTATGGCTTCAAGGGAGGTTGTTCATTCGTTTTAGCAGGGGTACTCGCCGAGTCCTTCGGCCCTACTCGACGAGTAGAACTCTCAGATTGTGAATCTTGGTTTTCTACTTGTTCTTCCCTTCCTTCCTTCTGTGAGTCCTTGGTTGCTTCAGTTCGAATGGGGGCCAGGGGAGTGATGATCTTCCCACTTCTTGTTGTGACAATATTTACTTGTGCACCTCGTGGGTTGTTCTCGGTTTTGCTAGGAAGCTCACCCGGTGATCTTTGGTTTAGTTGTTGAGCAAGTTGCGCAAGCTGCGTTTCTATGTTGTGGATGGATGCTTGCTGGTTCATGAGCATTTTTCTTGTTTCTTGGATAGCAGCATCATGGTCACTATGTCTTTTCTCGGAAGCGGCCACAAATTTAGTAAGCATATCTTCCAAGCTTGGCTTCCTCTCTTGCACCGGCTCCTCCTTTTGGTAAAAGCCTCTCCCTTTTTGTCTATACTTTTCCTCCTTGGCCTTCTTGTACTCTTCGTAAGGCAGCCACTCTTTCTTTTGTTTGCGACAGTCCTCATCATACCGGTCACCGCTCGAATAACATGCTTGTGCATTTTTGTTGCCATTCTCATCCAAATCGCAATCTCTAGTGAGGTGAGGTCCATTGCAGTTTTCACAACCCACCCGTATAGCATGGATAGTTTGATCCATTTTGTCCATTCTCCTATCCATGGTTTTTAACATGGCCATGACTGCGGATAAATCTTCAGTAGCAGCGTACGCGGCTCCCCTCGTGACATCATTCCTAGGGTTGTGGTATTATCTAGAGTGTTTAGAGAATTCTTCAATCAATTCTTTAATCACCGGGGGTGGCTTCTTTGTAAGTGGGCCTTGTGAGTCTAGCAACTGCCGGGTTGTAACATTGACTCCATTATAGAAGATGGAAACTTCTTGCTGGCTGTTTAGATCATGGTGTGGGCAGTTTCTGAGCAAACCTTTGTACCTCTCCCATGCTTCATATAAAGACTCTCCAGCTTGTTGTTCAAAGTTTGCAATGGCCTTCTTCAGTTTGGCTATCTTGGATGGTGGGCAAAAGTGATCAATAAATTCTTCCTTCATTCTGGCCCAAGTAGTGACTGATCCGGGGGGAAGTGACTTGAGCCAGTCTTTAGCAGCACCCGTGAAGGTTACCGGAAGCATACAAAGTAGTTGCGTTTCACGGGTTACATTTGGAATATTGAAGTAATCAGCAACATCATTTACTTCATCCAAATGTTTGTAGGCATCTTCATGATCTTTCCCATAGAAAGGTATTTCCTTGAGTGAAGCTAGGATATGACCTTTTAGTTCAAAGGTAGCAGTCGTGGGAATTGTGGGTTGCACAAGTCCCGAGCCATGGTTGTCGCGCATCCTCTTCTTCCATTCTCCCATGGGGATTTCATCAATGTTAGCCATAGTGAATGCTAACTCTTCCTCTGACTCGGTTTCTTGCTCGTACGTTGCCTCCTCTTCTTCCTCGGTCTCGTATCCAATATCTTCTTGAATTGGCTCCTCAATTATCAAAGAAGCGCTTGAAGCTCCTGATTTACTGCTCTTCTTTTTCCCAAAAACAGTCTTCAAGTTGGTCAATGGTGATTTCTTTGGTGTGCTTGAACTCTCCACGTCCTTCCCTTTGTTTTTTTTCCAATGCGGATTCGGGGTCTTCAAACGGGGGTACCAGTGGTGTGTTTGCTCCTCTGGTCATGAAAGTCCTGAAATCAATCAAATAAAAAAAACGTAAAAAGAACAAAAAGATTGCAAAAATAAAGAAAATATACTGCTGACTAAACTTCTACTCGCCGAGTAGGTGCGATTGCACTCGGCGAGTATCAGTGATATTTCAAAAAAAATTTCAAAGTTTTAAACTAACTAAAACCTAATTACTAGTTACTCAATTGCAATAAATGAACTTTATGCAAGTAAACTCACACAAAGGATCGAAAAAATTAGGACTTAGCTTAATTATGTAGAACCGTTCCCCGGCAACGGCGCCAAAAACTTGATGTGTGTAAATTCAACTAGTTTTATCCCTACTTTTTATTAATAATTTGAGCACACAAAGGCAGTGAACCTGTCTTTAAGTGGTATAGATTGATAAGTGAGGTATCGAACTCAGGGAACGGAAAATTAAACTAATAGCTAATTTTAACTAAAACAAATAATAAAAGTAAAGGGTTTTTCTCTAGTTTTGCAAGACTAGAAACTTAGACAAACTAAATTAACTAATTAACTAAAGCAACAACTATTCACCAAATTTGATAAAGATGTTTCTATTTAGGTTCAACCAATTCACTCCTATGGTTTTTTTAAGTTAAGGTGGATTAATTGCTATTGGTTACCAATTATAATAGTTAGGTTCATATTCATTACTCCTAACCCTTAGGCAATTAACTAATTTAAGCGTTGATCAAGTGTTTAAACTAATTAATTCCCTAGATTAATTATTTGGATTAAATAAGATTTTTAATGGTTAATTAAGTTATTAATTCAATTAACCTCTTGTTGATGGTTTCTCAAACAAGCTCACACATTAATCTTCCTATTTTCTTATTAATCTTAGTTTTGTAATCATTACTTCTAAGCATATGGTTTAGCATTCACATAGACATATGAGGTTAACAATTAAGTGATGTTCATGCAACCTAATTGCCTTCCAATTAACAGAAAATAGTAGTGATTAATACATAAGGTTCTTTAACCAACTTAATTTAATAAATCACCAATAGACAATTAAGCAAGAATCAATAATTAAACCATAGGAGTTCTTTGGTATTCCCCAAACAGAAACAAAACTGAATTTAGCTCATAATTGCAGTAGAAACAAACATAAAAACAAAGTTTACTAAAGCAAACATGTTCAATTCCTAAGTCTAAGTGGTAGAATTAACCTAATTGCTTGAATTCTTCCAACTACTGAAGCCAAGGGTTCCTTAGCGCCTTCTGAATCTCTTAGTCGCAGCTAATCCTTCAAAAATCGCCAGGGGTCCCTTCCCATGAGATAAGGATTCGTCTTTTATAGATATCCCAAAACAGGGTGTACTCGGCGAGTAGCAGAATCAACTCGCCGAGTAGATCCATACTTATCCGTCTTGAATCAGCAGTCGTATTTATCTTCTGGAATATCCTCGTGTACTCGCCGAGTAGGGTCGATCTACTCGCCGAGTATATCTCCTTCTTTCACTCTTTAATCTTCAATTGCTTTCCTTTTCTCCTTTTTTGCTTCCAAGCATATCTTTTGGACTGAAAACACAATTCACAACATTTTAAGTACCTTTTGTCCACATTATTCACATAATTAATCAAAAATAACTAAGAATATATGCTTAATAATTAACTAATTATGCACATATCAACTACACTCTACAACTTTCGTTTAGATTCCGTTGGAAAATTCCAAAATTATTTTTATTATTTATTTATTAAAATGACGCGATTAAGGAATTTCTTTAAAAATTCATAACTTCTTTATCTGACGTCGGTTTTTGCCAGACTTTTTACCGCTGAATTACTATTGTCGAGACCTTCGATTCTCGTTTAGGTCATTCTGGCCAAAAGTCGCTCGATCTCCGATTCGAGTTTTTAGTTACCTGATGCTAAGCCGAAAATGGAAAAATCTTAATTTCAATATACGAAGTCGGGTTTGGGCATTCTTTTTACGTATGATCCCGGTTTAATGATATAAAACATAGTAGGTAGTTAAATAGAAACTTTTTCGACATTTTATTATCAACGTTTATTTTGATTGACTAAAAAATGGTTACAATACTTGACCTATTAGGCCATTACAAAGAGTTGAAATATCGGGTTGTCACATCATCCCCCCGTTAGAGGGAATTTCGTCCCGAAATTTAAAGTAGTAAGGACACTAGTGAACATGAAAGAGATGAGGGTACTTTTGTTTCATCTGATCTTCGCATTCCCATGTGAATTCAGGTCCCCGCTTGGCGTTCCAGCGAACCTTCACGATGGGTATGCGACTTTGTTTTGTTTGTTTGACCTCTCGGTCCATGATTTCTACTGGTTCTTCCACAAAGTTGAGACTCTCGTTGATCTCGATTTCGTCGAGTGGAATAACAAGATTCTCATCGGACAGACACTTTTTCAAGTTTGAGACGTGCAAGGTTGGATGTATGTTACTAAGTTCACGCGGTAGGTTAAGCTTGTAAGCCACATGGCCGATTCTGGCAAGAATCTCGAAAGGCCCTATGTATCTTGGATTTAGTTTCCCCCACTTTCCAAAGCATATTAAACCCTTCCACGGTGAGACCTTTAATAAAACGTGGTCTCCTACCTGGAATTCCAAAGGTTTCCTCCTCTGGTCAGCGTAGCTTTTTTATCGGTCTCTAGAGGCTTTCAATCGCTCACGAATCTGAACGATCTTCTCTGTTGTTTCTCGTATAATTTCCGAACCGGTGAGAGTGCTTTCAGGAACTCTTCCTTTAGCTAACTGGGTATCGCCAACTTCAGTTCAGCACAGAGGGGATCTGCACTTTCGACCATAGAGGGCTTCGAACGGAGCAGCCTTTATGCTTGTATGATAACTATTGTTGTATGAAAATTCGACAAGGGGTAAATGGATATCCCATGCCTTTCCAAAGTCAATCACACATGCTCTCAGCATATCTTTTAAAGTCTGTATCATTCTCTCACTCTGCCCGTCTGTTTGTGGGTGGTAGGCTGTACTCATGTCTAGCTTAGTCCCCAGGGAACCTTGTAGTGACTGCCAGAATCTTGAAGTGAATCTACTATCTCGGTCGGAGATAATGGATATCGGAACACCATGCAATCGCACTACTTCCCTTATGTAAGTTCTTGTAAGCTTTTCCATTTTGTCAGTCTCCTTGATGGGTAGGAAATGCGCGGATTTGGTCAACCTGTCAACGATGACCCATATGGTATCAAGTCCACCCGTCGTCTTGGGAAACTTGGTTATGAAGTCCATAGTAATCCGTTCCCATTTCCATTCTGGTATCTCCGGTTGTTGTAGTAATCCTGAAGGTTTTTGATACTCGACCTTAACCTTAGCGAAAGTAAGGCATTTACTTACGAAGGTAGCTATTTCTGCTTTCATGTTAGGCCACCAGTACAAGTTCTTAAGATCCAGATACATCTTATCTGTACCCAGGTGAACGGAATACCTCGTGTTGTGTGCTTCGGTCATTACTACGTCTCTGAACCCGCCATGTTTCGGTGTCCAGATTCGGTTTATAAGATAATATGCTCAGCCACCCTTGACTTCTAGATTCTTTTCCATTCCCCGTAGGGATTCACCCGCCACATTTCTAGGTCGCAAAGCTTCCATTTGTTCCTCTTTAATTTGTGTGGATAAGTGGGAATGGATAGTCATAGTCAGAGATCTGACCCTCCGACCAGTGTATTCGTTTCGACTGAGGGCGTTAGCTACCACGTTGGCCTTGCCAGGATGATAATGAATTTCGCATTCGTAGTCATTTAGTAACTCAACCCATCGTCGTTGTCGCATGTTGAGTTCCTTCTGATCAAAAATGTGTTGAAGGCTCTTGTGATCAGTGAAAATAGTACTCTTTGTTCCATATAAGTAGTGTCTCCAGATCTTCAAAGCAAATACCACTGCTCCTAACTCTAGATCGTGTGACGTATAGTTCACTTCGTGTGTCTTAAGCTGTCGGGAGGCATAAGCAATAACTTTCCCTCTTTGCATAAGAACACAACCAAGTCCTTGATTTGACACATCGTAATACACTACGAAGTCTTCTATCCCTTTGGGGAGGGATAGTATCGGTGCGGTGCACAAGGCTTGTTTCAGTGTTTTGAACGCCTTCTCTTGTTTTGCTTCCCAGTCAAAGGCCACGCCTTTCTGGGTTAATGTAGTAAGAGGTTTTGCAATGCTAGAGAAGTTCTTTATAAATCTGCGATAGTAGCCAGCGAGACCTAGAAATTGACGAATTTCTGTAGGTGTCTTTGGTGCCTACCAGTTCTCGATAGCCTTGATTTTGGAGGGGTCCACGTGTATCCCTTTTGTCGCTAACTACGTGGCCTAAAAATTCGACTCTTCGAATCCAAAATTCGCATTTAGAGAACTTCACATAGAGTTTCTCTGATCGCAGTGTTTCTAGGACTTTTCGTAGGTGTTGACTATGCTCTTCCTTACTTCGAGAGTAGATAAGTATATCATCGATAAAGAAAATGACGAACTGATCTAAGTAGGGACGACATACCCTATTCATTAGGTCCATAAATACCGCTGGTGCGTTTGTTAATCCAAATGGCATTACTACAAATCCGTAGTGTCCATAACGAGTTCGGAAAGCTGTCTTAGGAATATCCCCCTCAAGTACCCGTAATTGGTGATATCCGGATCGTAGATCTATCTTCTAGAAATAGTTTTCTCCTTAAAGTTGATCAAACAAATCGTCAATGCGGGGTAGAGGATAACGGTTCTTGATAGTAAGTTTGTTCAGCTCTCTGTAATCGATGCAATACGGAATGATCAGTCCTTCTTCTTTACGAACAAGACCGGTGCTCCCCAAGGTGAGAAACTTGGTCTTATGAATCCTTTTTGCAGGAGTTCATTAAGTTGACTGGAAAGTTCTTGCATCTCTGCTGGTGCCAGATGATAAGGCGATTTCGCTACTGGGGTAGCCCCTGGAACTAAGTCGATTCTGAATTCGACTTGGCGTTGTGGTGGTAATCCTGGTAGTTCTTCTGGAAAGATATCGGGAAAATCGCGTACTTCTGGAATGTTCTTGATGTCCTTCAGTTCCTGGCTTGTATCGATGATGTGCGCTAGGAATGCTCGACAATCCTTCCGTAAACACTTTCGATCCTGGATGCACGAAATGATACGAAGGTTCGTACTTGATTTGTCGCTGTAAATCACTAATGTTTCGTTGTTAGGAAGATTAAGGCGAACTGCTTTTTCGAAACACATAATGTCGGCGCGAAGAAGACTTAACCAATCCATACCGACTATGACGTTTTAATAGGAACCGACATGAGATTGATTGGGAAAGAATGATCGTCTAAAGTTAACGGACAGTCCTTGTATATGTAGTTAGTGTTTTCGGTTTTTCCGTTGGCCATCTCTACAGTGAATGCTTTTTCTAGTTTGCTAGGTTTAGGTTTAAGTAAGTGAATAAAGTTTTGACTCACGAAGCTTCTCTCCGCTCCACTATCAAATAATATGCATGCATATGAATTATCGAGGAGGAACGTACCAGCAACTACAGTTGGGTCTGCTATAGCTTCGTCGTGGCCTATAGTCAAAACTCGTCCTACACCGCCGGTGCCTGCTGCCTTAGGGCAGTTCCTCCTATAGTGGCCCACCTTGCCACAACCGTAGCAAGTCTGACCTATACCTGTGGGAACTTGAGTGATCGGCCTTGCGGGATCCTTGCAGAAACGGGCTGTGTGCCCCTTTCTGTTGCAGTTGGCGCACTGCATTTCCCGACAAGGTCCATGGTGGTGGTAAGTGCATTTGGTGCACTTCGGACGGTTGCCTTCATAAGGCTTTGTTGGGTAGGTGATTGTAGGAGTTGTAGTAGGTACCGTGGCAGCATTCACCGAGACCAGTTGTTTCTTTGCGGATTCTTGGGAAGGCCCACCCTTCCCTCTATTCCATACTCTCTTCCTGTTGTTGTTGTTGTTGTTGTTGTTGTTGTTGGTTCCTCTCTGTGGTTCTGGTGCAGAAACGGTTGAGTTCTGATGACCTCCGTAGTCAATCAGCGATTGTGCCAGTTCCTTAGCACTTTCAAAGGTGTCAGGTTTGGAAGCTAACACGCTTGATCATAATTGGGTCGTCAGTCCCCATATGTACCTCTCTATTTTCTTGCTCTCAGGAGCAATCATATCTGGGCAAAGGATCGCCAACTCGCAGAATCTGTTGGTATATGTTGCGATGTCGGTACCAACCATTCCGAGAGTCCAGAGTCCATGTTCGAGCCTTTGAATTTCTCCCCTTGGGCAGTATTCTCTCATCATCATGGCTTTGAGGCTCTCCCAGCTACTGGAGTTTGCCACTATTAGAGTAAGTACTTTAACGTGGCCGTTCCACCAAGTCAAAGCTCTATCAATGAGTGTGAAGGTTGCAAATTTGACCTTGCTGTGCTCGGGGCAGGAGCAGATTTCAAAGACTGCTTCTGTCCTTTCAATCCATTGTCTTAGAGCCATCACACCACCAGTTCCATAAAACATACGGGGTTTGGCATTAGTAAAGTCCTTATAAGTGCATTCTCGGGGTTGCCCATAACTCTCGCCATGGTTGGAAAGGTGTGTGCTAGTTCTCGAGTAATTAGTACTCGAGTTATTTAGCTGTGACATGGCAGCTGCTACCGCTGCGGTGACTGCTGCTTGGAACATGACAACATCAAATTGAGGAGGTGAAGGTGAAGGTGAAGGTAGTGGTGGTATCAGTGTTTCATTGATAGGGTTACGTCTTGTATTCCTGCATGGCAGCATCTTTAACTGTACGTTTATAAGATGATGATATGGATAAGAATAAGTGACAAATGAATGTGTCTCATGAACCAAATCGCCATGGTTCAACAACAGATGATAGCATAGAAAAATGAAAGTTATTTGTAAGACTGAAAGTATGAAACAAGTATTTGGTTTCTCGATGCTTTTTCAAGGTTTGAACGAAATACTCAACGTAGTAATAATAGTGTCACTTATATTAATATAAAAGTTGATACAACGATCATGAAAATTTGACCCCTATAAGGGTCTCCGATTACAAAGTTTGAGAAAATTAAAGACTTTTAGCCGAGGTCCTAAGTTATAACAAAATTTGAGGTTTTCACAAGTACTACTTGCGATGTGTGTTGCGCTTGGAGCTCGATTCTGCATCTGATTGCTTTGACTCCATAAGACGCCTATCAAGGGCGGCTTGTTGTTACCTCAATTCTGCGAAGGCTGCATTCGCTTGTGCTTAGAATGCTTCGGCGTGAACGTGGATGTCGTTCTGCAACATCTCTAGGCGCTTGATATCGGCCGTATGGATTTGTACTTCCACGTTAACCTCTCGGATTCGGTTTGCTTGAACCCCCGATTGGTAGGAATGGTTGGCGAGTTTTCCCACCATGACCGGGAGTGCCCGCTCGGCTGAACCTCCACCTCGGACATCGTAGAAATCTCGGCACATGCCGTAAGGAGAGCGTATACTTTGTTGTTGGCTCCAGTGGACGAGGTGACTTCCCCAGACGGGAGTCGGTCCTTGAAAGTTCCTCCTAATAGGTGGAGGGTTGACTATTTCCGGTTTTGAGTCTATCCCGGAGTCGTCCCCGCCATCCAACTCAATGGGCTCTTCGTCCTCCTCCGGATCCTCTTCAGTCCATCCTCCGTTGCCTTGTTGTGGGTAGTAGGGGTCTCCATGCGGGTGAAATCCAGCCATTTGACTATACGAGAATAGGGTTATAAGATTTGAATAAAACTTGAGACATGTAATACTAATTAATCTAGCGTATGCACCAAATACTCCTATAGTATTTAAATTCTTGTGTTCGATCTTTGTGATGTTTTTGGTAAGTTTTGACTCGTTGCTCACTACGAACGTTCCTTGATATACATTGGTCCGATCTCGGACAAATATAGTTGATCACGCTATATTTGTCCCAAATCTGATTACATATATCGAGTTTTAATCGTAGTGTCCAACTTGTCTAAATACTTGTTGTATATTTAATAAACATGAAACTAATTTGTTGTATGCATGTATTTGTACTTGAATGAACTAACATTTATAAGTTATACAAAACGCGGATTAGGCATTTATAGTTTGTATATCTTATGTGGTTCGATATACTTAGTTCACTATAAACATTGCTCTGATACCAATCTGTCACACCCCCAAACCTGAACGACTGAAACGTTCGGGGGCGGATGACTTCATGTGGTAGCGTAACAAGTGAATACATAGTAAAGAAAGCAATACAACCATCATATATATATATATATATATATATATATATATATATATATATATATATATATATATATATATATATATATATATATATATATATATATAATTGAAAGTTTACATTTGTCAAAAGTTACATGTTCAAAATCAATTACAAATATGATGTCAAAATATGAGATTTAAACTGGCGCCATAGCATCTCTTCATCAAAAGCAATATGATACCTGTAGTTACTGAATCCCTGGGACATACAAGTAATTTTGAAAGAGTAGATCAACATTTAAGCTGGTGAGTTTCATAAGTATTTAATGACAATGTTTGTATGAAACGAAATATCTTGTCCTTGTTTGTTTGTGTTTATAAAATCCTGTATTTTCTACTAGTATAAAAGTAGTCTTCCTTCCAGACTAAAGTTTGTTTCCAAAATGTTTGTAAGTGTAAAAGTAACCAATATGTTTGAAAACCTCGTAAATCAATGTATTTTTAATACCATCTGTGAGCTTTATAACCATACTATTGACTTGGATTGCCTATACACAACGTTCTTCAGGCGTTGGAATGTTATGATGTTTGTCACCCCAAACGGTGGACTGTAGCTAACAGTCAGGGCGCGGGTTGTCAAGCCCGTATAGATCTATACACAAACACCATGCTCCCTCTCCAAGGGATTCTGGTATATAATACAGGACTTGAAATGTATACTCGAACGTACATGAAGTAAATGTCTCACAGAACCGTAGTATAAAAACAGATTTACGTGCTGAAATGTTCGTTTGTTATTGTTCATGAAAGTGATTTCTCGAAAATCGTTTTTCTAGTATGTAAAAGTTAGCAATATCCTCATAAAACTATACCTTTTATAGTTTTCTAAAAGTGTGCCTCGTTTGTTTTTAGAATATCTAGAAAAGAATCACTTGTTATGAAAGCATAGATTTTTGTAACGTCTAAGATAGACACAACATACTTTAAATCTAAGAAAATGTTTAGTTTATACATGCATTACAACCATTTATAGTTTTTAAAGATAGAATGCTATTGTAATATATCTTTGTATACGGGAGTTCCCTATAAAATTTATAAATCACACATGATTCCACTTAATAAAAGTGTATAATAATCTTTATAAATAGCACTCGATAGTAGTCGTGTGTTTTACTTGTATTCCCCCCCCCCTCTAGAAAGCATATAAAAGCATTTAGAATATTAAAAGAATTGATTTAGGGGTATGAACTCACTTGAAAGTTTGAAGATAGCGAGATGGAAAACCGGGCATAGTTTCGTCTCGGGAAACGGATTTTCCTCGGGATTCTTGGGAATCTCGGGAGTAAAATCGACCTTCGGGACTTGCATAAAATGACCAGGGCTTCGGGGTAGTGTGAGCACGGAAAACGAGGTAAAACGCAAGAAAAGTGAGAGAGAATGAGCAAATTTTCCGCGAACCCTCGCATCCTATTTATAGGAGGCTGGAACCGCCTCCGTACGCGGGGCATACGCGTACGTCATGCATGACTGAATCCTCGACTGCCTCGCACTTCGGATGGGATGGGGGTACGCTCGCATACACCGGGACGTGAACGATCCGAGGCCTTGGCCTTGAGTACGCGGGGCGTACGAGGGTACACGGCGCGTACCTCGGCCCTAGGTGCTGACTCCTTCGGATAATACCAAGAATTTATAATTAAATAAATATATAATTTATTTAATAAACTTCAAAAATTCATATCTTCTTCACACGAACTCCGTTTTCGACGTTCTTTATATCCCCGCGAAGGTGAGACTACTCTCTAAAACTTTCGTTTAGATTCCGTCGGCAAATTCCGAAATTATTTTTATTATTTATTTATTAAAATGACGTGATTAAGGAATTTCTTTAAAAATTCATAACTTCTTTATCTGACCTCGGTTTTTGCCAAACTTTTTACCGCTGAATTACCATTGTCGAGACCTTCGATTCTCGTTTAGGTCATTCCGGCCAAAAGTCGCTCAATCTCCGATTCGAGTTTTTAGTTGCCTGATGCTAAGCCGAAATTGGAAAAATCTTAATTTCAATATACGCAGTCGGGTTTGGGCATTCTTTTTACGTATGATCCCGGTTTAATGATATAAAACATAGTAGGTAGTTAAATAGAAACTTTTTCAACATTTTATTATCAACGTTTATTTTTATTAACTAAAAAATGGTTACAATACTTGACCTATTAGGCCAGTACAAAGAGTTGAAATATCGGGTTGTCACAGCGCTCAATGTAGTTCAGGCTGTCGTCAACCTGTATATCCTCTAATGGCACCACCGCTGAACCATCCACGAGACACTTCCGCAGCTGGGAGGCATGGAAGGTGCTGTTGATCTGGCTGAGCTCGGCTGGCAGATCCAACCTATTTGCCACCTTGCCCACCCAGGCTACAACCCTGAATGGTCCAATGAATCTCGGGCCCAACTTGCCCCGCTTCCTGAATCGAATGACGCCTTTCCAAGGCAACACCTTCAGGAGAACCATATCCTAGACCTGGAACTCCAGGTCTGATCGACGCTTGTCGGCGTAACTTTTCTGCTGACTCTGCGCAGTCTGAAGCCTGCTCCGAACGTGCTGGATTCTCTCGGTCGTCTTGAGCACCACCTCGGTGCTCTCCATGACCCTCTGGCCAACTTCACCCTAGCATATCGGGGTCCTGCACCTCCGACCGTACAACATCTCGAATGGGGGACGGTCAATACTCGCGTGGTAGCTGTTGTTGTTGTGACAACCCGATATTTTAAATCTTTGTAATGGCCTAATAGGTCAAGTATTGTAAACGTTTTTGAGTTAATAAAATTAATTTTGATAATAAAATATCCAAAAAGTTTCTATTTAAATTCTTCTATGTTTAAATATCCTTAAACCATGACTGTACGTAAAAAGAACGCCCAAATCCGACTTCGTATATTGAAGTTATGATTTTTCCAAGTTCAGCTTAGCAACAGACAGCTAAAAACTCGAATCGGAGATCGAGCGACATTTGGCCGGAATGACCTAAACGAGAATCGAAGGTCTCGACAATGGTATTTCAACGGTAAAAAGTCTGGCAAAAACCGACGTTAGATAAAGAAGTTATGAATTTTTGAAAGAAATTCCTTAATCACGTCCTTTTAATAAATAAATAATAAAAATAATTTCGGAATTTGCCAACAGAATCTAAACGAAATTTGTAGAGCGTAGTCTCACCTACGCGTGGATATAAAGACCATCAAAAACGGAGTTCGTATGAAAAAGATATGAATTTTTGAAGTTATTAAATAAATTATATATTTATTTAATTCAAAATTCAAGCATAATCTGAAGAGGAGTCAGTGTCCTCATCCGAGGTATGCGCTGCGTACTCCTGTACGCCCTGCGTACCCGAGGAACTTGGTCTCAAATCGTCCACGTCGCCCTATGCGAGGCTACCGACCCGCCGTCCCATCCGACCCGGCAGACTGATCCGTCCCATCCGAAGCCGAGGCAGTCGAGGCTTCGTTCACGCATGACGTACGCGTACGCCCCGCGTACGAGGCTTCTCAGGCCCCCCTATAAATAGCATGCGAGGGCTTCCGAGAAAAATGCTCATTTCTCTCCTTTCTTTCACGATATTTCCTCGTTTTCCGTGCCCGTTCAAACCCGAAGCTCTGGTCTTTTTGCTCAAGTCCCGAGGGTCGATTTTACTCCCGAGATTCTCGAGAAAAATCCGTTTCCCGAGACGAAACTCTGCCCGGTTTTCCATCTCGCTATCTCCAAACTTTCAAGTGAGTTCATACCCCTTAATTTACCTTTTAAAGGTTCTATAAATTCTTTTATATGCTTTCAAGGGGGGATTACAAGTAAAACACACGAGTATTATCGTCTATTACATAAAGAACTCTTTTATATGCCTTTATATATCCAAATCACATGCGATTTACAAACTTTTAAGGAACTTTCATATATATATATGTAACATATGTTAAATTAGCATTCTATCTTTTGAAATATAAATTTGTTGTAATGCATGTATAAACTAAACTTTCTTAGATTATACTTATCATTCTTAGACTCTACACCGAAAATCTATGCTTTCATAACAAATGATTCCTTTTCTTGGTATTTTTAAACAAACGAGACATACTTTTAGAAAACTATAATAGGTATAGTTTTACGAACAAATTTCTAACTCTTATGTACTAGAAACATGAATTTCAAGAAGTCACTTTCGTATACAAGAACAAACGTATCATTTTAACAAGTAGATCTGCTTTTATACCACGGTTTTGTGAGACACTAACTTCATGTACGTTCGAGTACACATTTCAAGTCCTGTATTATATACCAGAATCCCTTGAAGGGGGAGCATGGTGTTTGTGTATAGATCTATACGGGCTTGACAACCCGCGCCCTGACTGTTAGCTGCAGTCCACCGTTTGGGGTGACAAACGTCATAACATTCCAACGCCTGAATAACGTTGTGTATAGGCATTCTGAGTCAATAGTATGGTTATAAAACTCACATGGGGTATTAAAAATGCATTGATTTACAAGGTTTTCAAACACATTGGTTGTTTTACACTTACATACATTTTTAGAAACAAACATTGGTCTTGAGTGAAAGCTACTTTTATACTAGTAGAAAATATAGGATTTTCTAAACACAAACAAACAAAGACAAAACATTTCATATCATACAAAAATTGTCACTTAAATACTTATGAAACTCACCAGCTTAAATGCTGATCTACTCTTTCAAAATTTCTTGTATGTCCCAGGAAATCAGTAATTTCAGGTATTCATTTCGCTTTTGACGAAGGGATGCTGCGGCGCCAGTTTAATCTCGTATTTTGACATCATATTGTAATTGGTTTTGAACATGTAACTTTTGACAAATGTAAACTTTCAATTATATATATATGTTGGTTGTATTGCTTTCTTTACTATGTATTCATTTGTTACACTACCACATGAAGTCATCCGCCCCCTAACGTTTCCGCCGTTCAGGTTTGGGGGTGTGACAGATTGGTATCAGAGCAATGTTTATAGTGAACTAAGTATATCGAATCACATAAGATATACAAACTATAAATGCTTAAGGGACTAATGCTCTCTGACAAAAGGATTTTATTTACGCCTAAGCCGCGTTTCGTGTAAACTTAAAAATGTTAGTTCACGCAAGTATAAACACATGCATACAACACATTATTTTCATAGTTATTAACTATACAACAAGTATTTAGACAAGTTGGACACTACGATTGAGACTCGATATATGTAATCAGATGTGGGACAAATATAGCGTGATCAACTATATTTGCCCGATATCGGACCAATGTATGTCGAGGAACGCTCGTAGTGAGCAACAAGTCAAAACTAACCAAAAACATCACAAAGATCAAACATAAGGATTTAAATACTATAGGAGTATTTAGTACATACGTTAGATAAATTAGTACTACATATCTCAGGTTTTATTCAAATCCTATAACCCTATTCTCGTATAGTCAAATGGCTGGATTTCACCCGCATGGAGACCCCTACTACCCACAACAGGGCAACGAAGGATGGATTGAAGAGGATCCGGAAGAAGACGAAGAGCCCATTGAGTTGGATAGCGGGGACGACTCTGGGACAGACTCAGAACCGGAAATAGTCAACCCTCCACCCATTAGGAGGAACTTTCAAGGACCGACACCCGTCTGGGGAAGTCATCTCGTCCACTGGAGCCAACAACAAAATATACGCTCTCCCTACGACATGTGCCGAGATTTCTACGATGTCCGAAATGGAGGTTCAGCCGACCGGGCACTCGCGGTTATGGTGGGCAAACTCGCCAATCAGTCCTACCAATCGGGGGTTCAAGCAAACCGAATCCGAGAGGTTAACGTAGAAGTACAAATCCACACGGCCGATATCAACCGCCTAGAGATGTTGCAGAACGACATCCACGTTCGCACCGAAGCATTCCAAGCACAAGCAAATGCAACCTTCGCAGAATTGAGGGAACAACAAGCCGCCCTTGATAGGCGTCTTATGGAGTCAAAGCAATCAGATGCAGAATCGAGCTCCAAGCGCAACACCCGTCGCAAGTAGTACTTGTGGAAACCTCAAATTTTGTTATAACTTAGGACCTCGGCTAAAAGTCTTTAAATTTCTCAAACTTTGTAATCGGAGACCCTTATAAGGGTCAAATTTTCATAATCATTGTATCAACTTTTATATTAATATAAGTGACACTATTATTACTACGTTGAGTGTTTCGTTCAAACCTTGAAAAGTCATCGAGAAACCAAATACTTGCTTCATACTTTCAGTCTTACAAATAACTTTCATTTTTCTATGATATCATCTATTGTTGAACCATGGCAATTTGGTTCATGAGACACATTCATTTGTCACTTATTCTTATCCACATCATCATCTTTTAAACGTATAGTTAAAGATGCCGCCACGTAGGAATACAAGGCGAACCCTATCAATGAAACACCGATACCACCACCTTCACCTTCACCTCCTCAATTTGATGCCGTCATGTTCCAAGCGGCAGTCACCGCAGCGGTAGCAGCTGCCATGTCACAAATGAATAACTCGAGTACCAATGACTCGAGAGCTAGCACACACCTTTCTAACCATGGCGAGAGTCATGGGCAACCCCGAGAATGCACATATAAGGACTTACTAATGCAAAACCCCGTATGTTTTATGGAACTGGTGGTGTGATGGCTCTAAGACAGTGGATTGAAAGGACAGAAGCAGTCTTTGAAATCTGCTCCTGCCCCGAGCACAGCAAGGTCAAATTTGCAACCTTCACACTCATTGATAGAGCTTTGACTTGGTGGAACGGCCACGTTAAAGTACTTACTCTAATAGTGGCAAACTCCATAAGCTGGGAGAGCCTCAAAGCCATGATGATGAGAGAATACTGCCCACGGGGAGAGATTCAGAGGCTCGAACATGAACTCTGGACTCTCGGAATGGTTGGTACCGACATCGCAACATATACCAACAGATTCTGCCAGCTAGCAATCCTTTGCCAAGATATGATTGCTCCTGAGAGCAAGAAAATAAAGAGGTACATATGGGGACTGACGACCCAATTACGGTCAAGCGTGTTAGCCTCCAAACCTGACACCTTTGAAAGTGCTAAGGAATTGGCACAATCTATGATTGACTACGGAGGCCATCGGAACTCAACTGTTTCTGCACCAGAACCACAGAGAGGAAACAACAACAACAACAACAACAACAATAGGAAGAGAGTATGGAATAAAGGGAAGGGTGGGTCTTCCCAAGAACCCGCAAAGAAACAATTGGTTGCGGTAAATGCTGTCATGGTACCTACTACAACTCCTACAATCACCTACCCAACAAAGCCTTATGAAGGTAACCGTCCAAAGTGCGCCAAATGCACTTACCACCACCATGGATCTTGTCGGGAAATGCAGTGCACCAACTGCAACAGAAAGGGACACACAGCCCGTTTCTGCAAGGATCCCGCAAGGCCGATCACTCAAGTTCCCAGTGCAGGTATAGGCCAGACTTGCTACGGTTGTGCCGAGGTGGGCCACTACAGGAGGAACTGCCCCAAGATAGCAGGCACCGGCGGCGTAGGACGAGTTTTGACTATAGGCCACGGCGAAGCTATAGCAGACCCAACTGTAGTTGCTGGTATGTTCCTCCTCGATAATTCATATGCATGCATATTATTCGATAGTGGAGCGGAGAGAAGCTTCGTGAGTCAAAACTTTATTCACTTACTTAAACCTAAACCAAGCAAACTAGAAAAATCATTCACTTTAGAGATGGCCAACGGAATAACCGAAAACACTAACTACATATACAAGGACTGTACGTTGACTTTAGACGGTCATTCTTTCTCAATCAATCTTATGCCGGTTCCTATTAAAAGTTTTGACGTCATAATCGGTATGGATTGGTTAAGTCTTCTTTGCGCCGACATTATGTGTTTTGAAAAAGCAGTTCGCCTTAATCTTCCTAACAACGAAACATTAGTGATTTACGGCGACAAATCAAGTACGAACCTTCGTATCATTTCGTGCATCCAGGCTCAAAAATGTTTACGGAATGATTGTCGAGCATTCCTAGCGCACATCGTCAATACAAGCCAAGAACTAAAGGACATCAAGAACATTCCACAAGTACGCGATTTTCCCGATATCTTTCCAGAAGAATTACCAGGATTACCACCACAACGCCAAGTCGAATTCAAAATCGACTTAGTTCCAGGGGCTACCCCAGTAGCGAAATCGCCTTATCGTCTGGCACCAGCAGAGATGCAAGTACTTTCCAGTCAACTTAACGAACTCCTGCAAAAAGGATTCATAAGGCCAAGTTTCTCACCTTGGGGAGCACCAGTCTTGTTCGTAAAGAAGAAGGACGGATCGTTCCGTATGTGCATCGACTACAGAGAGCTGAACAAACTTACTGTCAAGAACCGTTATCCCCTACCCCGCATTGACGATTTGTTTGATCAACTTCAAGGAGAAAACTACTTCTCGAAGATAGATCTACGATCCGGATATCACCAACTACGGGTACTTGAGGGGGATATTCCCAAGACAGCTTTCCGAACTCGTTATGGGCACTACGAATTTGTCGTAATGCCATTTGGATTAACCAACGCGCCAGCAGTATTTATGGACCTAATGAATAGGGTATGCCGTCCCTACTTAGATCATTTCGTCATCGTCTTTATCGATGATATACTTATCTACTCCCGAAGTAAGGAAGAGCATAGCCAACACCTACGAAAAGTCCTAGAAACACTACGATCGGAGAAACTCTATGCGAAGTTCTCTAAATGCGAATTTTGGATTCGAAGAGTCGAATTTTTGGGCCACGTGGTTAGCGAGAAAGGGATACACGTGGACCCCTCCAAAATCAAAGCCATCGAGAACTGGTCGGCACCAAAGACACCTACAGAAATTCGTCAATTTCTAGGTCTCGCTGGCTACTATCGCAGATTTATAACGAACTTCTCTAGCATTGCGAAACCTCTTACTACATTAAACCAGAAAGGCATAGCCTTCGACTGGGAAGAAAAACAAGAGAAGGCGTTCCAAACACTGAAACAGGCCTTGTGCACCGCACCGATACTATCCCTCCCCGAAGGGATAGAAGACTTCGTAGTGTATTGCGATGCGTCAAACCAAGGACTTGGTTGTGTTCTTATGCAGAGAGGGAAAGTTATTGCTTATGCCTCCCGACAGCTTAAGACACACGAAGTGAACTATACGACACACGATCTAGAGTTAGGAGCAGTGGTATTTGCTCTGAAGATCTGGAGACACTACTTATACGGAACAAAGAGCACTATTTTCACCGATCACAAGAGCCTTCAACACATTTTTGATCAGAAAGAACTCAACATGCGGCAACGACGATGGGTTGTGTTACTCAATGACTACGAATGCGAAATTCGTTATCATCCTGGCAAGGCCAACGTGGTAGCTGACGCCCTCAGTCGAAAGGAATACACTGGTCGGAGGGTCAGATCTCTGACTATGACTATCCGTTCCCACTTATCCACCGAAATTAAAGAGGCACAAATGGAAGCTTTGCGACCTGAAAACGTGACGGGTGAATCCCTGCTGGGAATGGAAAAGAATCTAGAAGTCAAGGGTGGCGGAGCATATTATCTTATGGACCGAATCTGGACGCCAAAACATGGCGGGTTCAGAGACGTAGTAATGACTGAGGCACACAACATGAGGTATTCCGTTCACCCGGGTTCAGATAAGATGTATCTGGATCTTAAAAACTTGTACTGGTGGCCTAACATGAAAGCAGAAATTGCTACCTTCGTAAGTAAATGCCTTACTTGCGCTAAGATTAAGGTCGAGTATCAGAAACCTTCAGGATTACTACAACAACCAGAGATACCAGAATGGAAATGGGAACGGATCACTATGGACTTCATAACCAATTTGCCCAAGACGACGGGTGGACTCGATACCATATGGGTCATCGTCGACAGGTTGACCAAATCCGCGCATTTCCTACCCATCAAGGAGACTGACAAAATGGAAAAGCTTACAAGAACTTACTTAAGGGAAGTAGTGCGACTGCATGGTGTTCCGATATCCATTATCTCTGACCGAGATAGTAGATTCACTTCAAGATTCTGGCAGTCACTACAAGGTTCCCTGGGGACTAAGCTAGACATGAGTACAGCCTACCACCCACAAACAGACGGGCAGAGTGAGAGAACGATACAGACTTTAGAAGATATGCTGAGAGCATGTGTGATTGACTTTGGAAAGGCATGGGATATCCATTTACCCCTTGTCGAATTTTCATACAACAATAGTTATCATACAAGCATAAAGGCTGCTCCGTTCGAAGCCCTCTATGGTCGAAAGTGCAGATCCCCTCTGTGCTGGATTGAAGTTGGCGATACCCAGTTAGCTAAAGGAAGAGTTCCTGAAAGCACTCTCACCGGTCTGGAAATCATACAAGAAACGACAGAGAAGATCCTTCAGATTCGTGAGCGATTGAAAGCCTCTAGAGACAGACAGAAAAGCTACCCTGACCAAAGGAGGAAACCTTTGGAATTCCAGGTAGGAGACCACGTCTTATTAAAAGTCTCACCGTGGAAGGGTTTAATACGCTTTGGAAAGTGTGGGAAACTAAATCCAAGATACATAGGGCCTTTCGAGATTCTTGCCAGAATCGGCCCTGTGGCTTACAAGCTTAGCCTACTGCACGAACTTAGTAACATCCATCCAACCTTCCACGTCTCAAACTTGAAAAAGTGTCTGTCCGACGAGACTCTTGTTATTCCACTCGACGAGATCGAGATCAACGAGAGCCTCAACTTTGTGGAAGAACCCGTAGAAATCATGGACCGAGAGGTCAAACAAACAAAACAAAGTCGCATACCCATCGTGAAGGTTCGCTGGAGCGCCAAGCGGGGACCTGAATTCACATGGGAACGCGAAGATCAGATGAAACAAAACTACCCTCATCTCTTTCATGTTCACTAGTATCTTTACTACTTTAAATTTCGGGACGAAATTCTCTCTAACGAGGGGATGATGTGACAACCCGATATTTCAACTCTTTGTAATGGCCTAATAGGTCAAGTATTGTAAACGTTTTTGAGTTAATAAAATTAATTTTGATAATAAAATATCCAAAAAGTTTCTATTTAAATTCTTCTATGTTTAAATAACCTTAAACCATGACCGTACGTAAAAAGAACGCCCAAATCCGACTTCGTATATTGAAGTTATGATTTTTCCAAGTTCAGCTTAGCAACAGACAGCTAAAAACTCGAACCGGAGATCGAGCGACATTTGGCCGGAATGACCTAAACGAGAATCGAAGGTCTCGACAATGGTATTTCAACGGTAAAAAGTCTGGCAAAAACCGACGTCAGATAAAGAAGTTATGAATTTTTAAAAGAAATTCCTTAATCACGTCCTTTTAATAAATAAATAATAAAAATAATTTCGGAATTTGCCAACAGAATCTAAACGAAAGTTGTAGAGCGTAGTCTCACCTACGCGTGGATATAAAGACCATCAAAAACGGAGTTCGTATGAAGAAGATATGAATTTTTGAAGTTATTAAATAAATTATATATTTATTTAATTCAAAATTCAAGCATTATCCGAAGAGAAGTCAGCGTCCTCATTCGAGGTACGCGCTGCGTACTCTTGTACGCCCTGCGTACCCGAGGAACTTGGTCTCAAATCGTCCACGTCACCCTATGCGAGGCTACCGACCCGCCCGTCCGACCTGCCGTCCCATCCGACCCGGCAGACTGATCCGTCCCATCCGAAGCCGAGGCAGTTGAGGCTTCGGTCACGCATGACGTACGCGTACGTGCTGCGTACGAGCGTACGCCCCGCGTACGAGGCTTCTCTGGCCCCCTATAAATAGCATGCGAGGGCTTCTGAGAAAAATGCTCATTTCTCTCATTTCTTTCACGATATTGCCTCGTTTTCCGTGCCCGTTCAAACCCGAAGCTCTGATCTTTTTGCTCAAGTCCCGAGGGTCGATTTTACTCCCGAGATTCCCGAGAAAAATCCGTTTCCCGAGACGAAACTCTGCCCGGTTTTCCATCTCGCTATCTCCAAACTTTCAAGTGAGTTCATACCCCTTAATTTACCTTTTAAAGGTTCTATAAATTCTTTTATATGCTTTCAAGGGGGGATTACAAGTAAAACACACGAGTATTATCGTCTATTACATAAAGAACTCTTTTATATGCCTTTATATATCCAAATCACATGCGATTTACAAACTTTTAAGGAACTTTCATATATATATATATGTAACATATGTTAAATTAGCATTCTATCTTTTGAAATATAACTTTGTTGTAATGCATGTATAAACTAAACTTTCTTAGATTATACTTATCATTCTTAGACTCTACACCGAAAATCTATGCTTTCATAACAAATGATTCCTTTTCTTGGTATTTTTAAACAAACGAGACATACTTTTAGAAAACTATAATAGGTATAGTTTTACGAACAAATTTCTAACTCTTATGTACTAGAAACATGAATTTCAAGAAGTCACTTTCGTATACAAGAACAAACGTATCATTTTAACAAGTAGATCTGCTTTTATACCACGGTTTTGTGAGACACTAACTTCATGTACGTTCGAGTACACATTTCAAGTCCTGTATTATATACCAGAATCCCTTGAAGGGGGAGCATGGTGTTTGTGTATAGATCTATACGGGCTTGACAACCCGCGCCCTGACTGTTAGCTGCAGTCCACCGTTTGGGGTGACAAACGTCATAACATTCCAACGCCTGAATAACGTTGTGTATAGGCATTCTGAGTCAATAGTATGGTTATAAAACTCACATGGGGTATTAAAAATGCATTGATTTACAAGGTTTTCAAACACATTGGTTGTTTTACACTTACATACATTTTTAGAAACAAACATTGGTCTTGAGTGAAAGCTACTTTTATACTAGTAGAAAATATAGGATTTTCTAAACACAAACAAACAAAGACAAAACATTTCATATCATACAAAAATTGTCACTTAAATACTTATGAAACTCACCAGCTTAAATGCTGATCTACTCTTTCAAAATTTCTTGTATGTCCCAGGAAATCAGTAATTTCAGGTATTCATTTCGCTTTTGACGAAGGGATGCTGCGGCGCCAGTTTAATCTCGTATTTTGACATCATATTGTAATTGGTTTTGAACATGTAACTTTTGACAAATGTAAACTTTCAATTATATATATATGTTGGTTGTATTGCTTTCTTTACTATGTATTCATCTGTTACGCTACCACATGAAGTCATCCGCCCCCTAACGTTTCCGCCGTTCAGGGTTGGGGGTGTGACAGTTGTACGAGAACTCAGCCAAGGGAAGATAGGTATCCCAGCTACCACCGAAATCTAACACGCACGCCCGCAACATATCCTCCAAAGTCTGGATGGTCCACTCACTCTGACTATCCGTCTGTGGGTGAAAGGCGGTGCTAAAATGCAGATGAGTGCCCAACTTATCATGAAACCTCTTCCAAAACCTGGAAGTGAACCGCACATCTCGATCTGATATCATAGACACTAGCACCACGTGCCACACCACTATCTCCCTGATATAGATATCGGCCTACTTTTCGGCCGAGATACTCTCTTGAATCGGAATAAAATGGGCGCTCTTGGTCAACCGATACACGATGACCTAAATCGAATCTACTCCTCGCGCCGTTCGTGGAAGCTTTGTGATCAAATCCATCGTAATATCCTCCCATTTCCACAACGGGATATCCAACGGCTGCATGTTGTCGTGCGGTCTCTGATGCTCGGCCTTGACCTTCCTGTAGGTCAAACACCGCTCGACGTACCACGCCACATCCCGCTTCATACAGGGCCACCAATAGTCTATGCGAAGATCCCGATACATCTTCGTCGCCCCTGGATGAATAGAGAATCGGGATTTGTGCGCCTCCTCCATCAAGATCTGGCGCACTCCTCCATGATACGACACCCACACCCTACGATGTAGTGTCAATAGCCCCCGGCTATCATAATCGAAGGAGGTGACTTGTCCCACTATTCGCTCACTCTTCCGATGCTCCTCCTTCATAGCCTCCTGTTGAGCCTCCTGAATCTACTCCAACAGGGGAGTCACCACAATCATCCTCATGAAAACATCCCTGATCGGCGCTGCCTTGCGGCTAAGCGCATTGGCCACCACATTGGCCTTCCCTGGGTGGTAAAGGATCTCGCAATCATAATCCTTCACCACGTCCAACCACCGATGTTGCCTCATGTTTAGATTCGGCTGATCCATGAGGTACCTCAAACTCTTGTGGTCTGTGTAAATGGTACATCGATCCCCGTAGAGGTAATGCCGCCATATCTTGAGGGCCAAGACCACCGCCCCCAACTCTAAATCATGCGTCGGGTAGTTCACCTCGTGAGGCTTCAACTGCCTCGAGGCATAAGCAATAACATGCCCCCTATGCATCAATACTGCGCCTAAGCCTGAGATCGATGCATCGCAATATACCACAAAATCCTCTACGCCCTCGGGCAGGGCTAAGATCGGCGCCTCACACAATCTTTGCCTCAGAGTCTTGGATGCTGCCTGCTTCTCAGGCCCTCATCGAAAGACCACAATTTTCCTAGTCAACCGTGTCAGGGGTACGACTATCTAGGAGAAATCCTGAATGAACCTCCGATAGTAGCCTGCTAATCCTAGGAAACTCCGAATCTCAGATGGAGACTTCGGAACCTCCTACCTCATCACGGCCTCCACCTTGGCCGGGTCTACTGAAATCCCGTTCTGGTTGACGAAGTGCCCAAGGAACTGCACTTCGCGCAACCAAAACTCACATTTGGAGAACTTGGCATACAAGCTCTCCCTCCTCAGGGTCTCCAAAACCTCTCTCAGATGCTCCTCATGCTCCTCCTGAGTCTTGGAATAAACCAAGATGTCATCAATGAAAATTATCACAGAACGATCCAACATCGGTCTACACACACGGTTCATGAGGTCCATCAACGTGGCAGGAGCATTGGTGAGCCCAAACGGCATCACCACGAACTCATAATGGCCATGACGCGTCCGAAATGCGGTCTTCTGTATATCCTCCTCTCTAACCCTCATCTGATGATAGCCTGAACGCAAATCGATCTTGGAGAACCAAGATGCTCCCTGCAACTGATCAAAGAGGTCATCAATCCTCGGGAGTGGGTAACGGTTCTTCACCATTACCTTATTTAGCTCCCGGTAATATATACACATACGGTGCGACCCATCCTTCTTCTTCACAAATAGGATCGAGGCTCCCCAGGGTGAACTGCTCGGATGAATAAATCCCTTGTCTAGCAGCTCCTGCAGCTGCGTAGACAACTCCTGCATCTCGGGGGTAGCCAATCGATAGGGTGCCTTGGCTATCGGAGCCGCACCAAGAACTAGGTCCATCCTGAACTCTACCTGACGCTCTGGAGGTATTCCAGGAAGCTCCTCCGGAAACACATCAGCATAATCTCGCACTACTGGAACATCGCTCACCGTCGCCTTACCCGTCTCCCGGGTATCCATAACGTACGTGACATACCCCGCGCATCCCTGCTGAAGGTAGCGCCTAGCTCTCGCTGCTGAACATACTATAGGTCCACGCTGTGGCCTCTCACCGTGGATCACCAACTCTCCCCCGCTTGGGGTCCTGACTCGCACTAGCTGTTGTGTGCAATCTATCACCGCCCCATTAGGGCTCAACCAATCCATGCCTATAATCACCTTGTTCCCCCGCAACGGTATGGGAACCAAATCCACCAAATAACGCTCCTCAAATAACCTCAAAACATAATCCCTGAACACTGTTGATGCTCGCACCGATCGATCATCGGCAATCTCTACCTCTAAAGGGCAATCCAACATGCCCGAGGACTCAGTAAACCTCTTGCTAAGCACAAGAGAAACAAATGACCGGGTGGCACCCGAGTCGAACAACTCTTGAACCGGAATACCGTTCATATGGAACGATCCTAATGCATATACATAGAGCACATATCAATAACATAACATCATAAAATAAAGTAGAGGGAAAGAATCATACCCGTCACCACATCGGTGCGGCGCATGCCTCTTCTGCAGTCAGCTGAAACGCCCGGCTCCTCACCACTGGAGCCTCTGCCTTGCCCTGCCGGCCATCTGTAATCCGCAAGGTAGTTGGAGTTGGCGCCTTAACCGGCGCTGGTGATGTCAACTGGGGGCAATTGGCCTTCTTGTGGCCCCTCTGGTTGCAGTGGAAACACAGCAACTCAGACGTCTGTATCACCGGTGCAGGGGCGGTACAATCCCTGCTGAAATGCCCCGTCTTGCTGCACTTATAGCAGCCCGACGATCCCAATCTACATGCCCCCTCATGAGGACTGCCGCATTTCCTGCAGTGGCTCGGTCCCGACTGGCCTTTCGGCCTACCATTTGATCCCTTAGGCTTCTTCCTCAAAGCCCCTCCTGTCTGTCCCTTCTCAGTCTTCCTCTTCCGGACGTGCTCCAGATCTATCTCTCTCTCCCTCGCCCTGGCAATCATAGAGTCCAAGGTAGGGCAAGCTGAAAAACTGACATGCTCTCGAATATCAGCTCGGAGCATGTCATGGTAGCGGGTCCTCCTCATGTCCTCATCACCCGCATACTGGGGCACTAATAATGCCCTCTCCCGGAACTTTGCGGTGATCTCCTCCATAGTCTCTGTCGTCTGTCTCATATCCAAAAACTCCCTGGTCAGCTACTGAAGCTCGACAACTGGCACAAACTCTGCCCTGAACCTGGTCGCAAAGTCCGACCATGTCATAGCCTCGACAGACGAGGCTCCCAACGAGTCGCTCACGGACTCCCACCAATCCCTAGCTCGATCACGTAAACACCCTGCTGCGTATCTCAGCTTCGACCCCTCAGGATAGAAGCTAATCGTCTATGCAGACTCAATGTCTGCAATCCATCGTCTGGCAGCTATAGGGTCCTTCGCCCCATGAAAATCTAGCGCACCACTTCCCCGAGAGTCCTTGAAGGACAGTGTGCGGGGTCCTGACTAGCCAGATGCCATGTCGCTCCTGAATGCCCGGAGGCGATCCTCCATCATCTCCAATATCCCTTCCTTGATCGACCCGAAGATAATGGGGGTCGACTCAAGCATGCCTCTGGTGATCTCTGACGTGATGAACTCACGTAGCCTCTCATCTACTGGCTCAGAACCTGGTCCCGAACCTGATCCCTCTCCTATACTGATATCCCTGGAGGGATCACACCCACTACAAGTTACCTGGTCTTATCTTAGCCTTCCTTGGTTCGAGTACGAATCCTCTGCTTTCAGTAGTACGGGCCCATACTACCTTCCACATCTATCCGTACCTTCCCCAAAGACCGCTTCGACTCAACCAGGTCCCTTCCACTACCGTTGATCACTGCTACTCTTATCCTAGGCTTTCCCTAGGAAACCTCTGACTCCACCCATCCCCAGTCCTCAGTTGTTGAAGGCCTCTTGGTGATGCCAATTAACTATTACCTGAATACAATCACATGTGATGAGGCTCAGATAATCCTTCGAGTAAGGGACTCATCTCTACAACAGTTAGGACTCAAACAAGAGCTACGTAATAGAGTCAAATCGACCACTCTGAGATTATTCAACCCTGATCACATGTGACTTTAACATATTCACCTAACAGTTAACTTCCATCACTTCAAAGCCCACATAGCACAAAGCAAACAACATCTGGACATAAGGAAAACAATCTCAGGCAACTCTATCCTCGTAGAGAGAACTGAACTAGCTTACAATGCTAACTTCTAATACCTTGATTCGAGTTCAAACACCCCCGAAGGTATGTACGAATCCCTCAAACCAGGGCTCTGATACCAACTTGTAACTTCCCAAAAATACGAGCCAAAAATTTCATTTTTAAAAACATATGTTGGGCTTTATAGATTGCGTCTTTTGGGCTCGTCTAATTATGCTATTTTGTATTCCGGTTTGGGCCTGTCCAACCGTGAGTCTTTTATGCTTTGTATATAAGCTAATGCTTGCATGCATATTAGGTTAAGGTTTTAGAGATCTGCGTATAACGATTTTTCCAGACGATAAAAGGTTTCTTTGATCGTTCTTGTAACCTTCAAGTCCTCTACAGTTGATGTTCTTAATCGAGCTCTTCTGAGGATTTTGTTTTAATCATTCGACACGTTTGATTCAATCTTGTCCTGTTCTTTTATTATGTTCATATTGTCATTGTTTACTTACTTGTTCAAGATGTAATCGATCTTCATAGATTAAAAGAAAGTTTAATCTCATCAATTGGTATCAGAGCAGGAGGCTGTGTAATTGATACACATCTTTTCTGTGAAAAAGATTTCCATTAGGGTGTTTCCGCAATCATTAATATTTATTGAGCCGTCATCTCTTTATTGACGTATCTCGATATTTATTACTTTGCCCTAATCTGCTTTATTACAAGTCTGATCTTTGAACAGGTTTTTTCGATCATAATGGACGCGACACAATCAAACGTTATTAATATTTCCAACAGCATTGGTTCGACAACAAAGATTCCGATCTTATACACCCACGATTATGAAGTATGGGCACATCATTTCGAAGACTATGTTATTGGATCTGAGGAAAATGGGTATTTGATTTGGGAAGCCATCACCAATGGACCGTTTTCTCATTCTGCAACGTCCAGAATCATCAAGACTCAAAAAGAATACAATGATCTGTTAAAGGACGTGAAAGATATTGCTCAAGATGAAAAGGATAAGTTCCAATGCAATATCAAGGCATTAAGATTGATCCGGTTCGCCCTTCAGTCCGATACATTCATATTGGTTAGTTCATGCACAACGGCAAAGGATGTTTGGGATAGACTTCGCGAACTGTATTCTACAGACGAAGATCTTGAACATTCTATTCAAACTCTTCTTCTATCTGAGTTTGGAGAATTCAGACAAGGGGCTGAAGAATCTGTGACCCAGACGTTCGATCGCTTCAATCTTCTTCTCAGCAAGATGATTAAACACGATATTGAAAGGAAGCTCATCGAACAGAAGGTTACATTCCTGAATGGTCTGAGGTCTGAATGGAGAGCAGTTGTTTCCACGGTTAAAGCCCATGAGCAATTTAAATCATATTCTCTGGCAAAACTGGTGGGAATTCTCAAGTCTCAAGAGAAGATCGTGGTGCAAGAAAAGAACATCGTTTCTGGTCTTGGTTCGTTGGCCCTCTTGTCAAAAAGTAAAGCTGTTATGGAGGATGAAGACCTCAGCTTGGAAGAATATGATCTCACATCAGAAGATTATGCCTTGATGGTGTCCAATCCCAAAAGGTTCATCAAGAAGAGATTCCCCAGCAACAAAAACCGAAACTGGCAGGGGAGTTACAGCTCTGAAAAGGCGGTTAATGAACCGAAAGCTGAGGAGCACAAGAAGGAACCGAAGGCGGATGGCGACTCTGGAGTGAGCTGTTTCTATTGTGGTGGGAAAAATCATTATGCTAAGGACTGTGTCCTTAAGAAAATGGCTGAAAAGGATGATGGGAATGATGAGGAAGCCGTGTTGCAGAAAAGATTGGATGAGTTGAGAAAGAAGAAGTCTGCTGCTAACCCGCCTATTAATGCTCTTATTGTGCAGGGTTCTGTTCTAGGTGATGAGTTCGGTAGCACGGAAGTTTGGTCTACCGACTCAGAAGACGAGGAAGTGAGGCAGCCTACTCATGGAAAGGCCTACTTGTCTAAGGAAGAAAGCAGTGGTGGAAAATGCCTCATGGTTTCTGACGTATCTCAAATGAGGGGATACAACACCGATGGAGGCATTGATGGACAGAAAGCAAAGGAGGACATGTGCTTTACAGCCAAACCGCTCAGCCAGCAGTTCAATGAGCTCGATGAACTGATCAAGAAGGTACAATCTATTTTTATTTCATGCAAAGTACCATTATCTTCTTATGAGAAAGAACTAAAAACCGTCAATACAAGAATATCTCATCTAGATAGTAGCTTAACTCAAACTCGGGTCACAAATTCTAACGTAACTGATCAATTGAGCAGGGCGACGTCGAAGAGTGAGGAGCGGAGAATGTGGATAGAGTTAAAGGTGTCAGAATTAGTCAAAGTTAAAGATGAAAACATTTATTTGCAAAGAGACAATTTGAAATTGTTAAAACAACGAAATGTTTTTTGTTTAATTGCTAAACGTTTGTACTCTAATATTACTCAGCTTCACTTGGATTGTGAAATAGGCCAAAGGATTCACCGCATGATTTTGCCCTTCCTAGAGTTTAAGGAAGATGAAATCGATGCTGAAGCTTATAATTGTGAAAGTGTGATATCGTCTGATGATATTAATCCCACCTACATGTATGGACTGGACAAAATTGAGTCTTTCATTAAATCCAAAGACCACAAGCTCATGCTTAAAAATCTTTTGGATGAAAATGATAGACTTAAACTAAGAACCGAAACCATGCAAAAATTTGACTCTTTAAACGTCAACGTAAGCTCAGAAAACAAAATTGACGTTGAAAATACATTTGAGCTTAACGAGGACGATAACATGAGTGAAATTTCTGTAGAGGACACGGTTGACTGCTCAGAATTTATTAAAACCGAGCCAGAAAATCACAAGAATCTAATTTCTGAAAATTCAGTGGAGTTCGCTCGGTTGTCCCATCAAAAGTTCCCAAAATTAGTTGAGAAAGCAGTTGTGTATCAAAAGGTAAGGACCACTCCAAATCAAGTTTACAAGGTGACAGGAGTAACCGAACATCAAACAGCTGAACTTGTAGCCATTGTAAACGAAGACAATGCTGATGGCTGTGATGAGTACTTCTGGGAAGCTCCAATTGATAATGCAGACGAAACCATTGGTTTATCTGAAAGAACTTCCTGGAAGAGCAAAGGAAGATACATACCTGAGCCCTTGAATAAACCGAACAACTTCGATGAGCCGAGCACCAGTGGTACAAAAAATATTCCTCATAAGAATGATCACTCGGCAAAAGAAGACATTCTCTCGGATCCTTCGGCTCAAAGTAAAACTCCTGCAGTTCAAAAGGAACCGGCCAAGGAGTCACCAAAAACGAAAGCGAATGTTCATCATCAACCTTCTCAGATGAGGAATAGGAAGATAGAAAGGAACAATAGATACAGGAAGAACCTTTCTGAAAGGAAACAATTCTGGCGTTCCCAGAATGCATATTTCTCTCATCAAGACAAGAATCTAAAGTATGAAAACATTCCTGTAGAAAAGCTTGAAAGTCACAAAAACCGAAAGCCAAGGTTCGGTTCACAAGAAGATATCAACCGAAGGCAGAAGTTCGGTTCTGAAAAGGACTTCAACCGAAACCAAAGGTTCGGTTCCAAAGACAGTTCCAACCGAACGCAAAGGTTCGGTTCTGAAGTCAAAAGAGAACAAAACGCTAAGGTCATTCCCTCCAATAATCAAAAGCAAAAGGTTCACCTAGAGCCTCAAGCCCGGAACTTCTCTCGTTCTTCTAATTCTACTCCCACCGATTCGTCTCCATCTTTCCCTAAAGCTGATTTCTCTTGTTCTCGAAAATCTCATTCATCAGTTGAGCAAAAATGGAAGCAGAAGGTCATTAAATCCACACCAGAGTCCAAATCTGATTCGCCTAATCTTAATAAAATAAAGGTTTACACCATTAAAAGGAAAGATAAAACAACTCTTGTAAAAAGAACTTATCTTGTTGATGTCTCTCTTATTGTTCCCGTTCCCATGCAAAGCTCACGTGGACCCAAGAAATTTTGGGTTCCTAAATCTGTCTAATTTTTGCAGGTTATAAGTGACGAGCAGTTCGACGAAGAATGGTACATCGATAGTGGCTGCTCACGTCACATGACAGGGAGGAAAGAGGAGCTTAGGGAATACAGATCTCTTGCAAATGGTGGCAATGTCAAGTTTGGAAACAATTCATTCGGCACTATAAAGGGATACGGGATGATAACCAATGGGGACTTCTCTATAAGGAAGGTGGCTTATGTGGAAGGACTCCAACACAACCTCATTAGTGTATCTCAGCTTGTTGGAGGTACAGGTCTCAAAGTCTCATTCGATGATGAAGGTTCTGAAATCATAGAGAAAAAGTCAAATAAAGTAATTCTCAAGTCAGAGCGAAAGGGTGAAATGTTTCCCTTAAACATCAAACCCATCAAGGGAAATCCAGCTATATGCTTGTTGTCAAAAGCTCAATCCGACGAAAGCTGGTTGTGGCACCGAAGATTATCTCATCTTAATTTTAAAGATATCAACCGTCTTGTTACTGGAGGTCATGTAAGGGGTCTTCCATTGCTCAAGTTCGACAGGGATCATCTATGTGCTGCATGCGAAATGGGAAAGCAAAGTCGTCAAAGTCATCTATCGATAATCAACACAAATATTGTTGAACCACTCGAATTAATTCATATTGATTTGTGTGGTCCTTCATCTATCGAAAGCATCGGTGGTAGCAAGTATATTCTTGTTATCATTGATGATTTTTCACGATTTACATGGGTGTTCTTTCTAAAGCTCAAATCTGAAGCGACTCAAAAGCTGAAAATGTTTATCAAGCAAATTGAAGTACAACTCAAGAAGGTTGTTCGCAACATCAGAAGCGACAATGGTCTCGAATTCAAGAACAGGGAGTTTGAAGAGTTTCTTGCAGAAAAGGGAATCAATCATAATTTCTCAGCTCCCTACACACCACAACAGAACGGAATGGTCGAAAGACGAAACCGATCCTTGTGTGAAGCTGCCCGAACAATGCTAAGTTTCGCTTCTTTACCTCTTTATTTTTGGGCTGACGCTATTTCTGCTGCTTGTTTTACACAGAACAGGTCATATCTCAACAAAAGGTTCGCACTCACTCCATATGAGATACTGAACAACAGGAAGCCAAATGTGAAATTTTTTCATGTGTTCGGCTCAAGGTGTTTCATTTTCAACTCTAAAGAACACCGCAACAAGTTTGATGTCAAAGCCGATGAGGGAATATTTCTGGGTTACTCGCTCACATCCAAGGTATACAGGGTCCTGAACAAGCGTTCGAGAAAGATTGAAGAGACATATTATGTGACCTTTGACGACAACTATGTCAAGAAGCTACAGGCTAAAGAAGATATCACTGGGGAAATCTTTCCTCTGGATGGCAAGATTACAGTCTCGGTCGCCAACCTATTCGAGACATTTCTGGAGCTCTTTGACGAACCAGAGAACGCTTCTCTTTCCGAAGCAGGTGCAGCAGACAACAAGGTTGATCACATGGAGCAGATTGTCGAAGACGCTGCAAGGAGAATGTATGAAGAAGCATCAATCTCTAACGACTCTCCTTCCAACAATGCTCAAGTCGAGGGGGAGCCAAGTGTTCAAATAGAAGGGGAGCCAAGTGCTCAAGTCGAGGGGGAGCCAAGTGCTCAAGTCGAGGGGGAGCCAAATTCCACAACTTCAACCGAATAGGACTTAACACCAGGAAGCTCAGGACCACTAGAACCACATGATCCTCATGTCTTCCAACGTACATCAACTGAGGTGGAACATAATAATGTGACACTTGGTTATGACAGCCAATCTGAGCTAGACGAAATAATCAATGCTGAACTAGACCCAACCTTTGATCCAAATTACCCTCCTCTTATCAAATGGACTAGAGATCATCCCGTCTCTCAAGTAGTTGGGGATGTATCTGAAAAGGTTCTGACCCGATCACAACTGAAGGCAAAACAGAATTCCTTATTTTCAAAGGTTGAGTTTTGCATGTTCAATTCATTCGTATCAAAAGTTGAACCAAAGACAGTCAACACTGCTCTCGATCACTCTGATTGGGTTCAAGCAATGCAAGACGAGCTGAATGAATTTGAAAGGAACAAAGTCTGGCGCCTAATTCCAACTCCTCCAGATGCTTCGGTTGTTGGTCTCAAATGGGTATTTAGGAACAAAATGGACAAGGAAGGTAATGTTATACGGAACAAGGCTCGTCTGGTGGTAAAGGGTTATTGTCAGGAGGAAGGGATAGACTATGAAGAGACTTTCGCTCCAGTAGCTCGGCTAGAATCTGTTAGAATATTTCTGGCTTATGCTGCCCATAAGAACTTTGAGGTTTTCCAAATGGACGTCAAATGTGCATTTCTAAATGGAGAACTTGAAGAAACGGTGTACGTGGAGCAACCTCCTGGGTTCGTGAATGAAAAGCATCCAAATCATTGCTATATTCTGGATAAAGCTGTGTACGGCCTTAAACAAGCTCCGCGAGCCTGGTATGAAACGCTTACAAAATTTTTAAAGATGTCTAAATTCAAACAAGGTTCGGTTGACCCAACCTTCTTTCGCAAAAAGGAAGGTAACCACCTTATGATAGTTCAAATTTACGTCGATGACATCATCTTTGGCTCCACGAATCCCAGCTTAACAGCTGAATTCAGAAAGCTGATGGAGACTAAGTTTGAAATGAGCTCAATGGGTCCAATTAACTTTTTCCTTGGTTTAAACATAAGACAGGGACCCGAAGGCATCTTTATTAATCAGGAAGCTTACACGAAGACTCTCCTAGCAAAGTTTGGAATGAAGGGAGACTCGAAAGTTAAAGTCCCAATGGCATTCGGCACCAAGCTTACACCATCCCTAGACAAACCGGCTGTTGATATCACGCTCTATCGCCAAATGATTGGCTCTTTAATGTATCTAACCGCCAGCAGACCTGATATCATGTTTTCTGTTTGTTATTGTGCTCGATTTTAGGCAAACCCACGCGAACCTCACATGGTTGCAGTGAAGAACATCCTACGCTACCTCAAGCGAACCACCTCCTTAGGTCTATGGTATCCTTCCAACTCAGGCTTCTTTGTTCAAGCCTATTCTGATGCTGACCTTGGAGGATGTGGACTCGACCGTAAAAGCACAACTGGTGGCTGTCAATTTCTTGATGGGAAGTTAGTTAGCTGGCAATCCAAGAAACAAACGTGCGTGTCGCTATCCACTGCCGAAGCGGAATACATTGCAGCTGCATCATGCACGTCACAAGTGATTTGGATCCAAAGTCAACTTCGAGACTATGGACTCAATATGAAGAAGATACCACTATATTGTGACTCTGAAAGTGCAATTAGGATCTGTCATAACCCAGTGCAACACTCCAAAACCAAACACATAGCACTAAGGTATCACTTCATCAAAGATCACGTGGAAGATGGAAACGTCGAAGTTCATTTCGTAAGAACCACTGATCAACTGGCTGACGTCTTTACAAAAGCTCTTCCTGAAGCATCATTCAATAAAATATTGCAAGGACTTGGTATGATGGAATCAGAATCAGTACCTCACGCTACCTCTCAAACTCAAACATAACAACCGAACGTTCGGGTTCGTTTCAACTATCTAACCCACTCATTTCTTCAAAGATAGTTTCTCAATGTTGTGTATTGCTTGTACAATTCTGTTTTTCCTCGTTTGATTCAAAAAAAAAATAAAATCTTAAGAACCGCAACCAACCAACGGTTCAGGTTCGGTTTTTCAAAATTTTTTAGAACCGAAACCAACCGAAGGTTCGGGTTCGGTTTTTCAAAATTTTCTACAACCGAAACCAACCGAAGGTTCGGGTTCGGTTTTTCAAAATTTTCTAGAAACGAAACCAACCAAAGGTTCGGGTTCGGTTTTTCAAATCTTTTATCAACCGAAACCAACCGAAGGTTCGGGTTCGGTTTATCTCAAAAATTCAAAATTTTTTTTTTGTTAGTTTATAAGGATACATTTGTTGAAACTCCTAAATGTCCCTAGAAGCATGCTGCTGTATGTGTCTCAAGCCTCATAAGATTTTGAATAAAGGCCTTCATGACCTGGTATACACAAACCTTGTCTTCCCAATAAGGCCAATTCATTTATTCTAATCGTGAGCTACCTCACTCTTTTCTCACATGAGTTAAGAATTGCCTGCTTGGTCCTTCTTTTCGCAGTAGAGGTACTTTGTTCTCTTGCACCATCTCTACATTCCTTCTCCACTACACTCATTCCATCATGGTAACCCTTGAGACTCTCAGCACTTACCACTAAGGTTTATGGTTGCACAACATCTGCGTTTATGATCTTAGTATTGTGTCACTACGAACTAAGTGAAACCCAAAATTCAACACCTAACGAATTGACGGTGAACAATTAAATTGCTCAAGTTTTCACTAAAGAATTGATGAAAGTACCCTATTAAAATCTCCAATTTTATGCGATTCCTATGAAATTGTTACAAACCCATAACATTTCTTCCCTTGGGATCTTGTTCTTATTTTTCTTTCTGAGATTTATTTTAAAGCCAGTCGTTTTTAGCATAATTAAAAGAAGCCTTTCAACATTTCTCTATAAATGGTTGATCGTAATTTTAACGGACATTCTTTTAAATCCTAAGTTTTTTTTGTCCTGTGGCATTCAATGCGCGTGGTTAAACAGTAACGGCTTGTCCCTATGAAACGACGCTTATTGGGCGGCGTGGTCCTAGGAATCTGACACTCTCTCTCCTATGTGATCATCGCCCGTCCCAACTGTCATCCATACGAGATTTGAAACGATCTTTCTCTCTCTTCTCACCAACTATAAATAGCCCATTCCACCTCCTTTTACCTCTTTACCACTCTCAAAATTTCCAAAAACTCAAACACTCCCATACAGTTTCCTGTTCATCATCTTCTTCACACCTGCATCAATGGCTGACTCCTCTTCAGTTCATGCTACCTCCCAGATTCTTCCCATTCGCCCACAGCAATGCTTGGTCATTGATCTTAACCCAAAGGCATACGACCCTTACATGTCGCTGGTCATAGAGTGCTTAAAGTATTCACAACTCGTACCAGCACTTTCCAGGATCGAATCGGTGCCAATGGAGGCCCTATCGCAGGTCTACGCGATTGCATATTATGACAGGGCTGTCGACCGAGTATTTTTCGAGATTGGAGACCACAAAACCTCCGTCTCCCGCCCACGTTTCTGCTCGTTGCTCGGATTTGCTTCTGACCCATCCAGAGTTCATCCGGAGTCGATACAGATTGGTCATCTGTATAACATGTTTTACAACATGGGATACACAGAGGTTCTTACATCAGTTGCAAGATTCAAAAAATCATGCTTGCCGCCTCAATGGAACGGTTTATTTACAGTCCTTTTCAAGGGACTGTCGGAGAGAAGTTCAGGTTCAGATGGTGCAAATCGTCTGTTCCTCACCATCCTGTACGGAGTTTATAATGGGATCAACCTGGATTACGGGTTTGTTCTATGGCAACAACTTATTCAAAGCCTCTCCTCTTCATCCAGACACTCTGAAGTTTCATTGGCTCGATTCTGGATACTGATAACTAAATGGGCCATGGACAGATTCGACGTTCCCACTGCTGAAGGTGCATCGATGTCTTCTGTTGGTACTTTCCATACCAAGAAGATCATCATCCCAGATGCCTCAAAATTCACCTTTATTGGTTCAATTCCGGAGTCCATGTATGGTGCTGTCCCTTCGGATAGCAGGTTGATTCGGAAGCTCAAGGAGCTAACACCGTCTGGTCCAAGGGATCTGACCCCGGATATGCTCAGGTCTATTCATGACACAGATAAACCGGTGAGCAAAGGTAAAAAGGCGGAAAAAGGAAAACAAGCCTCCAAAGCTTCAAAGGGGCCTTCTCCTAAAAAGAGGAAACAGCCAAAAGCTGCTCCTTCCCCCCCACCGAAGAAGAGGAAGACCCAACCGAAGCGAAAGCTTGTTATACCCTCCTCTTCGAGTGACTCTGAGGGTGAGCGTTCGGGTTCTGACGACTCTCAAGGGGATGCATCTCCTCAACGAGGCAATACACCACCTCGATCCCCTACCCCAGAGATTGAACTACCCAATTCCCCAATTCCTTCCCCTCCACAAATCTTTACCACTACCACTGAATCACCACATTTAACCGAACCTCCTCAACCCAAAACCCACACAACCGAAACTACCCATACTCAACCACCAACCGAAACTACCCATACTCAACCACCAACCGAAACTACCCATACTCAACCACCAACCGAAACTATACCTTCACCAACTCAACCTTCTCCTACTAAACCCTCAACACCCCCAACCTCTCCACCCTCTTCATCTCATGGCAATGCATCTGAGGGTGAAAACCCTTATCTCGGGGGAGAAAACATGATCTTTGATTCGGTCTACTATAGTCCGTTTCAAGTTCAAAGTGACGAGGAGGATGATGCCCCAGTAACTAAGAAACATCTCAAACAGCTCAACGAGAAGATTGATCTACTTCTCGCCTCCTCGTCTAACCAACAATCAACCCTGTCTGAAGCTGCACTTCAGAAGATTGTTGATGCCTTCTCCAGGGCTCAACATGATTCAGCAGCCTCAGCAACTGCTGCAATTCAGGCATCCACCCGGGCATGTGAGGCAGCGACCGAAAAAGTCGATAAACTATTTTCTGATGCCTCTGTCCTACTGCAGTCCATGCAAGACAGTGCAAATGCCACAAAGGCATCTTTGGAACCAATTGTCCAACAATTGGTCACGTTTGTCTCATCGGAGTTGCCTTCGTTTGCCAATCTACGTCAAAACATAAGCGACGACAACTCAGCCTTTACCGCCTCCATTGAAGCTCGCCTCGTCAAGCTACAAGAAGATCTGACAACCGAGCGTTCTTTAATGGACGATCTGGCTTCAAAAACAACTGCACTTGAGGTCAAGACCACTCAACTCTCTCAATCCCAACAAGAACTGGAAGATCTTCGCTCTGAACGGGAGGTGGTCAAGACATGTGTTTCGGATGTCCACGCTGTTATCTCAAACATTCTGGAAGCACATGATCCAATTTTAAACTTTTCGGTGAGGCGATCCCTTGCTGAAAAGCTCTCTCCAGCCATCGATCTACTCAACAAAGTCGAAGGCCTCCCAAGTTTTGTGTCCATTCTGAAACAAGGGGGAGATGAGAAGACAAGTTCAAAACCACCTCCTTCCTCCAAAGCTACTCACACAACTGAACCATCTTCAACTCATCAAATTTTTGGTTCGGGTGTGAAGAACAAAGGCAAAAATATAGCGGACGACGAAGATGAAGAAGGCGACAAGGAGACTATTGCCGACATTTTAAAACGAAAGAACAGTCGCAATGTTAGTGAAGATGCCAGTCGTGTGGCGCGTGAGGCTGCCGAAGCCGAACGCAAACAAAAAGAAGCCCACGATCTCCTTGAGAGCCGAAAGACTCTCTTCCCTGCCTGGACCAGGGAACGCTTGATCAAAGAGGCCATTGAAACACCCAGCATATTATGGCTCGAGCCGGTTATATCGTTCGACTACAGCAACACTGTCGATTCGCAGTTCGATATGTCGCTGACTTGAAAGGCGTTCATCTTCCACGTCTTCTCTAATATTTTTGAAGTCCCTCACCCGAACGCTGAGCTTGACAGGGAGCTCATTGACTTCTATCTAAAGGCTGCTCGTCCACAATTCCTTACATGGAGCGCCCAGAAGATTGTAAACGTTCGGGTGCTAAAACCATATACTGAAGGACGTTTTATAAACATTCGGTTCAAATTGATTCGGGGATCTGCAAAATCTGCTCATCCTATCTCTCTGGCAGATCTACCGAATCTAAATCCTCATGATTGGATCGTCCTGTATAATATCCTTTTGACCAATGAAGCTGAATATGGTCCCATTCTAGACCATGTCAAAAGGATGTTAATCTGCTACATCATGGAGGTTGCCCTTATGGATCAGGAGGTCGCCACAGTCTTCAAGAAGAAACCCAAAATTGCTCCTGTGGGATCTGCCAGTGATCTCAATCAAATGCTGCTGGGCAAGATTGACCCAAGATGTAACACAGTTATGTTCACTCGAGCGGAAGGACAGAAATGTCTCTTCGCTTTAGCTGACAAGCATCTTTACACCACAACCTGTTTGGAGCATGTGCTGTTCATTGTCAAACGGTGTAAAGAGAACTCGGTCGATGATGTCAAGTATTTTGAAGATATGATTAACTGGTACATCCGGTTTAGACAGACCATTCTTTCAATCACCAAGTGTCTGTTTAGTACCGTGAAGAAGGTACCGGTTTCGGCTGCTGGCCCAAGAAATTAGTAAATGTCTCACTCCAAATTGACGCAAAGGGGGAGATTGTTGGGCTTTATAGATTGCGTCTTTTGGGCTCGTCTAATTATGCTATTTTGTATTCCGGTTTGGGCCTGTCCAACTGTGAGTCTTTTATGCTTTGTATATAAGCTAATGCTTGCATGCATATTAGGTTAAGGTTTTAGAGATCTGCGTATAACGATTTTTCCAGACGATAAAAGGTTTCTTTGATCGTTCTTGTAACCTTCAAGTCCTCTACAGTTGATGTTCTTAATCGAGCTCTTCTGAGGATTTTGTTTTAATCATTCGACACGTTTGATTCAATCTTGTCCTGTTCTTTTATTATGTTCATATTGTCATTGTTTACTTACTTGTTCAAGATCTAATCGATCTTCATAGATTAAAAGAAAGTTTAATCTCATCAACATATATTTAGCAAAACATTCAAATTAAAACGTTTACTGATCATAACATTTTATAAAGATATCGCATGTCTGGAAAACATTTCATAAAAACATAATAATGTTAGAGTACAAATCCCGAGGAAGATCTCATGATGTGGAATACGGAGCATGTGTGTGATGGGCCGCTACCACGCCAGCTCATTCCCATTCGAAGAAGAGGTACCTGAAACCAAAACTGAAAACTGTAAGCACGAAGCTTAGTGAGTTCCCCCATCATACCGCATACCATACAATCACATATCATACATATTGCCATGCATTTATGGGGTGCCCAACCTACCCGGTACGACCATTCTGGGGTGCCGACCTACCAGTGTCAAGCCATTCTGGTATGCTGACTACCCTTCGGTCCTGACAATCGAACCTCGGGGACTATTTCACCCCCTACTGCTACTATCACATATATCATAACATAACATATTATCAGACATATCTGGGGTGCCTGAACTACCCTTCGGTCCTAGCAACGGAACTCGGGGACTAGTCCCCTCCTACTACCTCTATCGCATATAACGTAAAAAGCCAGCATGCAAACATATCATCATATACTATCGGACGTATCTGGGGTGTCTGACTACCCTTCGGTCCTAACAACCGAACTCTACTACTATCACATACAACATATCATGCTAGCATATAACATATCAGGTAGTAGCAAACCTAGATGATATCACAAAGACAATCATCTATCATACATCTCTTACTGGTGGGCCGGCATTGTGACCTTAGACCCACCGCTACTGGAAGGTAACTCACCTCATAGTAGCTGCTGATCTGTGTGGGAATGGTCTGTCTGTTGCTGCTTCTACTCCGGAAATCCTCTCGCTGTAATTACCACCAAACACTTAGTCAAATAGTGCTAACCGCCCTCAGGGTAAATTGTCCATTTACCCTTAACAAGTCATGAGTCAAGTCACAGTCAACTGCCAGTTGACCAGACTCACCGAGTTGGCTTGCCAACTCGCCGAGTCCCTTTCTCTATACCCAAGTCCAATAGTCCTTCATCCTACTCGCCGAGTTGTATGAACAACTTGCCGAGTTTGCTTTCATCCGAAGAACACTCTAAGCTGTGACTCGCCGAGTTGTATGAACAACTCGCCGAGTTGTCCTTGAGACAAGAAGATTGCCATGAACTCGCCGAGTCATGGCATTGACTCGCCGAGTGACTTCATGAGTGAGTCTGGCTTCCAACCCACTGAGTCATACCCTATGACTCACTACTCCAACTCACAAACACAAAAAGGGGAACAACCCGTTGACTCGCGACCCGACTCACCGAGTCTGCCTCATGCACAAACTATACATGTGATTTTGCTTGAATCCAGTCCATGCCATTCATAGATCTGGGTTCCTAGGGCCTGCTTTATACGTAAAGTTTCCAACTTTACGTGTAGATAATCACCAATGAAGGTTTTAGGGTTCAAAGTGCACCAAAAGGGGTAGATCTAGGACTTTCATGAAATATGACTCCATAAAGGCAGTAGATCCAAGCTCCAGGGACTAAATCATGCCTAGATCTAAAGGCTAACAACTTATTACAACCCACAAAGCACAAACAAGCTTGGAGAATGGCTCAACAAGGACTTTCATGAAGCTATTAGGGACTACAAGCTTGAAAATAGAGGGGAAACGAGCTATACCTCAAGGAAAACGTTGAGATGTCACAAAAATGCTTGGCCTCCTTCTCCTCTTCTTGATCTACTCTTCTCCTCAAAAACTTCAAGAACACACCCAAAACACTTCAATCTCACAAGGAAAAGGGAAAAAACGATGTTGGGGGCTCTGAGGGTGAATGGGGGCGAGCTTAGGGAGGAAATGAGGGTTTAAATAGGGTGCAAACCCTTGAAATTTAGGGTTTCATCAAACATTGGTGACTCGCCGAGTCGCCAACTTAAACGAAACCCCGGACCGCGTCCCTACTCGGCGAGTCGGACCTACAACTCGCCGAGTCCAAGGCTAAAATGACAAATACTTAGATAAATTTTACGTATTAGGAACCAGGTGCTACATTGGTTGTCAGAAGTTTCGATGCGTATACCAAAAGTAAACCCCAGAAAGCAAACAAAGAACAAAAATTTAGAAAACAGGACAGATTAAGCGAGGGAAGCTTCATATAGAAAAAAAAAAGATGAAGAAGAAACATACCTAGCCTGAAGAACGACAAAAAGACGATAGTCGATTGACGGGACACCTCCAATTTAGGCGTAGTTGTCCGCTTCATGTTGAATCATCACCACTAGTCCACTTATTACCGCGTACCCCTTTCAAGTCCCATTAGATAACAAAAAACAAAATCGAACCCTAAAATCGAAAGTTGAGAAGTGATTAAAAATCTGATTTCATCAAAAACTGACGGCTAAAAGCGAAAAAGTACAAAATTGCAAGATATTCTTACCTGATCAAAAGTAAAGAGGCGGTGGGGAAAGGATCCGGAGGAAGTGACCATCGTATCGCTTTTGGGTTTCAGAGCTGATGGCACGTTCTGCGAGACATCCTACACAGATTTCTCGGCCACCCACTCGTCTGCTTCACTACATCGCCACCGCTTGTGTCCGCTCGTGCTATTAGCAAAGCCATAAGAAGGAGAGCAGGAACGTCGATGAAAACTCGGGGAGTAGAAGAAGAAGTAGTCGATAGATGGAGCAGCGATGAAGGATAGAGTGAGTGGTGGTGGTGGTGAAAGCTTTATCGGGTTTAAGTGAGAAGATCAGAAGAAGAATGTAGAAGAAGAAGAAGCAGTTGATAGATGGAGCAGCGATGAAGGATAGAGTGAGCGGTGGTGGTGGTGAGAGCTTTATCGGGTTTGAGTCAGAAGATCAGAAGAAGAATGTAGAAGCGGTGGTTACCCGGGTGGAGTTAGTTACTGTAGCTAAGGATGGAAAATTTTAATATATATATATATATATATATATATATATATATATATATATATATATATATATATATATATATATATATATATATATGGGAAAAGTGAATATACCTTTAAGGGTATATATGCTTAGGTACCCAAATTCATCATACTCCGTCGTTTTGTATCATATTATACATTCTAATTGTCCAATGTTCTTATAATTTAACTTCTAATTTGATTTACTTCCAAGATTTTTTTATAAACTATACGATTATCTTCATCTTACATAATTTTCATTTTCAACTACAATATATATAGCCTAGTAGGTGTTAAAAAAAAAGATGCGATGTAAGAGAAAGGTAATAGTGAAATTTCAAAAATCTTGAAAATAAATAAAGTTAGTAGTTGAAGTTTAAGAACATTTGATGGATATATCAAACAAAATGACGTATTATGGTGTGTTTGGGTACCTAAGCTTATATACCTTTAAGGGTATATTCACTTTTCCCTATATATATATATATATATATATATATATATATATATATATATATATATATATATATATATATATATATATATATATATATATATATAGGTTCAGGTTCATTTGAGACCATTTTAATTTTGTGAGACCGTGAGACCAAATCTAAAAATAATTTTAAAATGCAAAATAAATAGAAAAATCCAAAAATTCGTTTTTTAAATATTATTTTCGAAACTTGAATTAACTAAAAAAAATATAAAAAAAATAAAATAAAATAAAAAAAATTCCGTTTTTTTTTTTTTTTTGAAAAATACGTGAAATATTCTAAATAGAATATTAGACTGACATATTCTAAAAAATAATTTTAAAATGCAAAATAAATGGAAAAATTTAAAAATTCTTTTTTTAAATATTATTTTCGGAACTTGAATTAACTAAAAAAAATAATAAAAAAATAATAAAAAATTCTAATTTTTTTGAAAAATACTTGAAATATTCTAAATAGAATAATACACTGTACATATTCTAAAAAAAATTTTAAAATGCAAACTAAATGGAAAAATCAAAAAATTCTTTTTTTAAATATTATTTTCGGAACTTGAATTAACTAAAAAAAAATAAAAAAAAAATAAAAAAAAATAAAAAAAAATAAAAAAAATGCGTGAGAGGTCTCACAAAATATAGGTTGTCTCAAATGAACCTAACCATATATATATATATATATATATATATATATATATATATATATATATATATATATATATATATATATATATATATATATATATAATAACAAGTTATATAAAGTTCAAAATTGTAACCTACCTAAAAATTAAATGAACCACCTTAATGACAAAAAATATATAAATCGTATTTTTAAAGTTCATAATTTATAATAACCTAATATTTTTTGAGGTATAATTCAATATGCATAGCCCATCAACCTTCTATCTTGATAACCGTCAAACCAATTTGTCATCACCTGTAAATGTTTTACTTTGTTAACTATGTGAAATTTAAATAAACTATGTCAGAAATTCTATCCATGAACATAAAAAAGTCCACAATGACAACTATCGTGTGAATTTATTGAGAATTGATAATTTAGTTGTATGTTTAATTGCAATCGCAGTTGTTGTTGTTGTTTTTAATTTTTAATTATTCATTATTAATATTTATTCTATGAGCATCAAAGCTATTGAACTTTTGTTAAGACTTATTACTCGTTGGGTACAACTATAAGAACTTAATTTTTTCCCCTATACTATTCGACTCGACTCGAACCCGCAACTACTATTTTTTTTTTGTTTTTTTATCTTCTATTGATTTTATTTAAATAGTGAATCATATGATTTTACGTTATAGACTTTCCACTGCCTCTAATTATCAATCAAACATTAGAGGATTATCTAATGACTTAAATTATTATATTAAATAGAATTAGAGTAAATTACATGAATGGTCCCTACGGTTTGGGGTAATTTGAGCGTTTGGTACCTATTTTTTTTAACTCGGAAGGTCCTTACTATTTTATTTTGTTATGCGCTTGGTCCTTATTGTTTGTTTTTGTTATGCGATTGGTCCATGTTTTACTTGAAAATGATATTATTTAAATAGGGAAAAATAATGAGGTATGTAAGGTAAGGTGAGGGGGTAGGGTTAGAGGTGTGTTTATTTAAATAAATCAAAAAATCAATGGTCCTCTCACTTTGCCCGTCGGTCTGTGGATGGTAGGCCGTACTCATGTCCAGCCTAGTTCATTGGGAACTTTGTAACGACTGCCAGAACCTTGAAGCTACTATCTCTGTCTGAGATACTAGATAAGGGAACACCGTGCAGTCTTACAATCTCCCTAATGTAAGTTCTTGTAAGTTTCTCCATCTTGTTAGTTTCTTTGATAGGCAGGAAAGTGTGCAGACTTGGTCAATCTATCGACGATGACCCATATGGTATCAAGTCCACCCGTTGTCTTGGGGAACTTGGTTATGAAATCCATAGTGATCCGCTCCCACTTCCATTCTGGAATCTCTGGTTGTTGTAGTAAACCGGAGGGCTTCTGGTACTCGACCTTAGCCTTTGCGCAAGTAAGGCATTTACTTATGAAGGTAGCAATCTCTACTTTCATATTAGGCCACAAGTATAGCTTTTTGAGATCCAAATACATCTTATATGAACCTGGGTGGACGGAATACTGAGTGTTGTGTGCCTCGGTCATGACCAAGTCTCGGAAACCACTGTGTTTTAGTGTCCAGATCCGATCCATGAAATAATAAGCTCTGCCACCCTTAACCTCTAAGTTCTTATCCATTCCTCTTAGGGATTCACCTGTCACGTTTTCAGGTTTCAAAGCGCCGAGCTGCGCAGCCTTAATTTGTGTGGACAAGTGTAAATGGATAGTCATAGTCAAAGATTTGACTCTACGACCAGAATATTCCTTCCGACTTAGGGCGTCAGCTACTACATTGGCTTTACCCGGATGATAACGAATTTCGCATTCGTAGTTACTGAGCAGCTCGACCCACCATCATTGTCTCATGTTGAGCTCCTTCTGGTCGAAAATATGTTGCAGACTTTTGTGGTATGTAAAGATAGTGCTCTTCGTACCGTAGAGGTAATGTCTCCAGATCTTTAGAGCAAACACAACTGCTCCTAGTTCGAGATCGTGGGTCATGTAGTTCACCTCATGTGTCTTCAGCTGTCTCGAGGCATAGGCGATGACTTTACCTCGCTGCATCAGAACACACCCGAGCCCTTGGTTCGATGCATCGCAATAGACTACGAAGTCTTCTATCCCTTTGGGGAGGGATAGTACTGGTGCGGTGCACAAGGCTCGTTTGAGCGTTTGGAACGCTCTCTCCTGTATCTCTTCCCAGTCAAAGGCCACGCCTTTCTGGGTCAGCGTTGTAAGAGGTTTTGCAATTCGTGAGAAGTTCTGTATGAACCTGCGGTAGTAGCCAGCAAGACCTAGAAATTGACGAATTTTTGTAGGCGTCTTCAGTGCTGACCAGTTCTCAATGGCCTTAATTTTGGATGGGTCCACGTGGATTCCTTCTTTGCTTACCACGTGTCCTAAGAATTCGACTCTTCAGATCCAAAATTCGCATTTAGAGAACTTCACATAGAGCTTCTCCGTTCGTAAAGTTCCTAGAGCCTATCGCAGGTGATCGCCATGCTCTTCCTTACTTCGGGAGTAGATCAGGATGTCATCTATGAATACACTGACGAACTAATCTAAGTAAGGTCGGCTTACTCTATTCATCAGATCCATGAAAAAGGAGGGTGCATTGGTCAATCCGAACGGCATCACCACGAACTCGTAGTGTCCGTAACGGGTTCGGAAGGCCGTCTTTGGGACATCCTCCTCTAGCACTCGTAACTGGTGATATCCGGATCTGAGATCAATTTTGGAAAAGTAGTTCTCCCCTTGAAGTTGGTCAAATAGATCGTCTATGCGAGGCAGAGGGTAACGATTCTTGACCGTTAGTTTGTTGAGTTCTCTGTAGTCGATACACATACGGAATGATCCGTCTTTCTTCTTAACAAACAAGACCGGTGCTCCCCAAGGCCAGAAACTTGGTCTTATAAAGCCTTTGCTGAGCAGTTCGTTGAGTTGACCAGATTGTTCCTGCATCTCTGCTGGTGCTAATCGGTAGGGCGACTTGGCTACTGGGGTAGCTCCTGGTACTAAGTCGATTCTGAACTCGACTTGTCGTCGCGGAGGTAATCCTAGTAGCTCTTATGGGAAGATGTCGGGAAAGTCGCTCACTACTGGGATGTTCTTTAGTTCTTTCAGAGTTTAATCCCAAAGGTCATCATGTGCGGAAAACATTGTGTGATGCACTGTGATCGAGCCCGCTCCTTTCCTTTGAAAACGAAGTACCTGAAACCAAAATTGAAAATTGTAAGCACGAAGCTTAGTGAGTTCCACCATCCTACCATATACCATACAAATCATATATTGTCAGGCATACCGGGGTGCCCAACCTACCCCATGCCAGGCATATCTGAGTGCCCGACCTACCTTGCTGAGCATACTTGGGTGCTCAACCTACCCCTGTTAGGCATACAGATGTGCCCAACCTACCCATGTCCGGCATATCTGGGTGCCCAACCTACCCCATCTGTCCTGCCGACCAGTAACCTGGGACTATTTCACCCCTACTACTACCACATAATATCATAATCTATCTAGCATTATTGGGTACTAAACTAACCCTTCGACCATGTCGACCAGTAACTGGTAGGTGCTGAAGCAGTAGGTGTTGTAGCGGCGTACATAGTACTCGCTTGTTGCTCTTGTGGGGTGTCATGTGGTGTTTGTTTCTTCTTCCTCTTGTTCCCTGACTTCTGATTATACTCCTCTTCCCTCGATGACTCGGGAATAAGGACTTTTACGCTGTGGCGGACTCCATGATCGATGAGTCGCTGAGCCAAGCATTTAGCACTATCGAACGTGGCTGGGTTAGAAGATAATACATTTTCTTGGGTCGGAGCAGTCAGAACCCAAATGTATCTCTCTATCTTCTCTGTTTTCGAGGTAATCATCTTGGGACATAGAGCTGCTAGTTCGCTGAACCGGTCCGTGTAGGTCACTATGTCTGAGCTGACCATAGTGAGATCCCACATCTCTTGTTCCAGTTTTTGGATCTTGCTTAACGGGCAATATTCTTCCCGCATTAACTCCTTTAGGTTTTCCCAACCTATGGAGTTTTCCACCGATAGGGTCAGTGACTTAACATGGCTGTTCCAGCATGTTAGGGCCTTGCTATCAAAGGTGCAGGCAGCAAACTTCACTTTGCTTCCTTCGAGGCATAAACAGATTTCGAAAACCGACTCTGTTTTCTCGAACCATTGCATAAGGGCAATAACTCCTTCAGTCCCTTTAAAGGACAATGGTTGGCATCTGGTGAAGTCTTTGTAGGAGCATTCTCCCTGGCGCATAGGGACTTCACCTTGAGTAGGATTAGTAGGCGCTTCGCCTCCACCTGTACTGGTGGAGTGATATTGTGCCATGGCTGTTGCCACAGCCTCGGCCACTGCAGCGTTCAAAGTTGCTGCATAGATTTGTGGAGAAGGTATGGGAGTTATCGGAGTAGCGTGTCTGGGTGATCTGCGAGGAGGCATATTTGCTAAAAGAAAACAAAGATGAGACGGAATAAGTCTATAGCAACGGACACAAGCCGAAAGCTGAAAACACAAGGTTATCCTAGTTCTGGATGTATCGAGTCCTGACTTCCACAGGGTTCTAGAAATAATTCATAAATGAGTCTATACCAAATAGACTCTATGAATTTGAAATAACTATCCTCGAATGAATATCTGTTTCCTAAATAACTGTTACCAGTTGCATGTAAGAAAATAATTCTAACACATGTAATGTGAGCAGTGTTTCCACTCGCTCGCTAAATTAACCTAGTTAATATTTATTAGTGTAACGCGTAAGACGTTTTTGGTAACTTCGGCTGATCTTTCCTTGAAATCTTTTCATTGGTTTGTCCTTGTTCCTCCTAAACTCTTCTATTGTCTACTATGAGGAAGTAGTTACATTTATCTGGGCTTGTCGTGCGAGAATGAAAGTGACTAAAGAACCTATGAGCTTTGAAGGTAACTTTATGGGGTGATCCTTATAGAATCTTCCTATAATTATACTAGGTATACCAGTTGGTATTGTATATAATTGAAGATCAAATAGACCTTCGAACAATTGATCCCACCTCAACACTACTTCCTTAAAAGGAATGGATAACGAAGCGTCGGTCACATATTCTATGTCTATAAGATCTTGATTATATATAAAACTTTTTGAATATACCCTGTAAGATTATAGGTCTATCTGCTAGGGTCTTTTAAGTTATCACATAAGTTATTTATCTGGACTAAAATACTCCTATAGTATTCTAATGTAATGTACTTGGTATGTTCTAAACTTGTTATCGCGCTATCGTATCATAGAATACTCCCATAGTACTCCATGTAACGACGTAAATTTTAAAACCAATTTTTCATTTTTGCAAACATCAAAACATCGATTAATATTTTAAATTCGACGTAAACAATAGTGTCACAACCGAATACATCACAAAGATCATAAAATAGTTTTCCCCGAGAATGTGCACGATCACGCCGGCACCTTCCCACGGTCCTCGCTAGTACCTGAAACACATAACACAACAACTGTAAGCATAATTGCTTAGTGAGTTCCCCAAAATACAACCTACGCACATACGCCTTTCCAGGCCTTGACCTTCCGGTCCATGTGTCTCAGGGGACTTCCGTCCCAACTGCATAAACCTTCCGGTCCTAACCATGTTGACCTTATGGTCCACATTACAACGCCTTCCAACCCATATCAAGCATATCATACATGGCACATATAACGATTAACTTATCACACATAATGCATATATCACATATCATATTCGACGTTCCGGTCACACAGTCAAACCCTTCCGGGTACAGTATAGTGAGAAGACTCACCTCGAATATCTCGATAACTCGTGAATCCTGGAAATCACTCGTGCTCGATCCCCCGAGCTATAATCCTCCTATAACATCATATATCTCTAATCAATACTTTTACCAATAAGGTTGACTACCCCTATCAAGTCAACACTGGTCAACTCTGGTCAATGGTCAACTTGACCGGACTCGGCGAGTGCACTAGAGCGACTCGGCGAGTCTAAGCGTTTTCATCAACTCTCTAGGATTCTCTTTTGACACGTCGAGTACTCCCCTGACTCGACGAGTTCCACCTGGCATGAATCGCGGGGCCACCACGACTCAACTCGCCGAGTCACAAGAACAACTCGCCGAGTTCCAGCTCGACTCAGTCCACCTGTCAACCCTCTCTAACTCTCCATGACTCACTGAGTCAACCATAACTCGGCAGGAGCACTCATTGAGTGGTTAAGGCCAATCTTCATGCTACTCACCGAGTCTGTTCTTCAAACTCGGCGAGTCCATGCCATGCATCAACTAAATCTCGCTTCTGAGGTAAGATCCGCTCCATCCACTCATAGATCTGGCCCTCCTAAGCTCATTCATCACGTAAAGTCACAGTCTTGGCTACCATGCAACACCTACAAGGCTCTTTTTGGAGAAATAACCTCTAAGATGGCAACCCTAGTCTCCAACCCAAAAGAAAGGACATAAAGCATGGCATTAGGGACTTTCTGGACCTGCTAAGGTCCAGATCTAGGTACCATATCCCCATGGGACCTCTCACACTTCAATTACAAAACAAACAAGGCAAGAAGAAACCCTAGATTTGACCATATCAACAAAAATACGGAAATAAGCTCTGAATGATACCTCAAGAAGCTTCCCCTGGCGAAATGGAAGTAGATCCAAGCTCCCAACTCTTCTAGCTTGACTTTCCCCTTCCTTTCTTGCAAATACACACAAATTTGGTGAACAAAATGCCTCTTATCTCACTCACAGGAACCCTTAGCTGCGTTGGTGCTCTCAAGGATCAAGGTAGCCGCAATGAAGGGCCATAAGGTCCTTTAAATAGGGCTTAAGACCGGGAAATTAGGGTTTCATTAAACAGCGCAGACTCGCCGAGTCCAAGTGTGAACCCGCGTCCAGAACCGCGATCCTACTCGGCGAGGTTAAGCTCCAACTCGCCGAGTCCCCTCACAAAATACCAAAAATATAAGAATAAAATATACCTGGAAATCTGAGCTATTACAATTCTCCCCCACTAGAACTAGACTTCGCCCTCGAAGTCTCGCTCTACAAATAGCTCCGGATGCTGCTCACGCATCTCACGCTCCGGCTCCCAGGTCATCTTTGATCTCTTCCGATGCTGCAACTGAACCAACTCTAGGGGTACCTCCTTGTTCCTCAAAACCTTGATCTTCCGATCTCTGATGGCTACTGGTCTCTCGGCATAATTCAGGCTCGCATCTACCTGAATATCCTCTAATGGAACCACTGCCGATTCTTCGGCTATACACTTCCTCAGCTGCGACACATGAAAAGTGTCGTGAATCTACCCCAACTCTGCTGGCAAATCCAAACGATAGGCTACCCGGCCTACCCTCGCGATTACACGGAAAGGATCAATATATCGAGGCCCCAACTTGCCCCTCTTCCTGAATTGAATCACTCCTTTCCATGGAGAGACCTTCAGGAGTACAAGGTCGCCGACCTGAAACTCAAGCTCGGACCGGCATCTGTCTGCATAACTCTTATGTCGGCTCTGAGCGGTCAACAACCTCTACCTAACCTGCTGAATCTGCTCAGTCGTCCGGAGTATGATCTCCGTGCTACCCATCACCCACTGCCCCACCTCACCCCAGCAGATGGGGGTACGACACCTCCGCCCATACAACAGCTCAAAGGGTGGCATACTAATGCTCGAATGATTGATGTTGTTGTAGGAAAACTTTGCCAAGGGTAAATATGCATCCCAGCTACCCCCGAAATCCAACACACATGCCCGGAGCATGTCCTCGAGCGTCTGAATCGTCCGCTCACTCTGATCGTCTGTCTGGGGATGATATGCGGTACTAAAATGCAGTCTAGTACCCAACTCCTCATGAAACTTCTTCCAGAAGCTGGAAGTGAAATGCACATCATGGTCTGAAACAATCGAGATCAACACTCCATGCCGCGATACCACCTCCCTCACGTATAATTACGCCAACTTCTCCGCAGAAGAGCTCTCGCTGATGGCTAGGAAATGAGCGCTCTTCGTCAATCTATCTACGATCACCCAAATCGCATCGACTCCCCTCGCAGTCCACGTCAATTTGGTGATAAAATCCATGGTAATCTGTTCCCACTTCCATTTGGGAATATCTAGCAGCTGCAATTTACCGTGCGGTCGCTAGTGCTCGGCCTTAACCTGCAGACAAGTCAAGCATCTCTCAACAAACCATGCAACATCCCTTTTCATACAAGGCCACCAATACTCCTTCCTTAGGTCCAAATACATTTTCGTACCCCCAGGATGAATCGAGATTTTCGATCGATGTGCTTCCTCCATCAAAATAGCACGCGCACCGCCCACAAACGGTACCCAAATCCGACCCTGAAAAGTCATAAGCCCTCGACCATCCGTGACGAATCCTGATACCTGACCTACAACCCGCTCCCTCTTTTGGTGTTCTGGTTTCGCAGCCTCATCCTGAGCTCCTCGAATAGTATCCAAAATCGGGGTCATTACCGTCAACCTCATACAAATATCTCGGATCGGGGCGCTTTCCGCCCTACGGCTCAACGCGTCGGCTACCACATTAGCCTTGCCCGGGTGGTACAGGATCTCACAATCGTAATCCTTCACCACATCCAACCACCTCTTCTGTCGCATATTCATATTTTGCTGATCCATCAAGTACTTCAGGCTCTTGTGGTCCGTGTAGATGGTACACCGAACCCCATAAAGATAATGCTGCCAGATCTTGAGGGCAAACACCACAACCCCCAATTCCAGGTCATGGGTGGGATATCTCGACTCATGAGGCTTAAACTTCCTCGAAGCATACGCTATCACATGACCCCTCTGCATAAGCACCCACCCCAAACCCGATATAGATACATCACAGTACACCACAAAATCCTCCATCCCTTCCGGGAGTGCAAGCACCGAAGCCTCGCACAATTTCTGATGAAGCATCTCGAATGATGACTGCTGCTCCGGTCCCCATGAAAACGCATCACCCTTCTGGGTCATCCTAGTAAGTGGCACGGCGATCTTGGAGAAATCCTTGATAAACCTGCGATAATATCCAGCCAAACCCAGAAAACTCCTGATCTCAGTGGGCGATCTCGGCACCTCCCACCTCAACACCGCCTCAATCTTGGCCGGGTCGACCAATATCCCTTTCTGGTTAACAAGATGCCCGAGGAACTGGACCTCTCGTAACCAGAAATCACACTTGGAGAATTTGGCATATAGCTTCTCCGATCTCAATACCCCAAGAATTTCCCTCAAATGTTCCTCATGCTGCTCCCTAGACCTCGAATACACCAAAATATCATCAATGAATATGATCACCGACCGATCCAGCATCGGCCGGCACACCCGGTTCATAAGATCCATGAACACAGCCGGGGAATTGGTGAGCCCAAAAGGCATCACCACAAACTCATAATGTCCATAACGAGTTCTGAAAGCAGTCTTCTGGATATCTTCATCCCGAACCCTCATCTGATGATAACCCGACCTCAAGTCTATCTTGGAGAACCAAGATGCCCCCTGCAACTGATCGAACAGATCGTCGATCCTAGGTAATGGATACCGGTTCTTAACCGTCAACTTGTTCAACTCCCGGTAATCGATACACATTCGGTGTGAACCATCCTTTTTCTTGACGAACAAAATCGGCGCTCCCCAAGGTGAGCTACTCGGTCGAATAAACCCCTTTCCCAACAGCTCCTGAAGCTGCGAAGATAACTCCTTCATTTCCGGTGGAGCGAGACAATAAGGCGCCTTGGCGATGGGCGCTGCTCCCGGAACCAAATCGATACGAAACTCCACTTGCGTTTCCGGAGGCACACCTGGTAACTCTTCGGGGAACACATCCGAAAACTCGCATACGACAGGAACGTAATCAACCGAATTGGGCCTCCCCGCGGCCACTCGAGTATCCATCATGTAGGCTATGAATCCATTGCAGCCCTGCTGCAGACTCTGCCTTGCCCTGGCAGCCAAACAAAACGCCGACCCACACCGGGTCCCCTCGCCATAAACCGTAAGCACTCCCCCACTAGGGTCTCGAATCGTCACCAACTATCTCTCACAGTCAATGACTGCCCCAAACTTACTCAACCAGTCCATGCGCACGATGACACAGACATCCCCCATAGCTATAGGAACCAAGTCTATAGGGAACTCGACCCCAAAAATCTCGAGCACACATCCTCGAATCACATTAGTGGCGTATACCGCTTTCTCATCTGCTATAGAAACTCGCAGGGGTCGACTCATCACCTCCCGATCAATACCGATGTGCTGGCTAAAAGCCAACGATACAAAAGACCGGCCAACGATACAAAAGACCGACTCGCACCCGAGTCAAATAATACCAAAGCAGGTACAGAATTCACAAGAAAAGTACCTACACATATCATAATATAAGCACAATATCTTAGCATAAAAGTAAATACATGAAAGAATACATACCAGCTACGACATCAGGCGCCGCGCGGACCTCCTCCGCAGTCAACTGGAAAGCTCTTCCACGAGCCTTCGGAGCCTCGGCCTTCACTGGCCGAGTCTCGGTAACCCTGGAAGCAGGCGTAGATCCCTGGTGAAGCTGGGGGCACTCGGCCTTTTGATGGCCGGTCTGGTTGCAATGAAAGCAAACCATGAATCCCTTGGTGCAATCCCTAGCAATGTGCCCCTCCTTTCCACACTTGTAGAAAGCACCCGATCGACATGCCCCCTCGTGACCCTTGCCGCACTTTCCGCAAGTGCGGCCCTTCTGACCGCCCGATCTCGAATCGGCGGACTTGGTTCGCTTGGCTGCCGGCTGACACTGAGTTGGCCGCTGATCCACCCGTTGAGACTCAGCCTCCTCCCTAGCCTGGGTCTCCAACTCGATCTCACGCTTCCTGGCATTCACCTAAAGTTCAGCGAAAGTATGAGATGATGATTTCGATACGAACTCCCGGATATCCCTCCTCAGCACACCAAAATACCGACTCATCCGAGCCTGCTCCGTGGACACCTGCTCAGGGCAGAACATCGCCCTCTCATTAAACTTCCGCGTGATCACCATGACAAAATCATTGCCCTCCTTGAGGGTTAAGAATTCCTGAACCAACCGTTCCCTCTCCAGCGGGGGAACGTAATCGTCTCTGAACATAGTAGTAAACCTCTCCCAAGTCACAGCTGAAACCTCTGCCACAGTGAAGTTCACTGTCACAAACTTCCACCAATCCTTTGCTCCCAGGCGGAGCTGGTTCAAGGCGAACCGTACCCTTAGATGCTCCGGACATGAACAAGTGTAGAAGCATCCTTCGATATCAGCAATCCATCTCATCGCAGCAATCGGATCCTGCATCCCGTCAAACTCAGGTGGCTTCGTGTTGCTGAACTCTCGGAACAACAACGAGTCACCTCCCTGTGGTCTGGCAGCGGCCACAGCTGCGGTAGCTGCAGCGGCTGCAACCTCAGTCAACGCGGCGTACCGCTCATCAAATGTCTCCATCAGTGTGGTCTTAATAGACCCAAACATCTCCGGAATCTCAGCCTGGATCGCTGCAGCCACCTCCTCATGAATCATCTGACGAAGCTCCTCGTCAGTCACACTACTCGTACCAGGTCCGTGGCGTGGTCCAACCATGATGTCTCTGAAATACAACATAAAAATATCAGAGACTCTATCGAGCATAATCGCACTCGATAACGCAGCCCTACTCAGTCTCCGATACCCAGGGATTCTTACTTGGGTTGCCCACTGACCCGGTGTCTTCAGTAGTACGGGCCTAATACTACCAACTACACCGCATCAGCATTCACCCCAAGTCCTCCTCCCCAAACCCCGGATCCTGAGTACTCTATTCTTGCCATGCACTAGCTACCCACTCGCTCTCAAAGCACCTCATAGAAGCAGGTTTCCCTAGACTAAGGCATCACAAATCAGGCCACTCTAGTCCTAATATGAATACCTAGTCTAGTAGAATGCGTATCATATCATATCATATCTCATAACTCATATTGTAAGAGTATTTTGGGGATTTTACCGTTCGGGCGTTGGCTGACCGTACACACTTCTTCTTCTTTGGTTGTTTCAAAAATCTACTTATCAAATTTTATTGATTTATTAATTAAAATTTTCTCAAATCCCCGGTTTGAGTTCAGTTACGCCCGAAGGTGTACTCGAATCCCTCAAACCAAGGCTCTGATACCAACTTGTAACGACGTAAATTTTAAAACCAAATTTTCATTTTTGCAAACATCAAAACATCGATTAATATTTTAAATTCGACGTAAACAATATTGTCACAACCGAGTACATCACAAAGATCATAAAATAGTTTACCCCGAGAATGTGTACGATCACGCCGGCGCCTTCCCACGGTCCTCGCTAGTACCTGAAACACATAACACAACAATTGTAAGCATAATTGCTTAGTGAGTTCCCCAAAATACAACCTACGCACATACGCCTTTCCAGGCCCTGACCTTCCGGTCCATGTGTCTCAGGGGACTTCCATCCCGACTGGGTAAACCTTCCGGTCCTACCCACGTTGACCTTATGGTCAACATTACAACGCCTTCCGGCCCATAACATAATGCCTTCCGACCCATATCAAGCATATCATACATGGCACATATAACGATTAACTTATCACACATAATGCATATATCTCATATCATATTCGACCTTCCGGTCACACAGTCAAACCCTTCCGGGTACAGTATAGTGAGAAGACTCACCTCGAATATCTCGATAACTCGCGAATCCTGGAAATCACTCGTGCTCGATCCCCCGAGCTATAATCCTCCTATAACATCATATATCTCTAATCAATACTTTTACCTCTAAGGTTGACTACCCCTATCAAGTCAACATTGGTCAACTCTGGTCAACGGTCAACTTGACCGGACTCGGCGAGTGCACTAGAGCGACTCGGCGACTCTAAGCGTTTTCATCAACTCTCTAGGATTCTCTTTTGACACGACTCGACGAGTTCCACCTGGCATGAATCGTAGGGCCACCACGACTCAACTCGCCGAGTCACAAGAACAACTCGGCAAGTTCCAGCTCGACTCAGTCCACCTGTCAACCCTCTCTAACTCTCCATGACTCACTGAGTCAACCACAACTCGGCAGGACCACTCACTGAGTGGTTAAGGACAATCTTCATGCTACTCATCGAGTCTGTTCTTCAGACTCAGCGAGTCCATGCCATGCATCAACTAAATCTCGCTTCTGAGGTAAGATCCGGTCCATCCACTCATAGATCTGGCCCTCCTAAGCTCATTCATCACGTAAAGTCACAGTCTTGGCTACCATGCAACACCTACAAGGCTATTTTTAGAGAAATAACCTCTAAGATGGCAACCCTAGTCTCCAACCCAAAAGAAAGGACATAAAGCATGGCATTAGGGACTTTCTGGACCTGCTAAGGTCCAGATCTAGGTACCATATCCCCATGGGACCTCTCGCACTTCAATTACAAAGCAAACAAGGCAAGAAGAAACCCTAGATTTGACCATATCAACAAAAATACGGAAATAAGCTCCGAATGATACCTCAAGAAGCTTCCCCTGGCGAAATGGAAGTAGATCCAAGCTCCCCAACTCTTCTAGCTTGACTTTCCCTTTCCTTTCTTGCAAATACACACAAATTTGGTGAACAATGGCCTCTTATCTCACTCACAGGAACCCTTAGCTGCTTTGGTGCTCTCAAGGATCAAGGTAGCCGCAATGAAGGGCCATAAGGTCCTTTAAATAGGACTTAGGATCGAGAAATTAGGGTTTCATTAAACAGCACGGACTCGCCGAGTCCATTCCTTGGACTCGTCGAGTCTAGGCGCGAACCCGCATCCAGAACCGCGATCCTACTCGGCGACTTTAAGCTCCAACTTGCCGAGTCCCCTCACAAAACACCAAAAATATAAGAATAAAAGATACCAGGAAATCCGGGCTGTTACACTCTAACTCTAACTGTACTTGTTTCTGGCGTTCTCTTGGCTGGTGTTTTGGTAAGTTTTAACTCTGTTGCAACACCACATCATTCCCAAACAAATGTCGGTCACATCTCGAATGAATATAGTTGATCAGGCTATATTGATCCTAGCTATGATTACATAATTGTTCACGATGACGACAGTGTCCAACCTTTAAATACTTTTAGTTATGTTCTCCTCGTGACCCTAGTTCTATTATGTACATGTATGAGCAAATAGGTATATTTTTATAACCTGCAGTTATACTCTAAAATATATCATTATCCAGGGCACTTAAGCCCCATTATATTTATAGACATATATCTTTTATCGGTTGATATATTTAGTTCACTATAAACAATGTTCTGATACCAATCTGTCACACCCCAAAACTGGAAAGGCGGAAACGTTCGGGGGTGGAGGACGTTATGTCAAGTATCACGAGATATGTATATGGTAAGCAAGTAATGAATAACCATTTCATTTAGAAAGAAAGTTTTTAAAATGTATGTGTTCACAAAACATAAAAGTCATAAACAAATAACAAAACAAGACTTGAAGCTATAATGCTCCATCTTCTGAAGTCCCAGCACGAACACCTGTCTAATAGTCTCCTGAGAATACAAGTTATTTGAAAGAGTTGATCAGCAATTAAGCTGGTGAGTTCATAAGATTTTAGTGATGTGAGTAAGCTGTAAAGTGTTGTTGAAAATATATATGTAAAGTAATGTAAGCTGTAAGGTGTTGTTTTGTAAAGTTTGCCTGTTCCTCTAGAGAATCATATATTTCCTACTTAAAATAGGAGTTGAGTAAAATGACACTACAAGCCTTTCTATGCGTAATAAGTGGGTACAAGTTATATATATACTTGGAGTAAACAAACAATCGATTGTGCGCATATGCGCTCAACTCACAACCCAACGGGGTACAGTAAGTAAGGCGGATAGCACACATTCTATTGGTTGTTAGATCGTTGTCATATATAACCATGGTGTATTCACTTGTTACTCATGGAGTTATTTGTAATGGTTCCTTTATATCTAATGGAGAGTTCCTTTTAAGAAAACCTATATTTCTTATAATACAATATTGACTATGGTGATTACTTTTATAATAGCTTTGTTTATACTGCTATATATACTTTGATATCGGCTAGATAGTAGATTGGGTGACCTCGGTGTAAACCCACATCCAACGGGAACAGGACATACAACGAAGAGCACACATCCTACTAGTTGTCGGATACTTGTTTTATATATAAACATGGTGTATAAACCAAGGTGTTATAGAGTTAACTCACTTAAAGTCTTTAAAATTGTACTGGCTTAATAAAATGGATTAAGCACTTAACTGGGAAATCGCTAGTTTTGTATACCAAAAGTACTAACTTTGAAACGAAAGTTTTGTACTAGAAAAACTGTGCACTGACCCTGTGTTCTATAACCTGATCTATACCTGATACCCTTATGATGACCTAATGTATACTAAGCATAAATATATAGATTCGGGTAAATAATAGATTGGGTGACCTCGGTGTAAACCCACATCCAACGTGAACAGGACGTATAGCGAAGAACACACATCCTATTAGCTGTCGGAATCTACTTAGCATATATGTATCCTATAGTGTATACATTAAGGAATCATAAAGTTAGCATCATGGTCCTAACTTTTAAAAGTAGCCTTCTACCAAGACTCGATTGTTATGAAAGCAGTCTTCTACCAAGAATCTACTGTTCCTTAGTCAACCGTAAAGTACATTCTACCTAGTTTATAACCTACCTCGATTAGAGAATAGATCAACCTTCAAGTGTTACCGACACTTTATGAAAGTAATGGGAGAAAATGAGTACCCTGATGTCGTTTATAATGACATACGGAGGTACTATCAACCTAAAAACATATGTGTGTTTTATTACGGTCATAATGTGAAAGCTAGAACCCCTACTAACCCGCTCTTATGTATGGAGATTGAGGGAACCAAACGCGACCCGAGCAAATCCATGCAAGCTGTGTAATTCACATTAAAGTTAGATCCTGTCTGGGTTTTGTCATGCTATAGCAAATTAACTTTTTAGTTATGTTCTGTTCTGTTCTGCTCTGCTCTGTTCTGTTCTGTTATTGACTCTTTGTGTGCTTCATTGTACTAGAAGTAATGAATAGCATTCTCCTAAACTATACCTATAATAGTTTACTAATGCTCTAATTGGACTGTTACTGAAAAGACTCATTTATCTACAAAGTTATGCTTATACTTTAAAAATGGAGTTTTGTATAACTATAAAGTAACATAACCTTTATAAGAGTTTTGAAATGTTTTAACAACTTATAATTAACATAAGTAACATTTTGAAAGAATGTTTAACAACAAATAATTGCACAATTATCATTGTGTTCAACTTGTATCCCCCCTTAAAACAATTAAAATAGTTAAAAGATTCATTACGGGGTATGAACGCACCTGATGTGGGTGATTCAAATGGGTATGCGCGTACGGATGAGAAGTTCCACGAATGAAGTTCCGAGACACAATAAGTCCTAAATGATATTTAAGGACACATAATGACATGAATATAGTGTTTATAAACAACTATATGAAAGGAAACACCTTCCGGGACTAGGAAACACCTTAACCAAGTGTTGGAATCACATGTGATTCAACCTAGGAGGGTATAAAGGCACATATATGAGTTTACTACCATGAGTTCATGGCCTAAGGGATTTTACGGCCGTCAACTCATGGTTACTCATGGGTTATTGCTAGTTTGAAGTCTAGGGAATTATTTAGGGACATTAGCTCTAGCCTAGGGTGAGAAATACCACCTTCTTTGGAGTTTTTGAGGTGTTCATGGCCCTAATGAGTTTACTACCATAAACTCATGGCCAAATATGTTTATGAGGGTCCTAAAGCTCATAAAGAAGCATTCTAAATTCATGCATAAGCCCTTGGAAGTGTTTGTGGCATCAAAACACCTCTATTTTGAGTTTACGGACCATGGACCATTTGGTCATGCGTTTGCGGTTGTAAAAACTTATGGGAGATGATATTTTGGTTGTTTTGGGTCCTAAACGCATCTAGGTAAATTTCTATGCTTGTCTCCTGGGTTATGGCAGGCATTTAGGGCATTTTGGCACCCTAAAATGGAGTTCACGACCCAAGAACTTCCTTGGCCATGAACTCACTTTTTGTCCTTGATTTTAATTGATTTTGATGCCTAAACATGTCAAGGTTTGTCCCATGTTTGGTTTCCAAGGTCTAGGGGGCATTGGGCACACTTTGGCCCTTGAAATGGAGTTTACTCCCCAAGGTGTTCTTGGGCGGTAAACTCACATATCTTGGTGTTTTCCTATGATTTCTAGTGTATTAAGCATATATAAAGCTTTAAAACAACACTAGATAGAAGTACTCACTTTCCGGAACAAAAGTTCGAAGATCCTTGAGAGAGAATTTGGCTTTTCTCTAGATGGAAATGTAACTAATGAATTATTTGGTTCAGAATCCGATATATAGTCCTGGGATTTTTGGCAGGAAATATCTTATTCCCAGAATGAACTCTAATATCATAGACTTTTGGAATAACAGAGTTGCACAAAACCCACGTGCAACCTCTCTCCTGATATCTCCTTAAGTGTAAATCCTGAATTGCTCAAACTTATCCTAAAAGTTTGAAAGTTAGTAGAAACAGACTTGGCTTCTATTGAAGTGGTTGGTTTCATTGAATGTAAATTTTTGGGTTGTCACATCATCCCCCTGTTAGAATGAATTTCATCCCAAAATTCGCTCTCTTAACATTACTACTGGGGGTTGAGCTCTTCTGTTTTGTAGAATACCTCATTGATTGCTGTATGACTCCTTCGTGTGTAGAGTACCTCATTGATTGCTGTATGACTCCTTCGTGTGTGAATTAACTATTGGGTGAATACTCCAAGTCACATGCTACATGCCTTAAATGGTCTTAGTGTAAGGGATTTGCTCTGCTGCGCAACTCTGTTTTGAGTCAAACCGTTTTGTGATTAAATCTTTTAGTCTAAGATTTTTTAAGTCGTGCGGTATGTGATTGTATTCATGCAATAGTTAACTGGCACCAATGGAGGGTCATGTGGCAGTTGGTGGATGGGTTGTTTGGATAAGTCCACCGGTTATAAGATATTTAGCATTCCTCTAGGAGTGATGATTGAGCTCTTGTTATGTTCTGTGTACAGTTAGGGCGTTACGATGATACTTGAGACAAATATAGGTAGGTGTGGAAGGTAGTATGGGTCTGTACTACTGAAAGAACATTACCCATACGTGTAGCAAGGAAGTCACAACCACTAGGCTTTAGTTGAGAGTTGGTTCCCTATTATTATATGGATTATCCGAGATCTCTTTTGTGTATTATTAGAATGGTGGTTACGAGATGTTTTGAGACCGGATCCAGGTCAGGACCGGGAGTTAACATCCAGGATAGGCTAGTATTGTCAGAGGATTGTGTCAGTGAGATCATTCGGGAGGAGGTGATTGAGATTGTCTGGTGATAGTTTCCGAAGATGTTTGGGTCTATTAGGACCGCCATGGTTGAGTATTTCGATGAGCGTTATGTGACCTTTGTTGAGTATTTCGATGGTAGGGCGAGGAGTTGGTCGAGCTTTCCAGTACCTGACTTGTTACTGCAGAGTTGGGTCAGATTCATGACACTTTTCATGTGTTGCAGTTCAGAAAGTGTATAGCCGACGAGTCGGTAGTGGTACCACTAGAGGATATTCAGGTGGATGTAGGCCTGAACTATGTTGAGAGACTAGTGGCAATTAGGGATCGGAAGGTCAAGGTTATGAGGAACAAGGAAGTGCCTCTGGTGTAGGTGTAGTAGCAGCATAGGAAAGGGTCGGAGCTGACTTGGGAGCCGGAGCGCGAGATGCGTGAGTAGCATCCAGAGTTGTTTGCAGAATGAGACTTCGAGGGCGAGTCTGATTCTAGTGGGGGAGAATTGTAACATCCGGAATCCCAACTCTATTATTCTAGTATTTTATTTTTGGAATTTGTGAAGGAACTCGGCGAGTTGATGCATAGACTCGCCGAATAGGGTCGCAGATTATCATCCGGGTTCGCATTTAGACTCGGCAAGTCCATGAGTGGACTCGGCGAGTCCACGCTGTATAATGAAACCCTAATCCTCCAGGGTTGGAGCCTATTTAAGGGAAATCTTAGCCTTCCATTACGGCTACCAGTCCCTTGAGAGCACCCTAAGTGAGCTAGATCGTTTGGGAGGAAGGAGAAGCCATAATTGATCTTTCTATCTTTGGTTTAGCAAGAAGAAGGTGACCAAGAGCAAGAGGAGACTGAAGGAGGTTTGATTCTGGTGGTTTCAGAGTCCAGAGACTTCAACTTCAGGTATTTATTCGGACCTTATTCAGTTTTGGTATTTATTCTTAGAGTTAGGGTTTTCTAACCTTTTTTGAGGATGATATTGCGGAGCAATTGGTCCCTTATCGAGTTTATGCTTTGGATCTAGACTCAAAGAGGTCCAGAGACCTTAACCCTTGTAGCTTTATGTGTTATCTTGGGAGTTATGAGCTTAGGATGCCATTTTTAGGGCTAAATCACCAAATGATACCATTTAGATGATATATGAGTGTCAAGGTCTGTACTTTACGTGATTATTATGCTTGGGAAGGACAGATCTATGGATTAGAGGAGCAGATCTGACGTTAGGAGGTCAATGGAGTTTGTGCATGGCATGTACTCGCCGAGTTGTTCTGGAAACTCGGCGAGTTGAGTCGTGGTAGCCCCGCACTTCTTACCTGGGGACTCATCGAGTAAAGAGAGGGACTCGACGTGTTAAATGGGACTAAAGAGTTAAGTGGAGACAGGTGGACTCGCCGAGTTGCCCAAGTGCACTCGCCGAGTCGGGTCAAAGTTTGACCGTTGACTTTGGTTGACTTTTGGGGTTTGGTCAACAATGAGGGTCTTTGAGCCAAAGGAGGGGTAAAATGGTCTTTTACCCTTCCGAGGGTACTTAGAGAGAGTAGAGTCTAGTTCTGAGAGTTATATTTATGAGAATATAACTTTATGTGTTTAGGCGGAGGCTAGATCGTATTTCTACCGAGTGAATGATTTACCGGGACATCTGAGGTGAGTCTTCTCACTATACTTTACCTTGAGTGGTAACTAGAGTAACGTGACAGAGTTATTGTATGCTATTTATGTGATGTATTGCACTGCATTATGTCTATGTGATTTATACTATGTGTATATCAGAGTTAGAACCGGAAGGTTCACAGAGCTAGGACCAGAGGGTCCACAGAGTTAGGGCCCACGGGCGCACAGAGTTATAGCCTCGAGTTGCTAGTATGTGTTATGTATGGTATTTTGGGGAACTCACTAAGCTTTACGCTTACAGTGTTATGTGTTATGTGTTTCAGGTACCGGTGATGATCGCAGAAAGGCGCCGGCATGACTCGTACACACGCATGGATTTTTATGTATTTGATCTTGGGAAATATTTTTGTGAACCAAAGTATTGATACAATGGGATTTTTTTTAAATGTGTTTGGTAAAATGTGTTTAAAAATGCGAAAATTTGTTTTAAATTTTACGGTGTTATAATTTGGTATCAGAGCCTTGGTTTGAGGGATTCAGATGCATCTTCGGGCGTATCTGAACTCAAACTGAGGAGTTGAGAAAAAAATTGATGATAAAGTAAATTTTTTTTATGAAAAGGAGTAAAAAGAGTTTTGAAACAGACAGAGAAGAACCGTGTGTGCGATCAGCCAGCGCCCGAACGGTGATTTCCCAAAATACCCTTACAATAAGTTGTAAAAGAAATGTTATGCTCTATGAATTATATTATGCATGCTAGAGTAAGACTAGGTATTCTTATTAGGATTAGAGTGGCCTGATATATGATCCCTTAGTGTAGGGATTTTGCTATTAGGAATGCATGAGAGTGTAGAGATAACAACAAGGAGCTTATGAGAGATTTGCTAGCGTGTAGCACATGATTAGAGAGAATAGCGTACTTAGGATTTGGGGCTCTGGGAGGAGGACTTGGTGTGAATGTTGAGTCGGTGTGGTCGATAGTTTTGGGCCCGTACTATCGAAGGCACCGGGTCAGTACGCAACCCAAGTAAAAATCCTTAGGGCACCAGAGATCAAGTAGGGTTGGGATATCGAGTGTGTGTACATCCGAACAAATTACTGATATCTTATGTTGTATTTCAGAGAGGCATCATGGTAGGGACACGTCACAGACCAGGGACTAGTGGAGGGGGTGTGAGCGACAAGGAGATCCGCCAGATGATTCATGATGAGGTGGCTACTGCCATCCGCGATGAGATTCCAAAGATGTTCGGGTCTATTAAGACCACCCTGATAGAGACATTCGATGAGAGATACGTTGCCCTTTCTGAGGCTGCTATTGCTGCGGCCATTGCAGCTGTAGCTGTGACTAGACCGCAAGGTGGCGATGCGTTGTTGTTCTGGAGTTCAGCAACACAAAACCACCGGAGTTTGATGGGACCCAGGATCCGATTGCACCAATGAGGTGGATATCATACATAGAGGGATGTTTCTTTACTTTCTCATCTCCTGAGCATTTGAGGGTCCGATTCACACTGAACCAACTTCGCTTCGGAGCGAAGGACTGGTGGAAGTTTGTTAGGGCGCATTATTCACCTGCTAAGCTTGCTGTAGTGACTTGGTAGAGGTTCACTGCTATGTTCCGAGATGAGTACGTTCCCCAGGTGGAAAGGGAACGTTTGGCCCAGGAGTTTTTGACCCTCAAGCAGGGTACTGATTCTGTTATGTTGATTACGAGGAAGTTCCATGAGTGGGCGATGTTCTACCTGGAGCACGTGTCCTCCGAGCATGCAGGTATGAGCCACTACCTGAGCATTTTGAGGAGGGATATACGGGAGTTCATGGCGAACTCGACGTATCAGACATTTCCTGAGCTTCAGGCAAATGCCCGGAAGAGGGAGATAGAGCTGGAGACCCAGGCTAGGGAGGAGGCTGAGTCTCAAGTGAGGGATCGACGGCCGACACAGTCTTAACCAGCAGCCAAGCGGGCCAAGCCCGCTGATTTGCGATCTGGGAGTCAAAAGGTCCGCACTTGTGGCAAGTGCAGCAAGTGCCACGAAGGGGTGTGCAGAGCGGGGTCTTGCTACAAATGTGGCAAGGAGGGGCATATGACCAGGGATTGCCCCAAGGGGTTTGCAGTATGCTTTCACTGCAACCAGACCGGACACCGCAAGGCAGAGCGTCCATAGTTACGAGGGACTACCCAGGGAGCACCTCAGGGATCTGCCCCTGCTGTTATCAGAGCTACTAAGAGCCAGCCAGTGAAGGCCGAGGTACTGAAGGCGCGAGAGAGAGCCTTCCAGTTGACTGCGGAGGAGGTCCGAGCAGCGCCTGATGTCGTGGCTGGTATGTATTCTTTCGTATATTTACTATTATGTTGAGATATTGTGCTTATGTTATGATATGCGTAGGTACTTTTCTTGTGAATTATGTACCTACCTTGGTGTTATTTGACTCAGGTGCGAGTTGGTCTTTTGTTATCTTTGGCTTTTAGTCGGCACACCAGTATTATTCGAGATGTGATAAGTCGACCTCTGAGAGTATCCATAGCTGACGAGAGAGCAGCATATGCCACCGAGGTGATTCGAGGATGTGTACTCGAGATTTTCGGCATCAAGTTCGCGATTGATCTAGTTCCTATTGTGATGGGAGATGTCTGTGTCATCGTGGGCATGGACTGGTTGAGCAAGTTTGGAGCGGTTATCGACTGCGAGAGATAGCTGGTGACCATACGAGATCTTAGTGGGGGAGTGCTTACCGTGTACGGTGAGGGTACACATTCTGGGTCGGCATTTTGTTCAGCCGCTAGAGCGAGACAGAGTCTACAACAGGGTTGTAAGGGGTTTGTAGCATATGTGATGGATACGAGGGTTGATTCAGAGAGACCGAAGTCAGTTGATGAGGTGCTGATAGTGCGTGAGTCCCCGGATGTATTTCCAGAAGAGTTATCAGGTGTGCCTCCTGAGAGGTAGGTTGAATTCAACATCGATTTGGTTCCGGGAACTGCACCTATTGCCAAGGCACCTTATCGCCTTGCGCCTCCAGAGATGCAAGAGTTATCCTCGCAGCTTTAGGAGCTGCTGGGGAAGAGATTTATTCGGCCGAGCAGTTCGCCATGGGGAGCGCCTATCCTTTTTTGTTAAGAAAAAGGATGGCTCACATTGAATGCGCATTGATTACAGGGAATTGAACAAGCTGACGGTCAAGAACCGTTACCCGTTGCCGAGGATCGATGGTTTGTTCGATCAGTTGCAGGGAGCATCTTGGTTCTCCAAGATCTATTTGAGTTCGGGTTATCATCAAGTGAGGGTGCAAGATGAGGACATCCAGAAGATAGTGTTCAGGACTCTTTACGGGCATTACGAGTTCGTGGTGATGCCTTTCGGGCTCACCAACGCATCGATGGTGTTCATGGACCTCATGAACAGAGTATGTAGGCTGATGTTGGATCGCTCAGTGATCGTGTTCATTGACGACATATTGGTGTATTCAAGATCCAAGGAACAGCATGATGAACATCTAAGAGAGATCCTCAGAGTTTTGAGATTGGAGAGGCTTTACACCAAATTCTCCAAGTGTAATTTTGGTTACGAGAGGTCCAGTTCTTAGGGCATCTTGTTAACCAAGAAGGGATTTTGGTCGATCCGGTCAAGATTGAGGCGGTGATGACTTGGGAGGTACCGAGGTCACCTACAGAGATCAGGAGTTTCCTAGGATTGACAGGCTATTATCGGAGATTTATCAAGGATTTCTCCAATATCGCCGTGCCACTCACCAAGTTGACTCGGAAGGGCGTTGCTTTCTCATGGGGCCCAGAGCAGCAGGCCTCCTTTGAGACACTTCGTCAGAAGATATGCGAAGCCCCGTTATTAGCCCTTCCAGAGGGAATGGAGGACTTCGTGGGATATTGTGATGCGTTGATATCAGGGTTGGGAGCGGTGTTTATGCAGAGGGGGCACGTGATAGCATATGCATCGAGGCAGCTGAAGCCTCATGAGGCAAGGTATCCCACCCACGATTTAGAGTTGGGGGCAGTGGTGTTCTCCCTCAAGATCTGGCGTCACTATCTGTATGGGGTCCGGTGTACCATATATATAGATCATAAGAGCCTAAAGTACTTGATGGATCAGCCCAGCCTGAACATGCGACATATGAGATGGTTGGATGTGGTAAAAGATTATGATTATGAGATCCTGTACCACCCGGGTAAGGCTAACGTGGTGGCCGATGCCCTGAGCCGTAGGACGAAGAGTGTCCCAATGCGAGACGTTTGTATGAGATTGACAGTGATGACTTCGGTGTTGGACACCATTTGAGGGTCCCAGGCCAAGGCTGTGAGACCAGAAAACCAAAAGAGGGAGAGAGTTATCGGGCAAGTATCGAAGTTCATTACCGATAGCCTGGGACTTATGACATTTCAGGGTCGGATTTGGGTACCGTTTGTAGCCGGGATGCATACCATTTTGATGGAAGAGGCACATCGATCGAAGTTCTTGATCCATCCTGGGGCCACTAAGATGTATCTGGACCCAAAGAAGGAGTATTGGTGGCCCTGTATGAAGAAGGATGTGCATGGTTCATTGAGAGGTGCCTAACCAGAGACCGCATGGTAAGTTGCAGCTGTTAGAGGTTCCCGAGTGGAAGTGGGAACAAATTACTATGGATTTTATCACAAAATTGCAAAGAACTGCGAGGGGCATCGATGCGATTTGGGTGATTGTAGACCGGTTGACGAAGAGCGCTCACTTCCTTGCTATTAGCGAGAGCTCTTCTGCGGAGACGCGGATAGAGTTGTATGTGAGAGAGGTGGTCTCGCGGCATGGAGTTCTGATCTCGATTGTCTGGGATCGAGATGTGCGTTTCACTTCCAGGGCCTGGAAGAAATTTCACGAGGAGTTGGATACGCGGTTGCATTTTAGTACCGCATATCACCAACAGACTAACGAGCAGAGCGAGCGGAAATTTCAGACGCTCGAGGACATGCTTTGAACATGTGTGTTGGATTTTGGCAGGAGTTGGGACAGATATTTGCCCTTGGCAGAGTTTTCATACAACAACAGCCATCATTCGAGCATTGGTATGCCACCCTCTGAGCTGTTGTATGGGAGGAGGTTTCGGACCCCCATTTGCTGGGGAGAGGTGGGGCAACGTGTAATGGGTAGTACGAAGATCGTGCTTCAGACGACTGAGCAGATAGAATAGGTCAGATAGAGGTTGTTGACCGTTCAGAGTCGTCAGAAGAGTTATGCGGACAGACGTAGGTCCGAGCTCGAGTTTCAGGTCGGTGACTTCGTACTCTTGAAGGTCTCTCCTTGGAAAGGAGTGATCCGATTCAGGAAGAGGGGCAAGTTGGGGCCTCGATATATTACACCTTTCATAGTGATCGCGAGGGTAGGCAGGTTAGCCTACCGTTTGGAGCTACCTGCAGACTTGGGTCAGATTCACGACACTTTTCATGTGTCGCAGTTGAGAAAGTGTACAGCCGACGAGTCGGCAGTGGTACCACTAGAGGATATTCAGGTTGATGTAGGCCTGAACTATGTTGAGAGACCGGTGGCAATTAGGGATCGAAAGGTCAAGGTTCTGAGGAACAAGGAAGTGCCACTGGTGCAGTTGCACTGGCAGCATAGGAAAGGGTCGGAGCTGACTTGGGAGCCGGAGCGTGAGATGCGTGAGCAGCATCCATAGTTTTTTTTTGCAGAATGAGACTTTGAGGGCGAAGTCTGATTCTAGTGGGGGAGAATTGTAACATCCAGAATCCCAGGTATATTATTCTAATATTTTATTTTTGGAATTTGTGAAGGAACTCGACGAGTTGATGCTTAGACTCGCCGAGTAGGGTCGCGGATTATCATCCGGATTCGCATTTGGACTCGGCGAGTCCATGAGTAGACTCGACGAGTCCATGCTGTTTAATGAAACCCTAATCCTCTGGGGTTGGATCCTATTTAAGTGCACTCTTAGCCTTCCATTGCGGCTACCAGTCCCTTGAGAGCACCCTACGTGACCTGGATCGTTTGGGAGGAAGGATAAGCCATAATTGATATTTCTATCTTTGGTTTAGCAAGAAGAAGGTGACCAAGAGCAAGAGGAGACTGAAGGAGGTGTGATTCTGGTGGTTTCAGAGTCCAGAGACTTCAACTTGAGGTATTTATTCGGACCTTCTTCAGTTTTGGTATTGATTCTTAGAGTTAGGGTTTTCTAACTGTAACAACGTGAATTTTTAAAACAAATTTTCATTTCTCAAACAATATAAACCATCATATAATATTCTTAAGTCTCATGTTTAGCAAATGTCATCATAATAAAATACATCCCAAGATAATAAAATAAATCTTCCGTCAGTGTGTACAGATCATGCCGGTGCCTTCCCACGGTCCTCGCTCGTACCTGAAACTCATAACACAACAATTGTAAGCATAAATGCTTAGTGAGTTACCCAAAATACCACCTACACACGTACTCCCTTCCAGGCCATGACCTTCCGGTCCATGTCACAATGCCTTCCGGCCCATAACATAATGCCTTCCGGCCCATAACATAATGCCTTCCGGCCCATATCAAGCATAACATACATAGCACATACCAAACGGGTAACTAATCACACATAATGCATATATCATATAGCATATCCGACCTTCCGGTCACACATAGGTACCCTTCCAGGTACAATATAGTGAGAAGACTCACCTCTGATATCTCGGTAAATCACTGAGTCGGTAGAAATACGATCTAGCCTCCGCCTAAACGCATAAAACAAATACTCCCATAAATATAACTGTACTCCCACCTTTCCTCATAAGGGTAAAAGACCATTTTACCCCTTTTCTGGCTCAAAAGGCCTTACTGCTAACCAAACCATAAAAGTCAACCAAAGTTAACGGTCAAACTTTGACCCGACTCGGCGAGTGCACTTGGGCAACTCGGCAAGTCCACCTGTGTCCACTTAACTCCTTAGACCCATTTAACACGTCGAGTCCCTCCCTTTACTCGACGAGTCCCCAGGCAAGAATCACGGGGTTACCCCGACTCAACTCGCTGAGTCCTAAGAACAACTCGGCGAGTACATGCCATGCATAGGTTCTATTGACCTCCTGAGGTCATATACGTTCCTCAAATCCATAAATCTGACCTTTCCAATCAATATATACACGTAAAGATCGAATCTTGATGCTTATAAATATACATAATGGCATCGAATGGTGATTTAGTCCTAAAAATGGGAACCTAAGTCCAATCACCCCACAAGGACTCATAAAGCTTAATGGATTGAAGTCTATGGACCTCTTTGAGTCCAGATCCAAAGCATAGACTGGATAAGGGACCAATTTCTCCACATAAACATCCTCACAAGAGGTTAGAAAACCCTAATCTCTAAGTTCAATACCAAAACTGAAGAAGGTCCGAATGAATACCTTAAGTTGAAGTCCCTAGACTCTGAAACCACTTGAATCACACCTCCTTCAGCCTCCTCTTGCTCTTGATCACCTTCTTTTTGCCAAACCAAGGATAGAAAGATCAACTATGGCTTCTCCTTCCTCTCAAACGATATAGATCACTAAGGGTGCTCTCAAGGGACTGGTAGCCGCAATGGAAGGCTAAGAGTGCCCTTAAATAGGCTCCAACCACGGAGGATTAGGGTTTCATTAAACAGCGTGGACTCGCCAAGTCCACTCATGGACTCGCCGAGTCCAATGCAAACCCGGATGATCAACCACGACCCTACTCGGCATTTCTACGCATCAACTCGCCGAGTTCCTTCACATAATCCAAAAATAAATATTTAAATAATATACCTGGGATTCTAGATGGTACAGTTCTCCCCCACTAGAATCAGACTTCATCCTCGAAGTCTCATTCTACAAATAACTCGGGATGCTGCTCACGCATCTCACGCTCCGGCTCCTAAGTCAGCTCTGACCCCTTCCTGTGCTGCCACTGCACTTACACCAAAGGCACTTCCTTGTTCCTCAAAACCTTGACCTTCCAATCCCTAATTTCCACCGGTCTCTCCACATAATTCAGGCCTGCATCCACCTGAATTTCCTCTAATGGTACCACTACCGACTCGTCGGCTATACACTTCCTCAACTTCGACACATGAAAAGTGTCGTGAATCTACCCTGCCTACCCCCACGATTACCCTAAAAGTTCCAATATATCGAGGCCCCAATTTTCCCCTCTTCCTGAATCGGATCACTCCTTTCCAAGGAGAGACCTTTAAGAGTATGAAGTCACCAACCTGAAATTTGAGGTCGGACCGATGCCTGTCCGCATAACTCTTCTGTCGACTCTGAGCGGTCAACAACCTCTGCCTGACCTGATGTATCTACTCAGTCATCTGAAGCACGATTTCAGTACTACCCATTACACGTTGCCCCACTTCTCCCCAGCAAATGGGGGTCCGACACCTCCTCCCATACAACAGCTCAAAGGTTGGCATACCAATGCTTGAATGATGGTTGTTGTTGTACGAAAACTCTGCTAAGCGTAGATATGTGTCCTAACTCTCGCCAAAATCCAAAACACATGCCTGAAGCATATCCTCGAGTGTCTGAATTGTCCGCTCACTCTGCCCGTCCGTCTGTGGGTGGTATGCGGTACTGAAATGCAGCCTCGTACCCAACTCCTCGTGAAACTTCTTCCAAAATCTCGAAGTAAACCGCACATATCGGTCTGAAATAATCGATATCGAAACCCCATGCCGCGATACCACCTCCCTCACATACAACTCTGCCAGCATCTCAGCAGAAGAGCTCTCACTGAGAGCAAGAAAATGAGCGCTCTTCGTCAACCTATCCACAATCACCCAAATTGCATCGACTCCCCTTGCAGTCCTTGGCAATTTGGTGATAAAATCCATGGTAATCTGTTCCCACATCCACTCGGGGATCTCCAGCGGCTGCAGCTTACCACGCGGACGCTAGTGATCGGCCTTAACCTGCCGACAAGTTAGGCACCTCTCAATGAACCATGCAACATCCCTTTTCATACAGGGGCACTAATACTCCTTCCTTAGGTCCAGATACATCTTAGTGGCCCCGAGATGGATCAAGAACTTTGATCGATGTGCCTCTTCCATCAAAATGGTACGCGTCCCACCCACAAACGGTACCCAAATCTGACCCTGAAATGTCATAAGTCCCCGGCTATCGGTAACGAACTCTGATACCTGCCCGACAACGAGCTCCCTCTTTCGGTTTTCTGGTCTCACAGCCTCAGCCTGGGCCCCACGGATGGTGTCCAATACTGGAGTCATCACTGTTAACCTCATACACACGTGTCGAATCAGGGCGCTCTCCGTCTTACGGCTTAAAGCATCGGCTACGACATTAGCCTTGCCCGGGTGGTACAGGATCTCACAATCATAATCCTTCACCACATCCAACCATCTCCTCTGGCGCATATTCAGGTTGGGCTGATCCATCAAGTACTTCAGACTCTTGTGGTCCGTGTATATGGTACACCGAACCCTATAGAGATAGTGACGCCAGATCTTGTGGGCAAACACCACAACCCCCAGCTCTAGATCGTGGGTGGGATATCTTGTCTCATGAGGCTTCAGCTGCCTCGATGCATATGCTATCACGTGTCCCCTTTGCATAAGCACTGTCCCTAACCCAGATATTGATGCATCACAGTATACCATAAAATCGTACATCCCTTCCGGGAGTGCAAGAACCGAGGCTTCGCACAACTTCTGGTGAAGTGTCTCAAATGCGGACTGCTGCTCCGGACCCCATGAAAATACAACACCCTTCCGAGTCATCTTGCTAAGTGGCACGGTGATCTTGGAGAATTCCCTAATAAACCTCTGATAATAGTCGGCCTATCAAAGAATGCTCCTGATCTAAGTGGGTGATCTCGGCACCTCCCATCTTATCACCGCCTCGATCTTGGCTGGATTGACCAATATCCCTTTCCGGTTAACAAGATGCCCTACAAATTGGACCTCTCATAACAAGAAATCACACTTGTAGAATTTGGCATACAGCCTCTCTGATCTCAGAACTCCAAGAATCTCCCTCAAATGCTCCTCATGCTGCTCTCTAGACCTCAAATATACCAAAATATCATCAATGAATACAATCACTGACTGATCCAGCATCGGCCTACACACCCTGTTCATGAGATCTATGAATGCGACTGGGGCATTGGTGAGCCAAAAAGGCATCACCACAAACTCATAATGTCCATAATGAGTTCTGGATGTAGTCTTCTGGATATCTTCATCCCGAACCCTCATCTGATGATATCCCGACCTTAAGTCTATCTTGGAGAACCAAGATGCCCCTTGCAACTGATCGAAAATATCATCGATCCTCGGTAACGGATACCGGTTCTTGACCATCAACTTGTTCAACTCCCGGTAATCAATACACATCCGGTGTGAACCATCCTTCTTCTTGACAAAAAGGAACGACGCTCCCCGAGGTGAACTACTTGGTCGAATAAACCCCTTCCCCAACAACTCCTGAAGCTGTGAGGATAACTCCTGCATCTCTGGCGGCGCAAGTCGATAAGGCGCCTTGGCGATAGGTGCTGCTCCCGGAACCAAATCGATACGGAACTCCACTTGTCTTTCAAGAGGCACGCCCAGCAGTTCCTGAGGGAAAATGTCTGGAAACTCGCACACTATTGGGACCTCGTCAATTGAACTTGGCCTCCCCGTGGCCACTCGTATATCCATCACATAAGCTATGAATCCACTACAACCTTGCTGCAAACTCTGCCTCACCCTGGCAACCGAACAAAACGCTGACCCACACCGGCTCCCTTCGCCATACACAGTAAGCACTCCCCCACTAAGGTCTCGTATGGTCACCAGCTGCCTCTCGCATTCAATAACCGCTCCAAACTTACTCAACCATTCCATGCCCACGATGACACAGACATCTCCCATCGCGATAGGAACTAGATCAATTGGGAATACACCGCTTTCTCATTAGCTATGGAAACCCCCAGGGGTCGACTCATCACCTCCCGACTAATACTGATGTGCTGACTAAAAGCCAAAGATACAAAAGACCGACTCACACCCGAGTCAAATAATACCAAGGCAGGTACATAATTCACAAGAAAAGTACCTACGCATATCATAATATAAGCACAATATCTCAACATGAAAGTAAATATACGAAAGAATACATACCAGCCACAACATCGGGCGCCACGTAGACCTCCTCCACAGTCAACTGAAAAGCTCTCCCTCGAGCCTTCGAAGCCTCGGTGTTCACCGGTCGAATCTCGGTAACCCTAGCAGCAGGCGTAGATCCCTGGTGTAGCTGAAGACACTCATCCTTCCGATGGACGGTCTGGTTGCAATGGAAGAACACCATAAATCCCTTGGGGCAATCCCTGGCGATATGCCCCTCCTTGCCACATTTGTAGCAAGAGCCCGATCGACAGGCCCCCTCATGTCCCTTGCCGCACTTCCCGCAAGTGCAGCCCTTCTGGCCTCCCGTCCTCGAATCGGCTGACTTGGTGCGCTTGGCTGCCAGCTGAGATTGAGCCGGCCGCCGATCCATCCTCTGAGACTCGGCCTCCTCCCTTGCTTGAGTCTCCAACTCAATCTCCCTCTTCCGGGCATTTTCCTGGTGCTCAGCAAATGTCCGGTACGTCGAGTTTGACACGAACTCCCGAATGTCCCTCCTCAGAATACCCAAATACCAGCTCATCCGTGCCTGCTCAGTAGACAGCTACTCAGGGTAGAACATCGCCCTCTCATGAAACTTCTGGGTGACCACAGTAACCGAATCATTACCCTGCTTGAGGATTAAGAACTCCTGAATCATTCGTTCCCTCTCCACCGGGGGAACATACTCGTCTCTGAACATGGTGGTGAACCTCTCCCAGGTCACTACCGAAATCTCTGCAAGGCGAAGCTGGTTCAAAGCGAACCGTACCCTCAGATGCTCCGGGCATGAACACGTATAGAAGCATCCCTCAATGTCAACAATCCATCTCATCGCAACGATCGGATCCTGCGTCCCATCAAACTCAGGTGGCTTCGTGTTGCTGAACTCCCGGAACAACAACGAGTCACCTCCCTGAGGTCTGGCAGCAGCCACAGCTGCTATAGCTGTAGCGGCTACGACCTCAGTCACCACAGCGTACCGCTCATCAAAAGTCTCCAACAGTGTGGTCTTGATAGACCCAAACATCTCCGGAATCTCGGCCCTGATTGCCGCAGCCACCTCATCGTGGATCATCTGACGAAGCTCCTCGTCACTCACACTGCTCTTCCCAGGTCTGTTGCTTTTCCCAACCATGATGCCTCTGAAATACAACATAAAAATATCAGAGACTCGATCGAGCATACTCGCACTCGATAACACAACACTAATCGGCCTCCAATACCCAAAGGATTCTTACTTGGGCTACCCACTGATCCGATGTCTTCAGTAGTACGGGCCCTATACTACTGATTTCACCACATCAACATTCACCCCAAGTCCTCCTCCTTGGATCCCAGAATGCAAGTACTCTATTCTCACTATGCATTGGCTACCTACTTGCTCTCAAGGCATCTCATAGTAGTAGGATTCTCCTAGACTAAGGCATCACAAATCAGGCCACTCTAGTCCTAATATGAATACCTAGTCTACTCTAGCATGTATAACATATCATAGCATATCTCATAACACATATTATAAGGGTATCTTGGGGATTTTACCGTTCGGGCGCTGGCTGACCGTACACATTGCTCCTTCTTTGATTATCTCAAAACCTCTTGTAAAATTTAATGCTTTTATTATTGGAATTTTTTTTCTCAAATCCTCGGTTTGAGTTCAGTTACGCCTGAAGGTGTACCTGAATCCCTCAAACCAAGGCTCTGATACCAACTTGTAACAACATGAATTTTCAAAACAATTTTTCATTTCTCAAACAATATAAACCATCATATAATATTCTTAAGTCTCATGGTTAGCAAATGTCATCATAATAAAATACATCCCAAGATCATAAAATAAATCTTCCGTCAGTGTGTACAGATCATACCGGCGCCTTCCTACCGTCCTCGCTCGTACCTGAAACACATAACACAACAACTGTAAGCATAAATGCTTAGTGAGTTCGCCAAAATACCACCTACACACGTACACCCTTCCAGGCCATGACCTTCCGGTCCATGTCATAATGCCTTCCGGCCCATAATACAATGCCTTTCGGCACATAACATAATGCCTTCCGGCCCATAACATAATGCCTTCTGGCCCATATCAAGCATAACATACATAGCACAAACCAATTGGGTAACTAATCACACACAATGCATATATCATATAGCATATTCGACCTTCCGGTCAGACATAGGTACCCTTCCAGGTACAGTATAGTGAGAAGACTCACCTCTGATATATCGGTAAATCACTGACTCGGTAGAAATACAATCTAGCCTCCGACTAAACACATAAAACAAATACTCCCATAAATATAAATATACTCCCACCTTTCCTCATAAGGGTAAAAGACCATTTTACCCCTCTTCTGGCTCAAAAGGCCTTACTGCTAATCAAACCATAAAAGTCAACCAAAGTTAGCGGTCAAACTTTGACCCGACTCGGCGAGTGCACTTGGGCAACTTGGCGAGTCCACCTGTGTCCACTTAACTCCTTAGACCCATTTAACACGTCGAGTCCCTCCCTTTACTCGACGAGTCTCCAGGCAAGAATCACGGGGTTACCCTGACTCAACTCGCCGAGTCCCAAGAACAACTCGGCGAGTATATGCCATGCATAGGTTCTATTGACCTCCTGAGGTCATATACGTTCCTCAAATCCATAGATCTGACCTTTCCAATCAATATATACACGTAAAGATCGAATCTTGATGCTTATAAATATACATAATGGCATCGAATGGTGATTTAGTCCTAAAAATGGGAACCTAAGTCCAATCACCCCACAAGGACTCATAAAGCTTAATGGATTGAAGTCTATGGACCTCTTTGAGTCCAGATCCAAAGCATAGACTGGATAAGGGACCAATTTCTCCACATAAACATCCTCACAAGAGGTTAGAAAACCCTAATCTCTAAGTTCAATACCAAAACTGAAGAAGGTCCGAATGAATACCTTAAGTTGAAGTCTCTAGACTCTGAAACCACTTGAATCACACCTCCTTCAGCCTCCTCTTGCTCTTGATCACCTTCTTTTTGCCAAACCAAGGATAGAAAGATCAACTATGGCTTCTCCTTCCTCTCAAACGATATAGATCACTAAGGGTGCTCTCAAGGGACTGGTAGCCGCAATGGAAGGCTAAGAGTGCCCTTAAATAGGCTCCAACCCCGGAGGATTAGGGTTTCATTAAATAGTGTGGACTCGCCGAGTCCACTCATGGACTCGCCGAGTCCAATGCGAACCCGGATGATCAACCACGATCCTACTCGGCGAGTCTACGCACCAACTCGCCGAGTTCCTTCACATAATCCAAAAATAAATATTTAAATAATATACTTGGGATTCCGGATGTTACACTAACCTCTTTTGAGGATGATATTGTGGAGCAATTAGTCCCTTATAAAGTTTATGCTTTGGATCTGGACTCAAAGAGGTCCAGTGACCTTAACCTTGGAGCTTTATGAGTTATCTTGGGAGTTATGAGCTAAGGATGCCATTTTTAGGGCTAAATCACCAAATGATACCATCTAGATGATATATGAGTGTCAAGGTATGGACTTTACGTGATTATTATGCTTGGGAAGGTCAAATCTATAGATTAGAGGGGCAGATCTGACCTCAGGAGGTCAATGGAGTTTGTGCATGGCATGTACTCGCCGCGTTGTTCTTGAGACTCGGCGAGTTGAGTCGGGGTAGCCCCGCGATTCTTACCTGGGGACTCATTGATTAGAGGGAGGGTCTCAACGTGTTAAATGTGACTAAAGAATTAAGTGGACACAGGTGGACTCATCGAGTTGCCCAAGTGCACTCGCCGAGTTGGGTCAAAGTTTGACCGTTGACTTTGGTTGACTTTTGGGGTTTGGTCAACCATGAGGGGCTTTGAGCCAAAGGAGGGGTAAAATGGTCTTTTACTATTCTGAGGGTGCTTAGAGAGAATAGAGTCTAGTTCTGAGAGTTATATTTATGAGAGTATTACTTTATGTGTTTAGGCGGAGGCTAGATCGTATTTCTATCGAGTCAGTGATTTACCGGGACATCTGAGGTGAGTCTTCTCACTATACTTTACCTTGAGTGGTAACTAGAGTAATATGACAGAGTTATTGTATGCTATTTATGTGATGTGTTGCACTACATTATGTCTATGTGATTTATGCTATGTGTATATCAGAGTTAGAACTGGAGGGTTCACAGAGTTAGGACCAGAGGGTCCATAGAGTTAGGGCCCACAGGCCCACAGAGTTATAGCCTCGAGTGGCTAGTATGTGTTATGTATGGTATTTTAGGGAACTCACTAAGCTTTACGCTTATAGTTTTATGTGTAATGTGTTTCAGATACCAGTGATGATCGCGGGAAGGTGCCGGCATGACTCGTACACACGCATGGATTTTTATGTATTTGATCTTGGGAAATAATTTTGTTAACCAAAGTATTGATTCAATGGGATTTTGTCTTTAAATGTGTTTAAAAATGTGAAAATTTGTTTTAAAATTTACGGTGTTACATCGGGGTTAGGTTGTATTTTCGGCAAAGGGACGGTTAGTCGGAGTGGTTGATGAAAACATGTTAGCGCTGGTATACACAGTTGGTCTGAGGTAGCATGAGTTTCTTAGTGATGGGAACGAAAACTACATTCTCGGGAGGTAGGAAGGCCAGGTGTTAGGTTATATTTGGATTATGAGTAGGGAAGGTATGCTTGGATCGTAAATTAGTGGTTGCATATGATTTATAAGTGGATATAACTTGGAAACCCCAAGGTCTTTAACTGAAATTCATATTTCTCTTGGGGTTCGTTTGATCTGTATCTGGTGGATTATTCTGCGTAGGTTATTCATTCTATAGTTGAGTATAATGGTACCTGGTTGGTATGGTTAAGTTATGCTTTGGTTTCATACTAGTGGGTAGTGGTTAGTGCTCTAAGTGGGGGAGAATTAGGAATTCTCGGATTGGATGCTAGCTATGGAAGATGTTGTCTATTCTAGTTCGGATATCAGTTACCAGAGTGGCTGGGTTGACGTGGTCAAGACATGCTGGAGACTTTGTATGGGGTTTCTTAGTTATAGGATCGGGTGCTAAGTATATATGTTATGGGGTAGCAACTTGTTCTATAAGTGGATAGTGTAGGGTGAGGTTTCAGCAGTGTCAAACTTTTTGGCGTTGTGAAGGACATTGATTAAGCCTTCTTGGGCAATGGAGGAGGTGAGTATCTCCAGCATGCAGCGCTAGGCAACTGAAGTGTCGATAACAGTGTCGATAGGTTATCAGGAGCTTTCCAGTCATGAGCTGAGGGCTGGAGAGGGCATAACAGACTCATGATGTAGGCTCAGAAGCAATCCAGACCTATGTTGAGGACCATGTAAGGGTATTCCAGTCATAGACTGTGGGCATAGAGATTGTGATGATATTGTCTCTTGTAGGAGCGCATTCGAAATGGATGTATTTTTGGGGTTCGGGTGAGATGTACTTGGTTATGTCGAATCAGGGAATTTTGGAGGAGATGCAAGGATAGATCCTTGGATCTCAAGTTATGGGTTTAAACCTGGGTTACGTATTTAGTGGTATTCTGAAAGGCCCCAACTTTCGTATTTTTGAAAGACCCAAACTTTCATACTTCACAATATCATTACTCCAAAACATGATATTTGCATATTCATAAAAGCAATATTTTACATTGATAAAGGGAATTACAAACTATTGGATACAAACCGTCTATTACAAAGTGTTATATATATTACATAACTACCCAGGATATTGTAATTTATACAAACATAAACTGTAGTACAAAAGTGCTATTACAAACTATTCTAAATCTTTCAATAGTATGTGAATATACTAGTTACTTATCACCTGCAATTGTTAAACATTGATATGGTAAGCGGTGACGCTTAGTGAGTTCAATAATAGATACAATATAACGTTATGCCATATATATATACTTCAATGTGGCAAAAGCAAAGAGGAACAACAAGATGTATGTGAGATCATGTGACAAGCGTTCATATCAATCAAAGACTTTATTCAAAGATATACTTTTCAATTCTTGATATACATCAATAAGACTTTGGCCCAAATGGCATAGAAGACATGCAATTTCTGATTAACATCTTGTTAGATTTAAGGCTTATAGTCCTATCTAACCATTTGCCAATGCCATAGAATAGAGGTCATTTTCTTACGGAGACATGCTCTACATGGCCAGAGGCTACGTAACAGTACCAATGTAAATCTAAGTCCTTTCACTAATCACATGGTCAAAGGTATTATAATTGCTATAAACATAGCGAATAACATAACACGGGAAAATAACTCAGAATAATAACACTGAAAAGCAGATAGCACATATAACACATAACATACAATTGTTCCTATACATAGAATTCACCTTAAGTTAACTGGGGGTTAAAATAGTAATTTGGACAACACTTCGGCTTTAAATATGACTTTTTATGTTGAAAATCGGGAGCTTAATTGAAAACCAGGCTCTGCGAAGGTAGGGCTTCAAAACCAAAAAGATAAAATTTTCGGGCTTGTCGGGGGTCTCGGGATGTGTTTCGGGTGCTAAAATTGATACCGGGGCTTCGGGAAAAGTCAAAATAGTGAAAATATGGATTTAGGGGTGAAAAATGGCAAAATTCCAATTTTAGCCGGGAGGTTTCACAGGTCCTCTATTTATAGGGCGAGAGGCTCGGATCCGAGGGCTGAGAAGCATCCACGTCGCGTCTGCAAGGCTCGGTCCTGAGGAGAGTGACAAGGCTGCTCGGTGGCATCAGCAGCAAAGGGCAGGTGGTGCAACAGCGAGGCTCGGATGCAGCGACACGGAGGCGATGCGAAGAGCGCGTTGGAAGGCTACTGTTCGCAACATCGGTCGAATCTGGAAGCAGCACGCATCAGACATGCGAGGGACCAATGCTCTGGGTGAACCGAATTGTGACGCGTGTCGGACACGAGGCAAAATCTCACGAGGCTGGCACTATTCATGCGGATTTTCTCGGAAAATGTGCCCCAAACTTCTAAAATCCATAACTTTTGCATACGAGCTCTGTTCTTGACGTTCTTTATATTCACGCCTAGCTAAAGTTAGGCTTTACAACTTTCGTTTAGACTTCATCGGATAATTTTGACTTTAATTTTAATATTATTATTTTTAACAGACCGGGACAGAATAATCCGTTAAAAATTCATAACTTCTTCATCCGACATCCGTTTTCGTCGGACTTTTTACTGTTGTACTACAAATGACGAGACCTTCAATTCCCGTTTAGGATGTATCGGTCAAATATCGCTTGATCCAAATTTCGAGTTTTTAGTTGTCTACTGCTAAGTTGAAACTTCGAAAAATCATAACTTCCTCATACGAAGTCAGATTTTGGCGTTCTTTTTATCGAATTTCTCGGTTTAACGAATATTAAGACTTTGATTTAGATTACTAAGGCTAAAAAGTAGTTTATCAAAAGCTCACTTTTTACGTCATTCGACGTCGTGGCGGTTTTGTCGCGGATCTTCGGTTGGTCATAACGTCTTCGTTATAACTCGGATTTCGACGAGGTTTTCGCCTACAAGTTTCTAACGAGATTCTCTACAACATCAAAAAATAAAATTGTACTTATTTAAAATTTTATATTTTCGTTAAATTTCACTATTTGGCTTTTAATTGGAATCTCATAAGACTTCCAATATTTTCTGAGTGATTCTAAACATAGTTTTACTTCATTTCTAGTAAAAACCATTTGTTAGAACTCAACACTCAATTTCACATAGTATTTCACAATTTTATTCATTACAAAACACGATTTCAAAACGTGTATGTTACAAATACCTCCTCCTTTTGAGGATTTAGTCCCCGAAATTACATTGATTAAAATAAATGGGGATATTTTGCTTTTATCTCATTCTTATTCTCACAAGTATAGTTTGGGCCTTGATGGTGTTTCCACTTGACAAGCACCAATTCTACTTCTTTATTACGTACCTTAGTTGTTCTTTCATTCACGATTTCTTCAGACTCTTCAACATATCTTAACTTATTATCCAATTTCACCTCGGATAATAGAACTGTCTCATCGTAGATGCTTATGCATTTGCGCTAGATAACTTACATGAAACACATCATGAATACCTGCCAAATCTTCAGGCAATTCTAAGCGGTATGCATGCTTTCTAATTCTTTGGATGATTTTGAAAGGACCAACAAATATAGGACTCAAATTTCCTTTCTTCCCAAATCGCATAAGGCGTTTCCATGGGGATATCTTCAGCATCACGAAATCACCCACTTGGAATTCTATAGGTCGTCTTCTCTTTTCCGTATAGGACTTCTGTCGATCCTAGGCCGCTTTCATTCTTTCTCATACGATTTGAATCTTGTCGGTGGTGTCTTGAATCATTTTAGGGCCTCCAAGCATCTTCTGTCCTACATCACGCTAACATAACGGCGTACAGAATTTGCGACCATATAATGCTTCATATAGTGGCATTTTGATTGAAGTGTGGTAACTGTTATTATACGAAAATTCGACAAGCGGTAAGTATTTATCCCAATTACCATCGAACTCCAAGACACATGCACGAAGCATATCTTCTACTGTTTGGATTGTTCTCTCCGTATGACCATCTATCTGGGGATGATAAGCGATGATAAGAGCAACTCGAGATCCCAATTCGCGTTGCATACTCGGCCAAAAGTGCGAAGTGAAACGAGTATCGCGATCGGAAATGATCTTTAGTGGCACACCATGTCTTGCAACAATTTCATCCAAGTATACTTGTGCGTATTTCTCCATTGGAGCCGTTTCACGCATGGCGAGAAAATGTACACTCTTAGTCAGGCGGTCGACGATTACCTAAATGCTATCATGCTGTCTAGTAGTCTTCGACAATTTGGTAATAAAATCCATGGACAGCTCTTCCAACTTCCATACAGGAACACTAAGACTTTCTGGGGTTCCATAAGGCTTTTGGTGCTCTGTTTTGACTTGTAAGCATACTAAGCATTCCTGTACATATCTTCCAATGCCTCTTTTTAATCCAGGCCACCAATAATCATCTCTTACATCATAGTACATTTGCCAAACCCCGAAAACCTAGGCGGAAACATTTCCGGGGTGGACTCCACGTTGAGTATCAAATCCAATGCACATATGTATGTGTGTATATATATATATATATATATATATATATATATATATATATATATATATATATATATATATATATATATATATAAACAAAAGCAAGACATGCCTTCGATGTACTCCGTCTTCGATAAAAGGATCATCGGGTCCCTGTCTAATGCGGACCTGAGAATACAAGCAGTTTGAAAATCAGCATAAAGCTGGTGAGTTCATAAGCGTTTTGTTTTCTGAAAATGTACGAGTTTCCTTTTGGTTTTTGAAAATGTTACGACCCATGGAAATTCCATATTTTCTTATATGTAAAGTTTCGTTATCTGTTTTGTTACACGGTTCTCGTTATGTTCAACTGTTATCCCAGGAAAATCCCATATTTTCCTAATGTGAAAGATGCATACTGAAAACATGGTTATCCTTGTAAAATGTATGTTAGTTCACCAATCCAAAATGTAATGTAAAAGATGTACACTGAAAATATATGAGTTTTAACACGTATATAAAGCAAATAACTACAAAGTAAACTAGTTACTAAAATCCATTATTACTAAAAAGTAAATCTCTGTTATCCAAATTGCGAGTTCCATAACCATACTATAGACTAATTATGGTAATGAGTAGTCCATCTCACTTTATGACTTTCATCACCCTTGAACCTTTCGGTCCGGCTATAGCTAGTAGCTAGCTGCGGGGTAGTCAGCCCCGAATAGATCTATACACACAAGTCACGCTCCTTATCTAAGAGATTTTGGTTACGGGGGCGGTCCTCCACTCGCGTATCTCTGTGGAGTGTTCAACGAGTGCGTGTCTCCAATTTATAAGAATAACAAATTTACTAGTAATAATACTGAAAGATCAAATGACTATCCTCCACTCGCGTATCTCTGTGGCGTGTTACCAAGGACAAAACAATGTTCTAAATTTCATGTTCAAAGTTCAAATGTTATGCTTTTAACTATTATGATGTGGGAAAACCATTTTTGAAAATATAAATACAACAATTTGTAATGTTTTTCAGAAATAATATGCTAGTGTGTTCTGCAAGTTCAATGGTTATCTGTTATGATTGCCAGTGTTAAAAGCATATGTAAAATGAAACACAACATATATAAAACAAGTTTTGAGTACAAGTATTTCTTGTATTTTGCTTGTATTCCCGCTGAAAACAGTGAAAACGTTGAAAATGGGTAGGGGTATGAACTCACCAGACGAGAAAACGTGTCGGTTTGGATGCTATGTGTCGGTTCGGGGCTTGATAATGCGCGAGGTTCCTATGTAATATGAAATGGTATACAAATGTATCTAATTAGACTTTAAATCACTAATTAGATATGATTATACACTCCAATACGAGAAACCACTTCAAATCAAGTGTTTGGAGTGACCCGCGTGACATCTACGGACGTGTAGGCTTTGGAAAATGAGTTTTCTCTTCAAGAGTAAACTCCTTAGGGAGTTTACGGCCCTAAGACCATGACCACATGAGTTTACGGCCATGAACTCATGAATGTGGGGTATAATGGTGCTAAATGTTCAAATAACACTTGGGAAAGGTTGCTATGATTTAATCTAAGGCATAGGAATGAGTTTTACCACCAAAGGGACCATCAAAAGGAGTTTACGGCCCTAAACTAGAAGTTTACGGCCTTAAGTTCCTACATACCCATTACTTTCATGATTTGGTGGTCCTAGATCAATCACATGTGATTCAAACCAATTTTACAAGCCTTAGAATGAATTTAGGGCATCATTTGACTTGTGTAAGTGAGTTTATGGCCCAGGAACCCATTTTAGGGGGTTTATGGTCGTGAACTCTCCAAGGGGTGGTTTTCATCAAGTTTAAGGCCCCTAAATCGATTGTGGTTGATTCTAGAATTTAATCCAAGGCTATTGGTGTGTTTAAGTGGCATTTAAACACTCAAATATGAGTTTACTCTCCATGAAGGTGATTTTACGGCCTAAGCATGTTCTTGGGCAGTAAACTCATGTTTACTCCCCAAAAATTGGATTCAAGGTGTTCTAGTTCTAGTACATTAAGTCATATAGCCATATCTAAGCTCCAAAGGTCGATTGGAAGGGTTTAAAAGCTCAAAAACCAAGTATACGTGTGTTTACAGTGTAAGCACGTTCCAGGACCGTAAAGACATGAAAATGGTCCTAAATGATTGTTTAACCACGAATTTGAAAGTCTAAGATGCTAATCTATGAGTTAGGGAAGTTACCTTGGTGATTTGGAGCTTAAATTTGATGATTTTGGACTTGAAACTTGGATTGGAGGAGAGAGGTTAGAGAGAGAGTAGTGAGAGAGAGAAAAAGCTTCAAATGGAAGCTTAAACGACTTTAAATAGGTTCCAAATTTTGGACACGGTGGAATTCTACCCGATACCGACGATATACGATGCTTTTGGTCGCACCCGATTAAGTTACCGTAACCCAATATGGTCGATTCTAAAATGTATCCGATTACTAATATGGAGTGTTAATATGAGTTCTAAACATGTTTAGACACTCATTAAGTCATAATAGAAATCCCACAATTATGACTTAATTTAATGACGTAACGGAAACGAAATTGAAAACGACGAATATATTAACGAAATGGGTTACAATTGATGGAACGAACTTCGGGTTGTCGCATTATCCCCCTGTTAGAGGGAATTTCATCCCGAAATTTAGAATTAAGATACAAATCATGGATCTGGGAAGAGATGCGGATACTTTTGTTTCATCGAGTCTTCACGCTCCCAAGTGAACTCCGGTCCCCGCTTGGCATTCCAGCGAACCTTCACTATCGGGACGCGACTTTGTTTCGTGCGTTTGATTTCTCGATCCATGATTTCAATCGGTTCCTCCACAAAGTTCAGGTTTTCTTTGATCTTGATCTCGTCTAGGGGAATCACGAGGGTTTCATCGGATAAACACTTTTTAAGGTTCGAGACGTAAAAGACGGGGTGGATGTTGCTAAGCTCTTGAGGTAATTGAAGTTTATAGGCTACCGGACCGATCCTGGCGAGGATCTCGAAGGGTCCAATGTAGCTTGGATTAAGTTTCCCACGCTTTCCAAAGCGTACCATGCCTTTCCTGGGCGAGACCTTCAACAGGACACGGTCTCCAACCTGGAACTCCAGAGGTTTCCGTCGTATGTCAGCGTAACTCTTCTGTCGGTCTCGTGAATCTTTCAGTCTTTCTCAGATCTGGATGATTTTTCTTGGTGGTTTTGCAGATAATTTCAGGACCAGTGAGAGAATTGTTGGGGAATCGACTCTTGGTTAGCTGCGTGTCCCCTACCTCGCCCCAACATAGAGGGGATCTGCACTATCGACCGTAGAGAGCTTTGAACGGGGTAGCCTTGATACTGGTGTGGTAACTGTTGTTATACGAGAACTCTATCAAAGATAGATGTGTGTCCCATGATTTTACAAAATCGATGATGCATGCCCAGATCATGTCTTCCAGGGTTTGGATAGTTCTGTCACTCTGTCTATCGGTCTGAGGATGATAAGTCGTGCTCATGTCTAGATTTGTTCCAAGAGCCTTCTGAAGAGACTGCCAAAATCTGGAGGTAAACGTGCTATCTCGATCAGAGATAATGGACACAGGTACACCGTGCAGTCGAACTACCTCCTGGATGTAGATCCGCACGAGTCTTTCCATTTTGAATGACTCTTTGATCGGGATGAAGTGAGCGGATTTGGTCAAATGATCGACAATTACCCAAATGGTATCGTACCTACTCGGACACTTGGGTAACTTGGTGATGAAATCCATGGTAATCATCTCCCATTTCCACTCGGGTATCTCGGTTTGCTGGAGCAGACCTGAGGGTTTCTGGTATTCGAATTTCACCTTGGCGCAAGTCAGACACTTGCCCACAAACGTAGCGATCTCGGATTTCATGTTTGGCCACCAGTATTGTTTTTTGAGATCTAGATACATATTGTCCGAACCTTGGTGAACAGAGTATCTGGTCTTGTATGCTTCCTCCATGACAATCTCCCTGAATCCTCCGGACTTTGGAATCCAGATTCTGTCCATGAAACAGTAGACTCCATCACCTCTGATCTCAAGTTTCTTATGCATTCCCCTTAAGTTTTCGCTTGATTTGTTCTCGGGTTTGAGGGCTTCTATCTGGGCGTCTCGGATTTGCATGGATAATTAGGAATGGATAGTCATCGTCAGTGTCCTCACTTTACGGCTTGAACTTTCCTTTCAGCTTAGTGCATCCGCTACCACATTGGCCTTGCCGGGATGGTAGCGAATCTCGCACTCATAATCGCTGAGCAACTCTACCCATCGTCGTTGCCTGATGTTTAAGTCCTTCTAATTGAGGATGTGCTGCAAGCTTTTATGGGCAGTGAAGATCATACACTTGGTTCCATAGAGATAATGTCTCCAAATCTTCAGTGCAAAGACTACAGCTCCTAACTCCAAGTCATGCATTGTATAGTTGACCTCATGTGCTTTCAACTGTCTTGAGGCATAAGCAATCACTTTTCCTCTTTGCATAAGCACACAGCCTAAGCCCTGATTAAACACATCACAATAGACTACAAAGTCTTATGTACCTTCGGGTAGAGACAGAACAGGTGCGTTACACAAGGCTTGCTTTAATGTCTGGAACGCGGATTCTGGCTTTTCACTCCAACAAAAGGGTACACCTTTCTGTGTTAGAGTGGTTAGGGGTTTGGCGATTTTGGAAAAGTTCTGGATGAATCTTCGATAATACCCGACGAGACCCAAGGACTAACGGATTTTTGTGGGTGTCTTTGGTGCCGACTAATTCTCTATCGTTTTAATCTTGGAAGGATCCACATGAATTCCCTCATCGCTTACCACGTGACCGAGGAAAGTTACCTTCTGAATCCAGAATTCACACTTGGAACATTTTGCGTACAACTTTTCGGATCTAAGAGTTTCTAACACTGATCTCAAGTGTTGTTTTTGATCTTCTTCACTTCTGGAGTAGACAAGTATGTCATTTATGAACACGATGACGAACGTGTCTAAGAAGGAACGACACACCCGGTTCATCAGGTCCATGAACACTGCTGGTGCATTGGTTAGACCGAAGGGCATCACTACGAACTCGTAGTGTCCATACCGAGTCCTGAAAGCTGTTTTGGAAACATCACTCTCAAGAACTCGTAACTGATGGTACCCTGACCGAAGGTCTATCTTTGAGAAGTAGCTGGCTCCTTGAAGTTGATTGAAGAGGTCATCTATACATGGAAGGGGATATCGGTTTTTGACGGTCAACTTGTTCAACTCACGGTAGTCGATACACATCCGGAAGGATCCATCTTTCTTCTTCACAAACAAAACCGTAGCTCCCGAAGGTGAGGAACTCGATATGATGAACCCTTTGCTGAGTAACTCGTTCAGTTGGCTGGATAACTCCTTCGTTTCTGTTGGAGCTAGGCGATATGGAGACTTGGCTACAGGGGTAGCTCCAGGAATTAGGTCAATGCGAAATTCGACCCGACGTTCGGGAGGAATTCCTGGAAGCTCTTCTGGAAACACATCAGGAAAGTTACAGACTTCGGTGATGATCGCGAGGTCTTTAATCTCCTATTTCTCGTTGATTACACGGGCTAGGAATGCTTGGCATTCCTTTCGCAAGATCTTCTGAGCTTTGATGTCGGAGATGATGTGAAGGTTGGAGCTGAGTTTATCGCCATAGATTATGAGAGTTTGACCCGTAGGAAGATTTAGACGGATGGCTTTTTCATAGCAAAGGATATCAGCATGATTGGGACTCAACCAATCCATGCCAATGATAACATCAAAGCTCTTTATGGAGACTGGCATAAGATCAATGGTAAAAGAATGATCGTTCAGGGTAAGGGTACAACCTATGAATATGTCGCTAGTGTTTTCTTTCTCACCGTTAGCCATCTCGACGGTAAACGTTTCGGTTAATGGTTGGGGATTAGGTTTTAGATTATGTTTGAACGAATGACTAACAAAGCTTCTTTTAGCACCCGAATCGAAAATAATACTAGCGTAAGAGTTGTCGAGAAGGAACATACACGAAACAACGGTGGGATCGGTGACTGCCTCCTCCCGTCCCATGGCTAGGACTCTCTCGGTAATATCAGCTGTCACCTTTTTGGGGCAGTTCCTCTTGTAATGCCCAACTTCTCCACAATTATAGCAGGGTTGACCAACACCTACTCCAGAAGATTGATTTGCAGATTGGGCTGGTGCGTTGCAGAATCGGACCGTGTGCCCATTTCTACCATAGTTGGTGCATGTTAGGTCACGGCAGGGGCCATGGTTATGGTTGTATTTGCACTTTTCACACTTGGGAAGGTTACCAGCATATCTACTGGTAGGGGTTTGAGCTGTAGATCCCACAATAAAAGCAGCAGCAACGGGGGTAGTAGTAGCATGGACTGCTACAGTCTGCTATTTCTTTGAGGATCCTTGAGAAGGTTGGCCTTTCTTCTTCTTCCAGAACTTCCTCTTCTCACCACTAGTCTTGGTTGGTTCAGGAGTGGCGGTTGTTCCCTCAACTTCATAATTATGGTCAATCAGGGTCTGGGCTAAAATTTTAGCACTGTCATAAGTATCCAGCCTTGCAGATAAGACGTTTCCTTTTGTCGGTTGGGTCATCCCCCAAATAAATCTCTCTATTTTCTTACTCTCCGGGGTAACCATTCCCGGACAGAGTAGTGCGAGGTCATCAAACCTCGAGGTGTATGCGGCAATATCGGAACCCTTCATATTCAGGTTCCATAGCTCGTGCTCTAACTTCTGTATTTCGCCCTGAGGGCAGTACTCAGCTAGAAGAAGTTCTTTCATGGCTTCCCAATCCATAGCATTGGCGACAGGTAGGGTCAGGGATTTGACTCAGCCGTTCCACCAAGTCAGGGATTTATTGATGAAGGTACAGGCTGCGAACTTTACTTTATTGGACTCCGAACAAGCACAGATTTTAGAGATGGATTCAATTTTCTCGAACCATCGAGTGAGGGAAATGACACCTCCAGTGCCATCAAAGGATGTGGGTTTCGCGCTCATGAAATCTTCATAAGAACACTCTTTTCGGCGTCCCTGGCTATCTTCTAAGTTTTGGGGCTGGGGACCACCTCTTGAACTAGCGGGGTTCATTTGTGACATGGCGGTTGTCACTGCGGCAGTAATAGTTGTCTGTAGCGTTACAAGATCAATTTGAGGAGAAGGTGGTGGTTGAGGGTTGTTGGTCTTTGAGTTGGGTCTCTTTCTTGGAGACATCTTGATCTAATAAGATCAAGAAAGACAGGATGATAAGTACTCCGAATGGAATCAAGAGATATGATAGTTATATATTCCGAATAATCGATAAAGCAGGAAAGAGTTATCAAAACATATAATTTTATCGCTAGAGGAATGATCAGGGGACAATGCTTGAATGAGGATTTCTACAAAGGATTGGCTCGAGGAATACTCTGATAGTATTTCATGATTCACTACGACCATGGTTCGATGTTTGGGATATTAGGGTAAGTTTTAGGCATGCTGAACACCACAGTCACTCCCAAGCACATGATGGATGTGTCTCGAATGAATATAGTTGGCCATGCTATATTGATCCTAGACACGAGTACATAACTGCCCTGATTTAACCGCAGCATACAACACCCATTTACTTATGTTTTGTTCTACTTGTAGTTACGGATCTCGATGGTTAGGTAGACTTGTATACTTTCGAAAATACTTATACTTTGAAGTATACTTTTAGTTCAGAGCACTTAGGCCCCTTAGTTTTTATAGTTTTATACCATGTAAGGTTTGGTATACTTTATTCACTATAAACCAGGGCTCTGATACCAATCTGTCACACCCCGAAAACCAAGGCGGAAACATTTCCGGAGCAGAATCCACGTTGAGTATCAAATCCAATGCACATAGTAAGCAAAGTAAACAACCATTACATTACATATGAAAATTTACATTTTTTCAAAAGTAAAGTTGTACAAGTGTGATATATATATATATATATATATATATATATATATATATATATATATATATATATATATATATATATATATATATATATATATATATATATATGACCACAAGCAAGACGTGTCTTCGATGTACTCCGTCTTCGACAAAAGGATCATTGGGTACCTGTCTAATGCGGACCTGAGAATACAAGCAGTTTGAAAATCAGCATAAAGCTGGTGAGTTCATAAGCGGTTTTGTTTTCTGAAAATGTACGAGTTTCCTTTTGGTTTACGAAAATGTTACGACCCAAGAAAATCCCATATTTTCTTATATGTAAAGTTTAGTTATCTGTTATTTTACATGGTTCTGGTTATATTCAACTCTTATCCCAGGAAAATCCCATATTTTCCTGATGTGAAAGATGCATACTGAAAACCTGGTTATCCTTGTAAAATGTATGTTAGTTCACCAATCTAAAATGTAATGTAAAAGATGTACAATGAAAATGTATTAGTTTTAACACGTATATAAAACTAATAACTACAAAGTAAACTAGTTACTGAAATCCATTATTACTAAAAAGTAAATCTCTGTTATCCAAATTGCGAGTTCCATAACCATACTATAGACTAATTATGGCAATAACTAGTCCATCTCACTTTATGCCTTTCGTTATCCTTAAACCTTTCTATTTGGCTGTAGCTAGTAGCCAGGTGCGGGGTAGTCAGCCCCGTATAGATCTATACACTCAAGTCACGCTCCTTATCTAAGAGATTTTGGTTATGGGGGCGGTCCTCCACTCGTGTATCTCTGTGGAGTGTTCACCGAGTACGTGTCTCCAATTTATAAGAATAACAAATTTACTAGTAATAATACTGAAAGATCAAATGACTACCCTCCACTCGCGTATCTCTGTGGAGTGTTACCGAGGACAAAATAATGTTCTAAATTTCATGTTCAAAGTTCAATGTTATGCTTTTAACTGTTATGATGTGGGAAAACCATTTGTGAAAATATGAATACAACAATTTGTAATGTTTTTCACAAATAATATGGTAGTGTGTTCTGCAAGTTCAATGGTTATCTGTTATGATTGCTAGAGTTAAAAGCATATGTAAAATGAAACACAACATATATAAAACAAGTTTTGAGTACAAGTATTTCGTGTACTTTTCTTGTATTCCCCCCTTGAAAACAGTTAAAACATTGAAAATGGGTAGGGGTATGAACTCACCAGATGAGAAAACGTGTCGGGGCTTGATAACGTATGCGGTTCCTATGTAGTATGAAATGGTATACAAATGTATCTAATTAGACTTTAAATCACTAATTAGATATGATTATACACTCCAATACGAGAAAACACATCAAATCAAGTGTTTGGAGTGACCCGGGTGATATCTACAGACGTGTAGGGCTTTGGAAAATGAGTTTGCTCTTCCTGATGTAACAGCCCAGAATTTCAGGTATTTTTATAATATTGTTTTTGGGGTGTTTTAGGAAGGGACTCGGCGAGTTGGAGCCAGACTCGCCGAGTAGGACCACAGACTGGGTCACGGGTTCACGACTGGACTCGACGAGTCCATTATGGACTCGGCGAGTCTGTGCTGTTCAGCGGAAACCCTAGCTGTTTGGTTTTGGATCGTATATAACGCCTTTTAGGCCGTCATTGTTCGTCTTTTAGCCGATTGAGAAGAACCCTAAGCGTCTGTGGACATCTAGAGCAAGATTTGAGGCTATTGGAACTTTGAAGAGATTGTTGGGCAAGAAGGAGAGGAGTTTTGGCTAAAGGAACAGCATGGGATCCGAGTTCTGAGGTTTGGGGACACAGAGAGTACGTTTTTCAGGTAATACTTCGGATCATTCCTGTTATTTTGATGTGTACACGGATTTAGGGTTTATGAAACCCATTTGGTGATTAGATGGATTATTATGTTGTTACCCAAACGTTTATACCCCAGTAATAGGATGTTTAGAGGCCCAGAAAGTCCCATGATCGACTGCATGGCATGGACTCGCCGAGTCCAATGAACAGACTTGGCGAGTAGCTTGAAGATTCACTGGGACTCGCCGAGTTGTTCTTCAGACTCGGCGAGTGGAGTCGGGGTGGCCCTGCGATTCTTCCACGTGGATCTCGTCGAGTCAAGGGGGATACTCGACGAGTAGAAAGGGAACATCAGGGAAAGTTGGAGAGGACATCTCGACTCGTCGAGTCACCTTTGCGCTCGACGAGTCCGGTCCAGTTGACCATTGACCAGAGTTGATCTGCATATAATTTCTTAGGGTCAGTTGTCTTGAATGATAAGAGTAGTAATAAGGGTATATGGTATTATAGGGAGTCTGCAGATCGGCGGATCGAGTGCGAGTGATTTCAAGAGTTGATAGTTTTCATTACCACGAGGTGAGTCTTCTCACTATACTACACCCGGAAGGGTTTGACTATGAGACCGGAAGGTCGGATATGATATGTGTTATTTATGCTATAAATAGAAAGGTAGTTGCTATGCATGCTATGTGTGTGTTAATGGGCCGGAAGGCAATATGTTATGTGACAGAAAAGTCAGGTATGATATATGATACATGTGTTTATGTGTTAGAGTAAATGTATTATGTGCTGTATATGTTTATGGGCCGGAAGGCAATACGTTATGGGCCGGAAGGCGATATGTTACGGGCTGGAAGGCAATATGTTATGGGCCGGAAGGCGATTATTTTACGGGCCGGAAGGCGAAGTGTTGTGGACCGGAATTTCAGGGCCTGGAAGGGCGTATGTGTGTAAGTCATATGCTGGGGAACTCACTAAGCATTTATGCTTACAAGTTGTTATGTATGTGTTTCAGGTACTAGCGAGGACCGTGGGAAGGCGCCGGCATGATGCATACACACTGCTGCTATTTGAGATCTTGGGGATTTTATTTATGTATTTGATATGAAACATGGAATAAATACTATTGGTTCAATGAAATCACTTTATTTTAAATGAAAAATTTATTTGAAAATTTGCGTTGTTACAATTGGTATCAGAGCCAGGTTTGAGGGACTCGGGTGTACCTTTGGGTGTAACTGAACTCAAACCGAGGATTGAGGAAAAATCTTTTAAAAAAATAATAAAGACATAAATTTTTATAAATGGTAAAGTGGTAAACAAGAACGGAGTAGTGTGTACGATCATCCAGCGCCCGAACGGTAAAGATCCCCAGAATACCTTACAATGTTATGTTATGCACTGAATTATGAATTGTTATGCATGCTAGAAGACTAGGTATTCATGATAGGACTAGAATGGCCTGTTTTGTGATGCCTTAGTCTAGGGAGTTTGCTTATATGAGATATTCGATAGCGTGCAGGTAGATAGTGCATACTAGAGGTAGAGTACTCACTATTTGGGGTTTGGGGAGGAAGATTTGGGACGAATACTGACACGGTGTGGTCGGTAGTATTGGGCCCGTACTACCGCAGACACCGGGTCGGTGGAAGACCCAAGTAAGAATCCCTGGATATCGGAGACTGAGTAGGGTTGCGTTATCGAGTACAATTGTACTTGATGGAGTCTCTGATAATTTTATGTTGTATTTCAGAGACATCATGGTTACCACACGTCATGGGGCGAGTTCGAGCAGTGTGAGCGACGAGGATATTCGTCAGATGATTCAGGAGGAGGTAGCTGCAGCGATCCGGGCTGAGATCCCGGAGATGTTTGGGTCTATTAAGACCACACTGATGGAGACGTTTGAGGAGCGGTACGCCACACTGATTGAGGCTGCAGCCGCTGCCGCTACCGCAGCTGTGGCCGCTGCCAGGCCGCAAGGGGGCGATTCGTTGCTGTTCTGGGAATTCAGCAACACGAAACCCCCTGAGTTCGATGGGACGCAGGATCCGATTGCTGCGATGAGGTGGATCGCCGACATTGAGGGGTGCTTCTACATTTGCTCATGCCCGAAGCATCTAAGGGTACGGTTCGCCTTGAACCAGCTCCGTCTGGGAGCGAAGGATTGGTGGAAGTTCGTGACGGCGAACTTCACTCTGGCGGAAGGACACATTGCCAGGGATTGTCCTAAGGGGTTCATGGTTTGCTTTCACTGCAACCAGACAGGCCATCGGAAGGCCGAGTGCCCGCAGCTTCGTCAGGGATCTACACCTACTACCAAGACTACTGAAACCCGACCGGCGAAGGTCGAGGCCCCGAGGGCTCGCGGGAGAGCCTTTCAGCTGACTGCGGAGGAGGTCTGCGCTACGCCCGATGTTGTGGCAGGTATGCTGTAATTCACGTATTTACCTTAAAGTCGAAATGTTGTGCTTATGTTAATGTATGTGTAGGTACTTTTCTTGTGAACTCTATGCCTGCTCTAGTGTTATTTGATTCGGGTGCGAGTAGATCCTTTGTATCTTTAGCTTTTAGTCAGCATATTAGCAGTAGTCATGAGCCGTTAAGTCGGCCTCTGAGCGTTTCTATAGCAGTCGAGAGGGTGGTTTGTGCCATGGAGGTTCTTCGGGGATGCGTACTAGAGATTTTCGGGGTAGCGTTTCCGATTGACCTAATTCCTATTGCGATGGGGGATGTCTGTGTCATCATGGGCATGGACTGGTTGAGCCGATTCAGCGCTGTCATCGACTGTGAGCGCCAGCTGGTGACTATACGAGACCCTAGTGGGGGAGTTCTTACGGTATACGGCGAGGGTACCCGTTCGGGATCAGCTTTTTGTTCGGCCGCTAGGGCGAGGCAATGCCTACAGCAGGGATGTAGAGGTTTTGTGGCATATGTGATGGATACGCGGGAGGCTTCCGAGAGACCGAGGACAGTGGAGGAGGTTCCAGTGGTGCGCGAGTTTCCAGATGTTTTTCCTGAGGAGTTGCCGGGAGTACCTCCTGCGAGGCAAGTAGAGTTTGGTATTGATCTGATTCCGGGGGCTGCGCCTATTGCGAAGGTGCCTTATCGTCTTGCACCTCCAGAGATGCAAGAGTTGTCCTCGCAACTCCAGGAGTTGCTGGGGAAGGGATTTATTCGGCCGAGTAGCTCGCCGTGGGGAGCACCGATCCTGTTCGTCAAGAAGAAGGATGGTTCACACCGGATGTGCATTGATTACCGGGAGTTGAACAAAGTGACGGTCAAGAACCGCTATCCGTTACCGAGGATTGATGATTTATTCGATCAGTTGCAAGGGGCATCTTGGTTCTCCAAGACCGATCTGAGGTCAGGGTACCATCAGGTAAGAGTGCGGCATGAGGACGTCCAGAAGACAACATTTAGGACACGATATGGGCATTACGAGTTTGTGATGATGCCTTTCGGGCTCACCAATGCCCCGGCGGTGTTCATGGACCTCATGAACAGGGTATGCAGGCCGATGTTGGATCGGTCAGTGATTGTATTTATCGACGACATCTTAGTGTATTCGCGATCTAGAGAGCAGCATGAGGGACATTTGAGGGAGGTCCTTGAGGTACTGAGGTCGGAGAAGCTATATGCAAAATTCTCCAAATGTGACTTCTGGTTGCGGGAGGTCCAATTCCTTGGACATGTTGTTAATCAGGCAGGGATATTGGTCGATCCGGCCAAGGTGGAGGCAGTGATGAGTTGGGAGGTACCGAAGTCACCTTCCGAGATCAGGAGTTTCCTTGGGTTGGCAGGGTACTATCGGAGGTTTATTAGGGACTTCTCCAAGATCGCAGTACCGCTCACCAGATTGACCCGGAAGGGTGTTGCATTCTCATGGGGACCCGAGCAACAGACTTCTTTCGAGACACTTCGCCAGAGATTGTGCGTAGCCCCGGTATTAGCTCTCCCGGAAGGGATGGAAGATTTTGTCGTATATTGCGATGCATCGATTTTGGGACTGGGTGCAGTGTTGATGCAGAGAGGTCATGTGATAGCTTATGCATCGAGGCAGCTAAAGCCTCACGAGATGAGATATCCCACGCATGACCTAGAGTTGGGGGCAGTAGTGTTCGCTCTCAAGATTTGGCGTCACTACCTGTATGGGGTTCGATGTACGATATACACGGACCATAAGAGTTTGAAGTATTTGATGGATCAACCCAACCTAAATATGCGTCAGAGGAGATGGTTGGATGTGGTCAAGGATTATGACTGTGAGATCCTATACCACCCAGGCAAGGCTAACGTGGTAGCCGATGCATTGAGTCGTAGGGCGGAGAGCACTCCATTGCGAGACGTATGTCTGAGACTGACGGTGATGTCTCCAGTATTAGATGCTATTCGTGGGGCACAGGCCGAGGTTGTGAGATCCGAGATGCAAAAGAAAGAGCGGGTCGTTGGGTTAATTTCAGAGTTCGTTAAGGATGGACGAGGACTTCTGACGTTTCAGGGTCGGATTTGGGTACCATTCGTGGGCGGTACGCGTGCCATTTTGTTGGAGGAGGCTCATAGATCGAAATTCTCGATCCATCCCAGTGCTACGAAGATGTATTTGGACTTGAGGAAGGAATATTGGTGGCCTTGTATGAAGAGAGACGTCGCATGGTTCGTTGAGAGGTGTTTGACCTGCCGTAGGGTTAAGGCCGAGCACCAGAGACCGCATGGTAAGTTGCAGCCCTTGGAGATTCCTGAGTGGAAGTGGGAATAGATTACTATGGATTTCATCACCAAATTGCCGAGAACTGCCAGGGGAGTCGATGCAATTTGGGTGATTGTGGATAGATTGACGAAGAGTGCACACTTCCTTGCCATTAGCGAGAGTTCATCAGCGGAGAAGTTGGCGGAGTTATACGTGAGAGAGGTAGTATCTCAGCATGGAGTGCCGATCTCGATTGTTTCAGACCGTGATGTACGCTTCACTTCCAGGTTCTGGAAGAAATTCCATGAGGAGCTGGGTACTAAACTGCATTTTATTACTGCATACCATCCCCAGACAGACGGTCAGAGCGAGCGGACAATTCAGACATTGGAAGACATGCTTAGAGCGTGTGTGTTAGACTTTGGGGGTAGCTGGGATGCGCATTTGCCTTTGGCTGAGTTTTCCTACAACAACAGCCATCATTCGAGCATTGGTATGCCACCTTTTGAGTTGTTGTATGGTAGGAGGTATCGGACTCCCATTTGCAGGGGAGAGGTGGGACAGAGAGTGATGGGCAGTACAGAGATTGTACTCCAGACGACAGAGCAGATTCAGCAGGTTAGGCAGAGGTTATTGACCGCCCAGAGCCGACAGAAGAGTTATGCGGACAGACGCCGGTCCGAGCTGGAATTCCAGGTTGGCGACTTCGTTCTCCTGAAGGTTTCTCCTTGGAAGGGAGTGATCCGGTTCAGAAAGAGGGGCAAGTTGGGGCCCCGGTTCAAAGGTCCATTTCGTGTAATTGCAAGGGTAGGTCGGGTAGCTTATCGGTTGGAGTTGCCAGCAGAGTTGGGACAGATTCACAATACCTTTCACGTATCACAGTTGAGGAAGTGTATAGCCGATGAATCGGCAGTGGTTCCATTAGAAGATATTCAGGTGGATGCGAGCCTGAATTACGCCGAGAGACCGGTAGCTATCAGGGATCGGAAGATCAAGGTTCTGCGGAACAAGGAAGTACCTCTGGTGTTGGTTCAGTGGCAACACCGGAAAGGATCGGAGATGACTTGGGAGCCAGAGCGTGAAATGCGGGAGCAACATCCGGAGTTATTTGCAGAATGAGACTTCGAGGGCGAAGTCTAGTCCTAGTGGGGGAGAGTTGTAACAGCCCGAAATTTCAGGTATTTTTATAATATTGTTTTTGGGGTGTTTTAGGAAGGGACTCGGCGAGTTGGAGCCAGACTCGCCGAGTAGGACCACAGACTGGGTCACGGGTTCGCGACTGGACTCGACGAGTCCATTATGGACTCGGCGAGTCTGCGTTGTTCAGCGGAAACCCTAGCCGTTTGGTTTTGGATCGTATATAACGCCTTTTAGGCCGTCATTGTCCGTCTTTTAGCCGATTGAGAAGAACCCTAAGCGTCTGTGGACATCTAGAGCAAGATTTGAGGCTATTGGAACTTTGAAGAGATTGTTGGGCATGAAGGAGAGGAGTTTTGGCTAAAGGAACAGCAAGGGATCCGAGTTCTGAGGTTTGGGGACACAGAGAGTACGTTTTTCAGGTAATACTTCGGATCATTCCTGTTATTTTGATGTGTACACGAATTTAGGGTTTATGAAACCCATTTGGTGATTAGATGGATTATTATGTTGTTACCCAAACGTTTATACCCCAGTAATAGGATGTTTAGAGGCCCAGAAAGTCCCATGATTATGTATTTCGGGACCATACGTATTTCAGGAAGCAGTTGATCGACTGCATGGCATGGACTCGCCGAGTCCAATGAACAGACTCGGCGAGTAGCTTGAAGATTCACTGGGACTCGCCGAGTTGTTCTTCAGACTCGGCGAGTGGAGTCGGGGTGGCCCCGCGATTCTTCCACGTGGATCTCGTCGAGTCAAGGGGGATACTCGACGAGTAGAAAGGGAACATCAGGGAAAGTTGGAGAGGACGTCTCGACTCGTCGAGTCACCTTTGCGCTCGACGAGTCCGGTCCAGTTGACCATTGACCAGAGTTGATCTGCATATAATTTCTTAGGGTCAGTTGTCTTGAATGATAAGAGTATTAATAAGGGTATATGGTATTATAGGGAGTCTGCAGATCGGCGGATCGAGTGCGAGTGATTTCAAGAGTTGATAGTTTTCATTACCACGAGGTGAGTCTTCTCACTATACTACACCCGGAAGGGTTTGACTATGAGACCGGAAGGTCGGATATGATATGTGTTATTTATGCTATAAATAGAAAGGTAGTTGCTATGCATGCTATGTGTGTGTTAATGGGCCGGAAGGAAATATGTCATGTGACAGAAAAGTCAGGTATGATATATGAGACATGTGTTTATGTGTTATAGTAAATGTATTATGTGCTGTATATGTTTATGGGCCGGAAGGCAATACGTTATGGGCCGGAAGGCGATATGTTATGGGCCGGAAGGCAATATGTTATGGGCCGGAAGGCGATTATTTTACGGGCCGGAAGGCGAAGTGTTGTGGACCGGAAGGTCAGGGCCTGGAAGGGCGTATGTGTGTAAGTCGTATGCTGGGGAACTCACTAAGCATTTATGCTTACAAGTTGTTATGTATGTGTTTCAGGTACTAGCGAGGACCGTGGGAAGGCGCCGGCATGATGCATACACACTGCTGCTATTTGAGATCTTGGGGATTTTATTTATGTATTTGATATGAAACATGGAATAAATACTATTGGTTAAATGAAATCACTTTATTTTAAATGAAAAATTTATTTGAAAATTTGCGTTGTTACACCTGAGTAAACTCCTTAGGGAGTTTATGGCCCTAAGACCATGACCACATGATTTCAAGACCGTGAACTCATGAATGTGGGGTATAATGGTGCTAAATGGTCAAATAACACTTAGGAAGGGTTGTTATGATTTAATCTAAGGCATAGGAATGAGTTTTACCACCAAAGGGACCATCAAAAGAAGTTTACGACCCTAAACTAGGAGTTTACGGCCTTAAGTTCCTATATACCCATTACTTTCATGATTTGGTGGCCCGAGATCAATCACATGTGATTCAAACCAATTTTACAAGCCTTAGAATGAATTTAGGGCATCATTTGACTTGTGTAAGTGAGTTTACGGCCCAGGAACCCATTCTAGGGGGTTTTACGGCTGTGAACTCTCCAAGGGGTGGTTTTCATCAAGTTTAAGGCCCCTAAATCGATTGTGGTTGATTCTAGAATTTAATCCAAGGCTATTCGTGTGTTTAAGTGGCATTTAAACACACAAATATGAGTTTACTCTCCATGAAGGTGATTTTACAGCCTAAGCATGTTCTTGGGTAGTAAACTCATGTTTACTCCCCAAAAATTGGATTCAAGGTGTTCTAAGTCCAGTACATTAAGTCATATAGCCATATCTAAGCTCCAAAGGTCGATTGGAAGGGTTTAAAAGCTCAAAAACCCATCATATGTGTGTTTACGGTGAAAGCATGTTCCAGGACCGTAAACACATGAAAATGGTCCTAAATGATAGTTTAACCACGAATTTGAAGGTCTAAGATGCTAATCTATGAGTTAGGGAAGTTACCTGGGTGATTTGGAGCTTAAATTTGATGATTTTGGACATAAAACTTGGATTGGAGGAGAGAAGTTAGAGAGAGAGAGAGTAGTGAGAGAGAGGAAACACTTCAAATGGAAGGTTAAACCACTTTAAATAGGTTCCAAATTTTGGATACGGTGGAATTCTACCCGATACCGACGTTATACGATGCTTTTGGTCGCACCCGATTAAGTTACCGTAACCCAATATGGTCGATTCTAAAATGTTTCTGATTACTAATATGGAGTGTTAATATGAGTTCTAAACATGTTTAGACACTCATTAAGTCATAATAAAAATCCCACAATTATGACTTAATTTAATGACGTAATGGAAACGAAATTGAAAACGACGAATATATTAACGAAATGGGTTACGATTGATGGAACGAACTTCGGGTTGTCGCATTATCCCCCTGTTAGAGGGAATTTCATCCCGAAATTCAGCATTAAGATACAAATCATGGATCTGGGAAGAGATGCAGATACTTTTGTTTCATCGAGTCTTCACGCTCCCAAGTGAACTCCGGTCCCCGCTTGGCATTCCAGCGAACCTTCACTATCGGGATGCGACTTTGTTTCGTGCGTTTGATTTCTCGATCCATGATTTCAATCGGTTCCTCCACAAAGTTCAGGTTTTCTTTGATCTTGATCTCGTCTAGGGGAATCACGAGGGTTTCATCGGATACACACTTTTTAAGGTTCGAGACGTGAAAGACGAGGTGGATGTTGCTAAGCTTGTGAGGTAATTGAAGTTTATAGGCTACCGGACCGATCCTGGCGAGGATCTCGAAGGGTCCAATGTAGCTTGGATTAAGTTTCCCACGCTTTCCAAAGCGTACCATGCCTTTCCAGGGCGAGACCTTCAACAGGACACGGTCTCCAACCTGGAACTCCAGAGGTTTCCGTCGTATGTCAGCGTAACTCTTCTGTCGGTCTCGTGAATCTTTCAGTCTTTCTCGGATCTGGATGATTTTTCTTGGTGGTTTCGCGGATAATTTCAGGACCAGTGAGAGCACTGTTGGGGAATCGACTCTTGGTTAGCTGCGTGTTCCCTACCTCGCCCCAACATAGAGGGGATCTGCACTATCGACCGTAGAGAGCTTTGAACGGGGTAGCCTTGATATTGGTGTGGTAACTGTTGTTATACGAGAACTCTATCAAAGATAGATGTGTGTCCCATGATTTTACAAAATCGATGATGCATGCCCAGATCATGTCTTCCAGGGTTTGGATAGTTCTGTCACTCTGTCTGTCGGTCTGAGGATGATAAGTCGTGCTCATGTCTAGATTTGTTCCAAGAGCCTTCTGAAGAGACTGCCAAAATCTGGAGGTAAACGTGCTATCTCGATCAGAGATAATGGACACAGGTACACCGTGCAGTCGAACTACCTCCTGGATGTAGATCCGCACGAGTCTTTCCATTTTGAATGACTCTTTGATCGGGATGAAGTGAGCGGATTTGGTCAAATGATCGACAATTACCCAAATGGTATCGTACCTACTCGGACACTTGGGTAACTTGGTGATGAAATCCATGGTAATCATCTCCCATTTCCACTCGGGTATCTCGGTTTGCTGGAGCAGACCTGAGGGTTTTTGGTATTCGAATTTCACCTTGGCGCAAGTCAGACACTTTCCCACAAACGTAGCGATCTCGGCTTTCATGTTTGGCAACCAGTATTGTTTCTTGAGATCTATATACATCTTGTCCGAACCTGGGTGAACAGAGTATCTGGTCTTGTGTGCTTCCTCCATGACAATCTCCGTGAATCCTCCAGACTCTGTAATCTAGATTCGGTCCATGAAACAGTAGACTCAGTCACCTCTGATCTCAAGATTCTTATCCATTCCCCTCAAGGTTTTGCTTGATTTGTTCTCGGGTTTGAGGGCTTCCATCTGGGCGTCTCGAATTTTCATGGATAATTAGGAATGGATAGTCATCGTCAGTATCCTCACTTTACGGCTTGAACTTTCCTTTCGGTTTAGGGCATCCACTACCACATTGGCCTTGTCGGAATGGTAGCGAATCTCGCACTCATAATTGTTGAGAAGCTCTACCCATCGCCGTTGCCTCATGTTTAAGTCCTTCTGATTGAGTATGTGTTGCAGGCTTTTATGGTCAGTGAAGATCGTACACTTGGTTCCGTAGAGATAATGTCTCCAAATCTTCAGTGCAAAGACTACGGCTCCTAACTCCAAGTCGTGCATGGTATAGTTGACCTCATGTGCTTTCAACTGTCTTGAGGCATAAGCAATCACTTTTCCTCTTTGCATAAGCACACAGCCTAAGCCCTGATTAGACGCATCATAATAGACTACAAAGTCTTCTGTCCCTTCGGGTAGAGACATAACAGGTGCGCTACACAAGGCTTGATTTAATGTCTGGAACATGGATTCTTGCTTTTCACTCCAACAAAAGGGCACACCTTTCTATGTTAGAGTGGTTAGGGGTTTGGCGATTTTGGAAAAGTTCTGGATGAATCTTCGATAATAGCCGGCGAGACCGAATAATTAACGGATTTCTGTGGGTGTCTTTGGTTCTGAACAAATTCTCTATTGCTTTAATCTTGGAAAGATCCACATGAATTCCCTCATCGCTTACCACGTGACCGAGGAAAGTTACCTTCCGAATCCAGAATTCACACTTGGAAAATTTCGCGTACAACTTTTCGGATCTAAGAGTTTCCAACACTGATCTCAAGTGTTGTTTGTGATCTTCTCCACTTCTGGAGTAGACAAGTATGTCGTCTATGAACACAATGATGAACTTGTCCAAGAAGGGACGACACACCCAGTTCATCAGGTCCATGAACACTGCCGGTGCATTGGTTAGACCGAAGGGCATCACTACGAACTCGTAGTGTCCATACCGAGTCCTGAAAGCTGTTTTGGAAACATCACTCTCAAGAACTCGTAACTGATGGTACCCTGACCCAAGGTCTATCTTTGAGAAGTAGCTGGCTACTTGAAGTTGATCGAAGAGGTCATCTATACATGGAAGAGGATATTGGTTTTTGACGGTCAACTTGTTCAACTCACAGTAGTTGATACACATCCGGAAGGATCCATCTTTCTTCTTCACAAACAAAACCGAAGCTCCCCACGGTGAGGAACTCGGTCTGTTTGCTGAGTAACTCGTTGAGTTGGCTAGATAACTCCTGCATTTCTGCTGGAGCTAGGCGATATGGAGACTTGGCTACAGGGGTAGCTCCAGGAATTAGGTCAATGCGAAATTCGACCTGACGTTCGGGAGGAATTCCTGGAAGCTCTTCTGGAAAGACATCAGGAAAGTTACAGACTTCGGGGATGATCGCGAGGTCTTTAATCTCCTATTTCTCGTTGATTACACGGGCTAGGAATGCTTGGCATTCCTTTCGCAAGATCTTCTGAGCTTTGATGTCGGAAATGATGTGAAGGTTGGAGCTGAGTTTATCGCCATAGATTATGAGAGTTTGACCCGTAGGAAGATTTAGACGGATGGCTTTTTCATAGCAAAGGATATCAGCATGATTGGGACTCAACCAATCCATGCCAATGATAACATCAAAGCTCTTTATGGAGACTGGCATAAGATCAATGGTAAAAGAATGATCGTTCAGGGTAAGGGTACAACCTATGAATATGTCGCTAGTGTTTTCTTTCTCACCGTTAGCCATCTCGACGGTAAACGTTTCGGTTAATGGTTGGGGATTAGGTTTTAGATTATGTTTGAACGAATGACTAACAAAGCTTCTTTTAGCACCCGAATCGAAAATAATACTAGCGTAAGAGTTTTCAAGAAGGAACCTACCCGAAACAACGGTGGGATCGGCGACTGCCTCCTCCCGTCCCATGGCTAGGACTCTCTCGGTAATATCAGCTGTCACCTTTTTGGGGCAGTTCCTCTTGTAATGCCCAACTTCTCCACAATTATAGCAGGGTTGACCAACACCTACTCCAGAAGATTGATTTGCAGATTGGGCTGGTGCGTTGCAGAATCGGACCGTGTGCCCATTTCTACCACTGTTGGTGCATGTTAGGTCACGGCAGGGGCCAGGGTTATGGTGGTATTTGCACTTTTCACACTGGGGAACGTTACCAGCATATCTAGTGGTAGGGTTTGAGCTGTAGATCCCATAACAGAAGCAACATCAACAGGGGTAGTAGCAGCATGGACTGCTACAGTCTGTTGTTTCTTTGAGGATCCTTGATAAGGTTGGCCTTTCTTCTTCTTCCAAAACTTCCTCTTCTCACCACTAGTTGTGACAACTGCCAATTCAGGTCATTCTTGGACTCATGCATCTTTATAATAACCATTCATGCACAACATGTCATGACCTAGTAGTATAAATTAGGTCAAAAATCTTGCATAAACTAGGATCCAACTAAGGTCTAGGACTAATATACTTGATACTTACAATTCTAGTAAGTTGCTTAGCTACAATAGGAAATGCCAATACTATAATTAGAATAAAGCTTCAAGCTTTGTTATAATTGAAATAGGGTATAAAACTCTAAAAATAAATTAAAACATTCTAATTATACTTCAACATGTTGTTGAATATCAATCAATGTTCCAAAAACTCTAAACAGCCAAAAATCCAAATTTATAAATCTTAAAGCTTAAAAACTTTATAAAATTTGGCTATAAACTTTCTAATATCAAATTTTATTAATCAAATTATGGATTATACCAATGAAATAGAAATATAAATTACAAGTATTAATCATAATTTATTAGTTAAAAACAAGATTTTTAAATAAATCAAAAATTGCTTAAAGAATCACTTTTATAAAAATTAGATTTTTATAAAAATTAGATTTTTATAAAAATTAAGGAGGGATTTTTTATAAAAATTTGAATTTAGGAGAGAGGAGGCTTTAATGCCTCAAAAATCTGGCCATCTCCCCTCTCCCCATGCACTCTCTTCCCAAAACTCATGATTAAACTCAAACCCACACTCCACCTCTTCTCTCTTCACTCTTCTCACTTCACTCTCTTCACACACTTCACCCTCTTCCTCTCTCTCTCTAAACTCACGAAATTTCTCTCATTTCTCTGCCAAATTTCAAGACTTTGAAGACCTTGAAGTGTTCTTACTTCTCTCAAGATCATAACCAAGGTAAACAACATCATCTTCTTCCATAGTTTGATGATTCTACTTCTTTTCCTTCTTAGTTTTCTCTTCTTTTAGGATTCTATGCCTTTCCATGGCTAGAAATCTTTATTCTCCCCTTGTGGTTTGTAGATTCTCACCATAACACAATGCATGTGTTTGAAATGGTGAAAATCCGGGATCAAACCCATGCAAGGAGTGAAAAAGATGCACATATGATCATGTGACATCAAAATCTAATATTTCATGTTCTTCTCCATCTCTTTTATGTTCATGCATGACCAAAAGCATTTAAACCATTTCTAGTACATATTGAATCCTCATTCATTCCATGCATGTGTTAGAAATCGGATCTTACCAAAGACATGCATGATGTTCTTGTTGAAATACCCTAATAATGCACACAAGCAAACATGCAATCTGCCAGATTACTTTGTTCGACTTTGAACAGTCATAACTCAGTCATTTCTTAACCAAATCAGGATATTCTTTTTGTATTGGTTAGTTCCACGAGTTAACTTTCTAACCCAATTGGTCTCACTGTAAAATATTAAATATCCGATTTTTAGCAGATTTTACAAAAAGGTTGCGCATACAGCTCTTTTTCTGTGATCACTATTTTTATCTTGCTTAAACAATGGCCTTAAACCCAACCATAAATCTGAGGAAAAATACCTTAGAAACTTAACATATCTAGTGAATTATGGTTGAAATTTCGTGGCTTAAAACCTCACTGAATGGGCTACACAAATTCATGAACTTCAGCCACATTTACACTTCATGCATTATTGCATGCAACTTTTCTTAAATTGTTTGGAATCATTACCCTAATTTCTCTTCTGAATACATTCTTAACATTTTTACTTTTGAAAGCCCTTGCATGCATGAGATAATCTGGAAAATTTCAAGAGCTTTTGTTATTTATTTGATTTATTAGAATTATTGCTAAAACCAAGGGCATAAATCATATAAAATACTTCCAGAGGTCAATAAATCCTAAATAAATTCATGGATGATACTTATGGGGAATAATGACCCCTCACCAAATTTCAGCAATTTTTGTTACTGTTTCATATGATTTCTAATTTTCTTTTATTTAGGACATGATAAATTACAAAACCACTTTTTAGGATGTGAAAATTTTATCTAACAATTTTCGCATACCTTACTTGTGATGGGTGACTCAAGAAAATAATTTCAAGATTTTTCATCATGTATAGCTATTTTTCCCAATTTTTGGTAATTATAATGGCTTAAAAATGGGAAAAATAGTTCTGATTATCCAAAATTCATGAAAATTTGCCAGGATATCATATTATATAGTAGGAGGTTACATAAAAATTTTGAATATTTTTCTCCACTGTAAACTATTTTTCCCTTATTTTCTAAAGTTAATTGCACTAAAATTCACTTAAATATACATAAATACCCAAAACCAGTTTATACATTATGAAAACCACTTTTGATATTTTTCCCAAGATATTTATACTGTAAATGATGTTACAAAAATTTATGGTAATTTATTTTAACTGTTTAATAATATTTCTTTAATTAATGACTATTTAAAGAAATAAAACAAGGAAAAATACAAATAACCACTGAAAAATATATTTTATATTTTTCCCAGCCTATTTATGTATAATAACAATTAAATAAAAAGTTTGGGTAATTTTGGAAACTGTTTACTATTTATTTCAATTTTTATTGAAATAAATGCTCAAAAATTATAAAATATAATTAAACAGCTTGGAAATCCATTTTTATAATTTTCCCAGCTTAGTGTTGTGTATTAACAGTTAAATAAAAAGTTTGAGAATTTTTATCCCTCGAATACTATTTTTCGTGAATTTATGTTGTTATTGAGACTTAAAATTTGGAAAATTAACCTTCCAAGGTTGTAATTAATCGCACGACTTGTAAAATTTCAATACATCAGAAAAAGTGTAACAAAATGATATAAATCCAATACTAAAACATAAATTGGCATTTCCCTATATGTAGAGTTTAGTATATTAGCATTAGATATCGACATGGAAACTCACTAGTGCGTGTGTTTGGTGTCGTAGGATCCCGGTAGTAAGACGTTGGTGCATCCCGAAGTACCGCTTGTGTCTACACAAAACATCGTGAGTATTCACCAATCCCCTATTTTATGTTTTTAAATGTTTTGGGGTGGAAAAGCATGTCCTAAACTATTTATATCCGTTGTATTTATTTAACTCGTATAAACTTGGTTGCTATATTTAGCATATTGTGAGTATTCACGCACTCCCCTATTTTCGTTTTTTATGTTTTGGGGTGGAAAAGCATGTCCAGAAAAACTATTGTTTGCATGTTGTACTTAAATTGAATTGTATCAAACATGATTGCTATTGTATTGCTATGTTTCTTTATGTATGTCTATGCAACACGGAACATGAGAACTTATCGTACAAAGGCCCTTCCCTTATCTCTAACCATTAACTCTTTGAGCCAATGGTCGTTATGGATAGCGCTATTAGGAATTGACAACTCCTCACTCGCCCGAATCGCTGGAGTGCATGATACCATATTCATCTATGGAACGATAAGCATAGATCTCGATAGGGCTTCAGTCATAGGTTTGGTTGAGACTCATTGTTTGCTCATACACATACAAACTCGTTTCTCGTTATAGCAATAAACTTGTATTCATTAATAGCAATCAACTTGTTTATCATTGAAGCAATGTACTTGTATTTACGAAAAGCCTTATTGTACGCTCGATTTTATAAACTTGTGATACTCACCAACTATTTTCATAGTTGACGCTCGTTTTACATGCTTTTTCAGGAAATAATTAGTAAGTGGATGTAAAGATTCATCATCATAGAGCATGTTGCATCGTGTTGAAGCTATTATGAAGCTATATTTTGAACAATGTTATTTTGAAAAACTTGTATTTTGTTCTTTTGAAGCTATGGGTTGTAAACTTTTAAATACTGCTATGGTGATGTATCTTTATCTTTTGCAATGAAACCGTTATCGCTGTCATACCTTGCGTTTCCGCTTTAGCGGGGTGTGACACTAGTCTTGGTCAGTTCAGGGGTGGTGGTTGTTCCCTCAACTTCATCACTGTGGTCAATCAGGGTCTGGGCTAAACTTTTAGCACTATCATAAGTATCTGGCCATGCAGATAAGACGTTTCCTTTGGTCAGTTGGGTCAGCCCCCAAATAAATCTCTCTATTTTCTTACTCTCCGAGGTAACCATTCCAGGACAGAGTAGTGCGAGGTCATCAAACCTCGAGGTGTATGCGGCAATATCGGAACCCTTCATCTTTAGGTTCTAGAGCTCGTGCTCTAACTTCTGTATTTCACCCCGAGGGCAGTACTCAGATAGAAGAAGTTCTTTCATGGCTTCCCAACCCATAGCATTGGCTACAGGTAGGGTCAGGGATTTGACTCGGCCGTTCCACCAAGTCAGGGCTTTATTGATAAAGGTACAGGCTGCGAACTTTACTTTATTGGACTCCGAACAAGCACAGATTTCAAAGATGGATTCGACTTTCTCGAACCATCGAGTGAGGGAAATGACACCTCCAGTGTCATCAAAGGACGTGGGTTTCGCGCACATGAAATCTTCATAAGAACCCTCTTTTCAGCGTTCCTGGCTATCTTCTGGGTTTTAGGGTTGGGGACCACCTCCTGAACTAGCAGGGTTCATTTGTGACATGAAGGCTGTCACTGCAGCAATAATAGCTGTCTGTAGCGTTACAAGATCAATTTGAGGAGAAAGTGGTGGTGGAGGGTTGTTGGTCTTTGAGCTGGGTCTCTTTCTTGGAGGCATCTTGATCTAATAAGATCAAGAAAGAGAGGTTGATAAGTCCTTTGAATTGAATCAAGAGATATGACAGTTATATATTTTGAATAAGCGATAAAGCAGGAAAGAGTTATCAAAACAGATAATTTTATCGCTAGATGAATGATCAGGGAATAACACTTGAATGAGGATTTCTACAAAGGATTGGCTCGAGAAATACTCCCATAATATTTCATGATTCACTATGACCATGGGTCGATATTTAGGATATTAGGGTAAGTTTTAGGCATGCTGAACACCACAGTCACTCCCAAGCACATGTTGGCCGTGTCTCGAATGAATATAGTTGGCCAGGCTATATTTATCCTAGACACGACTACATAACTGCCCAGGTTTAACCACAACATACAACACCCATTTACTTATGTTTTGTTCTACTTGTAGTTACGGATCTCGACGGTTAGGTATACTTGTATACTTTCGAAAATACTTATAATTTGAACTGTACTTTTAGTTCAGAGCACTCAGGCCCCTTAGTGTTTATAGTTTTATACCATGTAAGGTTTGGTATACTTTATTCACTATAAACAAGGGCTCTGATACCAATCTGTCACACCCCGAAAACCAAGGCGGAAACATTTACGGGGCGGACTCCACGTTGAGTAAATCCAATGCACATAGTAAGAAAATTAAACAACCATTTCATTACATATGAAAATTTACATTTGTTCAAAAGTAAAGTTGTACTAGTGTGATACATACGTGTGTGTGTGTGTGTGTGTATATATATATATATATATATATATATATATATATGTATATATATATATATATATATATATATGTATATATGAATAAAAGCAAGACGTGTCTTCGATGTACTCCGTCTTCAACAAAAGGATCATCGAGTACCTGTCTAATGCGGACCTCAGAATATAAGCAGTTCGAAAATCAGCATAAAGCTGGTGAGTTCATAAACGGTTTTGTTTTCTGAAAATGTACGAGTTTCCTTTTGGTTTCTGAAAATGTTACGACCCAAGAAAATCCCATATTTTCTTATATGTAAAGTTTAGTTATCTGTTATTTTACATGGTTCTGGTTATGTTCAACTGTTATCCCATGAAAATCCTATATTTTCCTAATGTGAAAGATGCATACTGAAAACCTGGTTATCCTTGTAAAATGTATGTTAGTTCACCAATCCAAAATGTAATGTAAAAGATGTACACTGAAAATATATTAGTTTTAACACGTATATAAAGCGAATAACTACAAAGTAAACTAGTTACTAAATTCCATTATTACTAAAAAGTAAATCTCTGTTATCCAAATTGCGAGTTCCATAACCATACTATAGACTAATTATGGTAATGAGTAGTCCATCTCACTTTATGACTTTCGTCACCCTTGAACCTTTTGGTTCGGCTGTAGCTAGCAGCCAGGTGCGGGGTAGTCAGCCCCCTATAGATCTATACACTCAAGTCACGCTCCCTATCTAAGAGATTTTGGTTACGGGGGCAGTCCTCCACTCGCGTATCTCTGTGGAGTGTTCATCGAGGACGTGTCTCCAATTTATATGCATAACAAATTTACTAGTAATAATACTGAAAGATCAAATGACTATCCTCCACTCGCATATCTCTGTGGAGTGTTACCAAGGACAAAACAATGTTCTAAATTTCATGTTCAAAGTTCAATGTTACGCTTTTAACTATTATGATGTGGGAAAACCATTTGTGAAAATATAAATACAACAACTTATAATGTTTTTCACAAATAATATGGTAGTGTGTTCTGCATGTTCAATGGTTATCTGTTATGATTGCCAGTATTAAAATCATATGTAAAATGAAACACAACATATATAAAACAAGTTTTGAGTACAAGTATTTCTTGTACTTTGCTTGTATTCCCCCTGAAAACAGTGAAAGCATAACACTTGGGAAGACCATGACCACAAGTATTTCTTGTAGTTACAAGTATTTTTTGAGTACTAGTATTTCTTGTAGTTATGGACCTAAGACCATGACCACATGAGTTCACGGCCGTGAACTCATGAATGTGGGGTATAATGGTGCTAAATGGTCAAATAACACTTGGGAAGGGTTGCTATGATTTAATCTAAGGCAAAGGAATGAGTTATACAACCAAAGGGGCCATCAAAAGGAGTTTACAGCCCCAAACTAGGAGTTTATGACTGTAAGATCCTATAACCCATTCCTTTCATGATTTGGTGGCCCTAGATCAGTCACATGTGATTCAAACCAATTTTACAAGCCTTAGAATGAATTTAGGGCATCATTTGACTTGTGTAAGTGAGTTTACGGCCCAGGAACCCATTCTAGGGGGGTTTACGATCGTGAACTCTCCAAGGGGTGGTTTTCATCAAGTTTAAGGACCTTAAATCGATTGTGGTTGATTCTAGAATTTAATCCAAGGCTATTGGTGTGTTTAAGTGGCATTTAAACACTCAAATATGAGTTTAATCTCGATGAAGGTGAGTTTACAGCCCAAGCATGTTCTTGGGTAGTAAACTCATGTTTACTCCCCAAAAATTGGATTCAAGGTATTCTAAGTCCAATACATTAAGTCATATACCCATATATAACCTCCAAAGGTCGATTGGAAGGGTTTAAAGGCTCAAAAACCTGTTATATGTGTGTTTACGGCCCATGCATGTTCCAGGACTGTAAACACATGAAAATGGTCCTAAATGATAGTTTAACCACGAATTTGACAGTCTAAGATGCTAATCTATGAGTTAGGGAAGTTACCTTGGTGATTTGGAGCTTAAATTTGATGATTTTGGACTTGAAACTTGGATTGGAGGAGAGAGGGTAGAGAGAGAGAGAGAGAGTAGTGAGAGAGAGAGAGAGAGAGAGAGAGACGGAAAAAGCTTCAAATGGAAGCTTAAACCACTTTAAATAGGTTCCAAGTTTTGGACATAGTGGAATTCTACCCGATACCGAAGTTATACGATGCTTTTGGTTGCACCCGATTAAGTTACCGTAACCCAATATGGTCGATTCTAAAATGTTTCCGATTTCTAATATGGAGTGTTAATATGAGTTCTAAACATGTTTAGACACTCATTAAATCATAATAGAAATCCCACAGTTATGACTAAATTTAATGACGTAACGGAAACGAAATTAAAAACGATGAATATATTAACGAAAAGGGTTACAATTGATGGAACGAACTTCGTGTTGTCACAACATTTTACTTGTACCAGGATGTATTGACAACTTAGACTTATGAGCTTCATCTAAAATCTTCTGTCTTAATCCACCAATCTTTGGAATCCATAGCCAATTCTTAAATACTTTTAATCCTCGTGGATCATCAAGTAAAACATCAGCATAATGCACCATTCCTTTATTCTTCACATTTTCTGGCTTTAAGGCTTCAACTTGACACTTCTCTAGTTCATCAAGAATAGTGAGCTTCACTGTAGTCTAAGTAATAGTATAACACATACTATTACGATAAACTTACCTGCTAAGTGCATCTGCAACCACATTAGCCTTTCCAGGATGGTACAGGATTTCGCAATCATAGTCCTTGATCAGCTCCATGGCTCGTTGTTGTCTCATATTCAGAGTTTGCTGACTGAATATATACTTGAGACTCTTGTGGTCAGTAAATAATTGGCATTTCATACCAAAAAGGTAATGTCTCCAAAGTTTTAGGTCAAATACTACTGCAGCAAGTTCAAGATCATGGGTGGGATAATTCTTTTCATAATCTTTCAGATGTCTTGAGGCGTAGGCTATCACTTTACCACGCTGCATCAACACACAACCGAGTCCTAATCTTTAAGCATCGCTATACACAAAGAAATCATCATCACCTTCTGGGAGTGATAAGATGGGAGCATGAGTCAAAAGATCTTTTAGAGTTGAGAAAGATTTTTCTTACGCTTCACCCCATTCGAACTTCACTTCCTTTAGTGTAAGACTGGTGAGAGGTACGGCTATACGAAAAAAGTCTTTAATGAATCTCTGATAATATCCTGTGAGACCTAAGAAACTTTGAATTTTGGATGCATTACGGGGCACTTCCCAATTTTTAATGGCTTCGATTTTGATAGGATCTACGGATACACCGTCACTAGAAATAATATGGCCGAGAAACTGAACTTGACGAAACCAAACTTCACATTTCAAGAATTTAGCATAAAGTTTCTCCTTTTGAAGAAGTTCTAAGATTTCACGAATATGAATGGCATGATCGGCTTCAGACTTGGAATAGATTAGAATATCATCAATGAATACGATGATAGACTTATCGAGCATTGGGCGGCATACTCGATTCATCATATCCATGAATACGGCAGGAGCATTTGTCAAACTGAATGGCATGACAAGGAATTCGAAATGCCCATAACGAGTACGGAAAGCAATTTCGGTACATCTTGCTCGTGTACTTTCAATTGATGATAGCCATATCTCAAATCAATCTTTGAGAAATAGCTAACACCCTGAAGTTGATCGAATAAAACATCGATGCGAGGTAGTGGTACTTGTTCTTGATAGTCAGCTTATTCAGCTCACGATAATAATGCACATTCGCATTGATCCGTCCTTCTTCTTAACAAACAATACTAGAGCACCCCAGGGAGAGGTACTCGCTCGAATAAAGCCTTTGTCAAGTAATTCCTGCAGTTGGATCCTCATTTCTTTCATTTCGGCTGGCACAAGACAATAAGGAGTTAGTGCAATCGGAGCAACATCGGGCACAAGGTCAATTCGAAATTCTACTTGCCTGTCCGGAGGCAGTCCAGGCAGATCATTAGGGAAAACATCGGGATATTCATTAACAATGAGAATATCATTTACAGTTTTATTCTCCTTTCTTGAGATGTCAACTGTATAGGCCAGATAGATAGGACAACCTTTGGATATGAATTTACGAGCTTTGAGGAAAGAGATTATTTTTAAGATCCTTTGTTCACTGTAGACATGAATAGGATCCTGCCCTTTAATAGGAATGTGTACCATCTTTTCATAAAACATGAGTTCTGCATGGTTCTTTGACAACCAATCCATGCCGAGAATAATATCGAAATTGGGAAAGGAGATAGGGATTAGGTTAGCAAGAAAGTTATATCCTTCAATTTCAATGACACAATCCCTATAGATTTTATCAGCAAGTAATGATATACTTCCTGCAGTATCTACGTGAAATGGTTGCGCGAGTGCATAACAAACAATTTGAAAAGAATGCGCAAATTCATACGATACGAAAGAATTTGAGGCACTAGAATCAAATAAGATGTGAGCAGGTCTAGAGTTGACTAAAAATGTACCCGTCACGACATTCGGGTCCTCACGTGCTTCCTCTACGGTAATCTGGAATGCACGACCCTTAGCTTTTGGCACCTCCTCTTTTTTAGTTGGAGTACTCTTCGGTTGTTGGATAGAGACTTGACTTCTCACCGGTTGTTGAACAAAAGCTTGACTCCCCGTCATTTTGGCTGGTAAGAGTAGGGAAAAAACGCTTCTTGTGACCAGTAATACCACATGCATAACAAGTCACATCCTTCCTTGGGAAAGCTGGCTTTATATGACCCGTTTCTCCACACCCATAACAGACAATGGATTCCTTGTTTATTTTGCATTGACCCGGATGATTCCTTCCACAAACACGACATGAAGGCGATTGAATATAAAAATATTGTGACCTACCGCGGCCACGCAAAGCACTCTGAGATTGTGCTTGCTTGCTAGGATCAGTTCGAATAGATTGAGCTAGTGGAATAGTGGAAGCAGGAGTAGTTCTTTCAGTACGTGAATGCTTTGGAACAGTAAGTGTGGCACCACGTATTTCTAAGTCATGCTCACATCTTCGAGCATACTCAACGGCTTTATCGAATAACAGAACATCTTGATTGACATGAAATCATGGATTTCGTGTCGTAGTCCCTCAATGAATAACTAAAATTTTTCATCTTCAGTGGGAATATACTTCGTAGCAAACCTTGCTCTTTGATTAAACTAAGTTTCATACTCATTCACAGTCATTCCTCCTTGTTTAAGCTCGAGGAATTCCTTCTCCAATCTTCTCCTCATATATAGAGGACAATACTTCTCTAGCACACGAGTCTTGAACAACTCCCAGGATAAGTTCTCCTGGTCACATCCATCGAGAGCTTCATATGTTGCTTCCCACCAGACTAAGGCTTCTCCAATGAGCTTTGCAGAAGCATAGATAGCCTTGTATTCATCATCCACATGAGAAACACAAAATACTTTCTCGGTGTTCTGAATCCAAGTTAGAACAATTATAGGATTAAGGACACCAGAAAACTCTGTAGCACCACTACTCTTGAAATCTTTTAACGAGGGACGCTTCACTTTTCCGCTTGAAGATTCTCCCGTGACTTTCTCTTTTCCTTTATCATCATTCTTTTTGTGTTCTTCGAGAGTCTGTCGAATAACACCGATAAGTTTACCTAAGAGTCGCTCCTCATGAGGAGATACTGGAGTATTCACTTCCTCGGGTTGAGGATCTCCACCAACCTCAGGGGTATGGCTACTTACTTGTTCAGCCATCGATCTGAAATACGGAGTAAGATAGTATTTTAGAATATTAGGGTTTACTATTACCTAAAACTTTTACTTATATATTTACTATGGTTTGTATCCCCATACTTACAATGATTAACTTCATATATGGAACTTCCTATAGTTTAAGTCTAAATACCAATCCGTGGAATTTAGTTCACTTAAACTACTGCTCTAATACCATGGTTGAAAGGTCCCAACTTTCGTATTTTTGAAAGACCCAAACTTTCATACTTCACAATATCATTACTCCAAAACATGCTATTTGCATATTCATAAAAGCAATATTTTACATTGATAAAGGGAATTACAAACTATTGGATACAAACCGTCTATTACAAAGTGTTATATATATTACATAACTACCCAAGATAGTGTAATTTATACAAACATAAACTGTAGTACAAAAGTACTGTTACAAACTATTCTAAATCTTTCAATAGTATGTGAACATACTAGTTACTTATCAACTGCAATTGTTAAACATTAATAGGGTAAGCGGTGACGCTTAGTGAGTTCAATAATAGATACAATATAACATTATGCCATATATATACTTTAATGTGGCAAAAGCAAAGAGGAACAACAAGATGAATGTGAGATCATGTGACAAGCGTTCATATCAATGAAAGACTTTATTCAAAGATATACTTTTCAATTCTTGATATACATCAATACGACTTTGGCCCAACTGACATAGAAGACATGCAATTTCTGATTAACATCTTGTTAGATTTCAGGCTTATAGTCCTGTCTAACCATTTGCCAATGCCATAGAATAGAGGTCATTCTCATATGGAGACATGATCTACATGGACAGAGGCTATGTACCAGTACCAATGTGAATCTAAGTCCTTTCACTGATCACATGGTCAAAGGTATTACAATTGCTATAAACATAGCGAATAACATAACATGGGAAAATAACTCAGAATAATAACACTGAAAAGCACATAGCACATATAACACATAACATACAATTGTTCCTATATATTGAACTCACCTTAAGTTAATTGGGGGTTAAAATAGTAATTGGACAGCACTTCAGCTTTAAATATGACTTTCTATGTTGAAAACCGGGAGCCTAATTGAAAACCGGGCTGTGCGAAGGTAGGGCTTCAAAACCAAAAAGATAAAATTTGCGGGCTTCTCAGGGGTCTTGGGACGTGTTTCGGGTGCTAAAATTGATACCGGGGCTTCGGGAAAAGTCAAAATAGTGAAAATATGGATTTAAGGGTGAAAAATAGCAAAATTCCAATTTTAGCCGGGAGGGTTCGCAGGTCCTCTATTTATAGGGCGAGAGGCTCGGATCCTAGGGCTGTGAAGCATCCACATCGCGCCTGCGAGGCTTGGTCCTGAGGAGAGTGACGAGGCTGCTCGGTGGCATCAACAGCGAAGGGCGGGTGGCACAGCAGCGAGGCTCGGATGCAATGACACGGAGGCGATGCGAAGCGCGCGTCGGAAGGCTAGTAGTCGCGACATCGGTCGAATCCGGAAGCAGCACACGTCGGACATGCGAGGGACCGATGCTCTGGGCGAATCGAATTGTGACGCGTGTCGGACACGAGGCGAAATCTCGCAAGGCTGGCACTATTCATGCGAATTTTCTCGGAAAATGTGCCCCAAACTTCTAAAATCCATAACTTTCGTATACGAGCTCCGTTTTTCACGTTCTTTATATGCACACAAAGATAAAATTATGCTTTACAACTTTCATTTAGACTTCGTCGGCTAATTTTGACTTTAATTTTAATATTATTAATTTTAACAGACCGGGACAGGAAAATCCGTTAAAAATTCATAACTTCTTCATCTGACATCCGTTTTCGTCAAACTTTGTACCGTTGTACTATAAATGATGATACCTTCGATTCTCGTTTAGGATGTATCGGTCAAATATCACTCGATCTAAAATTCAAGTTTTTAGCTGTCTACTGCTAAGTTGAAACTTCGAAAAATCATAACTTCCTCATACGAAGTCAGATTTTGGTGTTCTTTTTATCGAATTTCTCGGTTTAATGAATACTAAGAATTTCATTTAGGTTACTAAGGCTAAAAAGTAGTTTATCAAAAACTCACTTTTTACGTCATTCGGCATCGTACCGGTTTTGTCGTGGAGCTTTGGTTGGTCATAACTTCTTCATTATAACTCGGATTCCGACGAGGTTTTCCCCTATGAGTTTCTAACGAGATTCTCTACAACATCAAATAATAAAATTTTACTTATTTAAAATTTTATATTTTTGTTAAATTTCACTATTTGGCTTTTAATTGGAATCTCATAAGACTTCCAATATTTTCTAAGTGATTCTAAACATAGTTTTACTTCATTTCCAGTAAAAACCATTCGTTAGAACTCAACACTCAATTTCACATAGTATTTCACAATTTTATTCATTACAAAACACGATTTCAAAACGTGTATGTTACATATTCCAATCTAGGGTATTCCATCCCGATGGATGATTGAAACATATGATTGATTGGACCTGACGTGTTTGGTATTCCAACCCAAGGGTTGTGTGGGCCAAACATGTGAATCATACGAGGGTATTCCATCCTGAGGATGACTGGACCCGTCATAGGCATGCCTGATATTCCAGCCCGAGGCTGATTGGGCCAGGCATGAGTGTTCGTGTTTATTAGTGGGTTGTTTATGTATGATTTTTGGGAGCTGAAGGACGTGTTATCCTGTCACCACAAAAAGGGTTTCGCTTAAGGAAGAGGGAAAGTTGAGTTTCCAATACTTTGGATCATCATGGTTATTGTTAAGTTTGGCAAGGTGACGTATAGGTTAGACTTTCCAAAGAAGCTCTGTCAGATTCATTACACTTTTCACGTCTAGCAGCTACAAAGGTGCTTATTGGATGAGTAGGCGGTTGTATCGTTGGGTGATGTTTAGGCTGGAGAGCATGTGAACTATGTAGGGAGACCAGTGGCAACATCGGAAAGGATCTGAGTAGACTTGGGAGCCGGAGTCCAAGATGCGGGAGCATTATCCTGAAGTGTCGTCGCAGCAGCCTTCCAGGATGAAGTTTAGTTTAAGTGGGGGAGAGTTGTAACATCCCAAGATTTGTTATTTATAGTCCCTTGGGATGGAAGGGTAAAGCCATGAAAAGCCTAAGGGCTAAGTTGCAATTTTGGGAACAGGAGGAGTATGTTGCGCGTACATAAGGGTACGCTGAGCATACTAGGCGCACCCTAGTATGCTAGGCGTACACTTGTGTATGATGGGCGTACTCACGAAATGATTAGGGTTTGGGTTCTATATAAACAATCTTTTGAGCTCATAACCCTCCCTTACCTTAGCCTCCACTATTTAGAGCCATTTTCCCAAAACCCTAATCATTTCCTTGAGTGTGTGAGCTTATAGAGTGTATTTTTAGTGGTTCGAGAAGAAGGTGTTGCATCAAGGAGTTGGAGAAGGAGAGCAAGTTAGTAGATCTGAAGTTGTTTGGTACCATAGAAGCTCCAGAAGGTAAAAAGCTTCAAACTTTATGTATGTATGTTATAGATCTTTCCATTCTAGCTTTATTGAACCATTTCTTGTCCCAAATGTCCCAAGTTGGTGCATGATGTGATTTGGAAAAGATAACCTATCCTTTCAGACCCTTGAAGAGGTTCTAAGTGATTAAAATGAGGTCCCAATGGCTTAAGATGTCCCATGAATGTAGTAGAAATGTCTTAATGGATTAAGACCACAGATTAAGAGCTTTGTGGAGATCTAAAGTGATAAACTTCGATACTTTATGGTTCTAAGGCACTTTTGGTCAATGGATCTAGAGTTTGGACTTAAGTGCTTAAGCCATTAAGCACTTATTATGGTTTTGGCAAAATCCCGCATACGCCCCGCGTAAATTCCGTACACCCAGCGTACCGGGTCAACACCCGATGGTGGTCAATGTAAGGAAGAGTACGGCCAACATACCAGAGGAGTGCGCCCCGCTTTTGGATTGGGCCGCTTTTGGATTAATTGGACTTGGGCCTTGTTGGGCTTTCTGAATAATGGTGTTTGGGCCAGTTTTGAATTTGGATCTTTGAATGAAGCCCAATTAGGGAGTTGAGCCTAATTTGGAAAATTGGTCCATTAATGGGCTTTAGATATATGGACTTTTAAGAACATGGATTCGGAATTTGGGCATTGGCCCAATAGAGAGAAAGGATGAAATGGAGTAAGTGGACCTTTAGTCAAGGTTGATATCCCATGTGTTGACCTAATATTCTTTATTTAGATAGTTCAGTATTTTTGGTGAGACATCGATCTGGGAGTTCGATTATTTAGTTCAGAGCATCATTGCGAGGTGAGTTATCCTCACTATACTCAAGGGTCTAAGGAACCAAGGTCGACCCTTTGGATTGTAATCCTAGTTATCTTGTGATTTTGTGTTGTGATGCTCTGATAGAGTTGTATTCTGGTTTAGGATGATGTTATGATCATTGATCTGTTAGGTCTATATGCCTATCTATATGTGCGAGTTTACATGGTTTAGGGATCTTAGGCTGAAGGGTTGGGTTTTGCTTCGAAGCTCTTGTTTGAGTCTAACTGTTGTGGAATCGAATCCTTTAGCCTGAGATTGTTTAAACTGTGGGGCAAGTATATTTAGTGACTTGTACTTTGGTCTGATTGTTTGTATGCTGGTAGGAGATTACCTGTTATATGTGCACATGATTGATTGGTAGTTGAGGGTATTCCATCCTAATAGGACCCTAGTATGATTGATTGATAGGACCCTAGTATGTTGTTGTTGGATAAGGTGTCTAAGTCCATAACTATTTCTGGTATGTACTTGACCCGACCCGGCATGGTCCATTTGGGTTGCATGGCACCATGCAATTGGATAGACTAAATGAGAGAAATAACACTTGGAGATTATTAATATATTATAAGTTCTAATATATTAATAATATTATTTGATTAGTTTGATCAAGAATTAATTTAGAATTAATTAAGTGATCAAAAGATAACTAATTAAATATATGGGTTGATTATGTAAATCATCCATATCTTGTATAGTGGGCTAAAAGGCTCCATGGACCATCAAGTTGGGTTCCACCCATAGGATGCTCCATGGATGCTCCATGGGAGTTACAAACCCATGGATCATGGAAATGAAGAGTCATGACACATTAGGGTTTAACCCTAGATGTGTCAACACTATATAAGTAACTTATCCTCCACCCAAAATCGGCTACACTAAGAAACAAGAGTGCTTGGCCGATTTTGAAGAAGTGAGTATTCTCTCATAAGTTCTTCCAAGAGCATTTGGTGTTGTGTGAAGCATTTGAGGCATCACACTTGGGGTGCTAGGCTCACAAGGTTTCAAGGAACACAAGCAACAACAAGGTAAGTTATTCTATCTATACTTAATGTTAAAATTGTTCCCATGTATGCTAGATAGGAATATAACCTTGGTATTCAACTTTGCATGACAATTAGACAAACATAGATCCAAGGTTATTAGGGTTGCATGTACACTTAGGAAGTATTAGAATGCTCAAAACCCATCAGTGGTATCAGAGCCTAGGCTTGTTTGTTCTTATTTGTGCTTAAAAGTTGAAAACAGAATCGGAAATTTTGCTGTCTGCGAATGGACTCGTCGAGTCTATAGGGGGGACTCGTCGAGTCCATGAGTATCTTCAACCAACTCGGCGAGTCAGTTTATGCACTCGGCGAGTAGGGTCGAATGAGTGCAGAATTTCGATTCAGTTGCTGGAAAATGAATTAGAAACATTACGCTAAACTGTTTTGGTAATTAAAAACCTGATTTTGGTGGTGTAATGTCTTTGCTAATTCATTTACAACAACTAGTTATCAAAATTACAAAGTTTTAAGTAATCTTTGATTGTGTTCATATTCATGTTCTTGTTCTTATGATGTTTTAGATGATCATAGGAATTATTTGTAACCTATTTGGTAGTTTAATTCTTGATCATAATGTGTTTTAATGGAGTCCATAACTTATCCTTAAGTTATGGAAAACCAAGAGTCATACTTGAGTTAAAACCATTAAGGAAAACACAAGAGTTAGAAAAATGAAGAGTCTTCATTTTTTATTACTCTATTAAACTCATAAGTTACAAGAAATGAAGAGTTTTGAAAGTTACAAAACTTGCCCTCAAGTTTTGGAACAAGTAAAGTTAAGTTAAAACTTTAAGTTCCAACCCCTAGAATTTTAAAAGTTAAAATTCAACCCTTATACTTATATTATGATAATTTAATAATTATATATATATATATATATATATATATATATATATATATATATATATATATATATATATATGTATAAGAATAAAGTCGTCTTACCGCTAGTACGCCTCATTCACGAAGCCGGTCTATAAGGTGGGTATAAGGTTGTTGCCTATAAAATGGTGACTTAATGGGTGAATATTCTCACCCACCGCTTGCTTGACTGGTGGAGGGTCGTTAGCCGAACGGGTAAGACAAGGACTTATAAATTCTCATTCAAAGTATGATGAATATAATAAAGTAACTAAATGTTTATTAAATTCCCAATCTTAGTTACTTTAGGAAAAATGTGAATAAGGTGCTAATCCATGAAATTACACTTTACACTTTGTCTAAGTCGTTGGTGGAGCGTGTGTGGTTAACCGGCACACTAACTTGGACTTAACAAGGTAGGTAAAGGGTGACTTAAAGTTTATTATAGTATCGGTGGAGCGTGTGTGGTTTACCGGCACATCGATTGAGTGATAAACTTTAAGGGTACCAAGTGATTTGCATGGTTACTTCACACCTCGTTTTGTGATCCTCGGCATCCCAGTCACAAAACCTGGAGGGCACTCCCGAGATTGAAACATGCCTTTGAAAAGTTCATTGGATCTCAAAGAATCTAGGAATTTCTAAAACCAATAAAAACTAAATATCTAATATTTCGGTTTTCGTGGTGGAAATTGGTGAATCGTCATTCACTTACCTTTCAAATATGGTATAGCTTAGATTACGGCATACCTCTTCTAAGTTATATTATATTGTGATTGGATCCTAGCCTTAATATTACATTTGGGTGTTTTATTAAGGACTCTCTTAAATCTAAACTAAACTTGTTCTTCTTTTTCAGATGTCTTCAAACAATGCTTCTGGCTCGAATCCTAATGGCTCCTTTACTCTTATGAGTTTGTGTGGGAAAGTCACCTTTGATGGATCCAACTTTAATAAGTGGATCAGAAACATCAGGATGATTACCCGCTACGAGGACAAAGAATATGTCCTTGACAAGGAGCTTAAGGAAATTGACGAGTCCACTGCAACTCCCCAGGAGATCGCTGACTTTCATACTCATGAAAGAGATGCAACCAAGGTGGCTTGCATCATGTTGGCCACCATGACAGCTGAACTCCAAAAGTCTTATGAAGACTTCTACCCTTATGAAATGCACCAAGATTTGATGGAAAGATACCATCAAAGTGCACGACAAGAGAGGTACGAAGTCATATGCTCCATGATAACAACCATGATGAAGGACGGAGAGTCCGTCACGAGCCACATGCAGAAAATGCAAAGGTATGTGGATCATTTGCTGAAGCTCAATGTAAACTTCCCTGAGGAGCTTGCAATAGATATCATTTTGCACTCCTTACCATCGTGCTATGATCAATTCCGCATGACATATCACATGAACAAGGAAGAGGTCACCCTCAGCAAACTTCAGGGACTTCTCAAGACCGCAGAAACATGTCTTAAGGGGAAGTCGGTTGCTATCACTCCTACTCCAGACTCAACTCCGGTCTTGGCAATCGGGCAAAGTCGAGGGGGGAAGAGAAAGAGATCTTCGAAGGGTACCAAGGCTCGGACCCTTGATGGCTCTTCTTCAAGTGGAACCAAGAAAGGTTTCATTACTCCTTCTTCTGACCCAAAAGAGGCTGAATGCTTTTATTGCCATGAAAAAGCTCATTGGAAGCGAAACTGCCCAAAGTACCAGCAGGATGTAAAGGATGGGAAAGTCAAACCCAACCATGCAGGTATTTACACTATCATTTCTAATAACTCACCCCATTCGAAATCTTGGGTCCTTGATACCGGTTGCGGTATTCATATTTGTTGTGACTTGCAGGGACTAGGAAGAAGTGAGAATGTGGAGCAAGGAAGAATAAACTTAATCATGGGGAATAGGAAAGTTTCACCTGTCACCAAGATTGGAGTTTATACTTTATCGCTAAGTAGAGGGTTAAATTTAGATTTGAATAAATGTTGTTATTTGCCAGAAATGGCAAGAAATATGATTTCCTTTCATGCATTGTACAAACAAGGTTTCACCTTTTCGTTTGATAATGAAGTTGGTTCGATTAATGCTTTCTTTAATAATGTACTTTATTTTAAAGCATTACCTTGTGATGGTGTGTATGAAGCAGTATCTATTGTAGATAACTTAGGAAATAATGTTTTGTGTATTGATTCTACTAATAATAATAACTTGGATAAAGCATCATTATGGCATTGTCGTCTTGGACATATAAGCAAGAAACGCATAGGCCAACTCCAAAAAGATGGAGTCTTGGAGTCGTTTGACCTAAAGTCAAATGATAGTTGCGAATCATGCTTACTTGGAAAAATGACAAAGTCACCCTTCGCAGGCTCGTGTGAAAGGGGTGAAGGTTTGTTAGACCTTATACACACGGATGTGTGTGGACCATTCAAACATGCCACAAGGGATGCTAATCGTTATTATTTGACTTTTACTGATGATTACAGTAGATATGGATATGTCTACTTAATCAAGCATAAGTCAGAGACTTTCTAGAAGTTTAAGGAATTTAAACAGGAAGTCGAGAATCAATTGGGCAGGAACATTAAGATGCTTCGATCCGATCGAGGTGGTGTAACACCATGATTTTCGAGACAAAAATTTTATTTGAAATAATCAATTTAATATTAATACACTTGTTTAAAACCTCGTTCATAATAGAATTACAAAACGTAGTTTCATTTTCAGTTAAATAGAAAACCAGGATCCTCCAAAACACAACTCTTTCTTCGGTGTGTACAATCGAACCGTTGCCATCCTGCGTTACTGTAAGAACCTGAAACAACATAACATAAACAACGTAAGCACGAAGCTTAGTGAGTTCCCCATTATACACCTTACGCACGTACGCCTTTCCAGGCCCTGACCTTCCGGTCCACTGCACAATGCCTTCCGGCCCATGAGATAATCGCCTTCCGGCCCAATAGATATTTGCCTTCCGGCCCATAAGATAATTGCCTTCCGGCCCATAAGATAATTGCCTTCCGGCCCATAGAATAATTGCCTTCCGGCCCATACACATATATAACACATAATACAACTACTCTAACACATAAAGCACATATATCATATATCGACCTGCCTTCCGGCCCGAAACATATTCTAACACATAAAGCACATATATCAAATATCATACCTGACCTTTCTGTCACATAATACTTTGCCTTCCGGCCCATATAACATGCATATCATGTGTAACTACTAACTTCCATTTACAGTATGAATACATAACGCATAACATGTTCGACCTTCTGGTCATACAATCAAACTCTTCCGGGTAAAGTATAGTGAGAAGACTCACCTCGCGGACGCTGGGAGATAGCAACTCCTGAAGTCCCTTGCACTTGATCCTCCAAGCTACAAGCTCCCTGTAACATCATATATCTCTTATTAACACTTCTATCTTCCACGTTAACTGACCCTAAGAAATCACACCGGTCATCTCTGGTCAACAGTCCATTGTCAGCTCGACTGGACTCGGCGAGTTCCCTGGCGACTCGGCGAGTCTGGTCGTTCTTTAATCCTCTAAAATTCCCCTTCTACTTGTCGAGTATCCCCTTTAACTCGACGAGTTACTCCTGGAAGAATCGCGGGGCCACCCCGACTCCACTCGCCGAGTCTGAAGAACAAACTCGGCGAGTCCCAGTGAATCTTCAAGCTTCTCGCCGAGTCCGATCATCCGACTCGGCGAGTCCACTCCATGCAGTCGATCGAACTGCTTCCTGAGGTACATATTTTCCCGAATATACAAACATGGATCCTTCTGGACCTCTAAGGGTCCTAATGCAAGGTTATAAACGTTGAATAACAACACAACAAACCATCTAGACTCCAAATGGGTTCCATAAACCCTAAATCTATATATACATCAATCACAGGAGAATGTAATTCGAGTTATTACCTGAATGATGTACCTTCCATGTCCCCAAACTTCAGAACTCGAACTCCCTGCAGTTCTTTTAACTAAAACCCTTCTCCTCCTTGCACAACAATTCCTTCAAGGTCACCCATGGCCTTCAATCTTGCTCTAGACGCCTCAGTCGTTTAGGGTTCTCTTCAATCGGCCAAAAGACGAGCAATGACGGCATAAGATCCCTTATATACGTCCCAAACTGAACAGCTAGGGTTTTCCGCTGAACAGCGTCGACTCGCCGAGTCCATACCTGGACTCGTCGAGTCCAGCCGCGAACCCGCGACCACAACTGCGACCCTACTCGGCGAGTCTGGCTCCAACTCGCCGAGTCTCCCCTTTAAAACACCCCCAAAATGCAATTAAACAATACTTAAGATTTTGGGCTGTTACAATTCTCCCCCACTAGAATTAGACTTCGCCCTCGAAGTCTCACTCTGAAAATAGTTCTGGATGCTGCTCCCGCACCACACGTTTCGGCTTCCCTAGACACTTCCGATCTCTTCCGAGGTTGCCACTGAATCAATAACAGAGGTACCTCCTTGTTCCTCAGAAACTTGATCTTCCGATCCCTGATGGCCATTGGCCTCTCGGCGTAACACAGGCTCGCATCCACCTAATCGTTCTCTAGTAGAACCGCTGCTGACTCATCTGCTATACACCTCTTCAATTACGACACCTAAAAGTGTCATGGATCCATCCTAATTCCGTTGGCAGCTCCAACCGGTAGGCCACTTTTCCTACCTTCGCACCTTCACGCAAAACCCCAACATACCAGGCCCCTACTTACCCCTCTTCCTGGATCGAAACACCCCTTCCCAGGGAGAGACCGTCAGGAATACGAAGTCGCCGACCTGAAACGCATGCTCATAACGGCGTCTGTCTGCACAACCTTCCTGTCAACTCTAAACGATCTTTAACCTCTGATTAACCTGTTGCATCTGCTCTGTCGACCAAAACACGATCGCTGTACTGTCCACCACTTCCTGCAACCGAGAATTTCCCAAGACGCGACTCTGCTCTAAATCTCAATGCTCACACGACCCGTAAGGGTTATGAAACTCTGAATCACCGGTTCCCCGATCCCAAGCCCACTTTATCCATATCGGAACAACTGAGGGACCTATTCTCAATTCTCAGGGCAACTCTCACGAGTTCACCTCTTGCAATCGTATACACATGCTGCACTCGCCCCAACATACCTTTCCATTCCCTCACTTAGTGAAATCCGCTTAACAACCTTGCCACTACTCCCTGTATCACACATGCACTGGATCTGCTCGCAAGGACTCTCGGGTCCATGCATTACCTTTCCTCAACGAACGAGATTCCGACATCACCTTCCATGCAACAGCTCAAAGGGCGGCATACTAATGCACTAATGATGGCTGTTAATATGGAACAACTCAACCAATGATAATTACGTACCGCGGCTTCCTCCGACAGCTAATACACATGCCCGAAACATGTCTTCGAACGTCCGCATCGTTCGCCCTCTCTAAAGTGTCCTCAGATGTCATCATGATAAGCTCCTTTCCCATATTCCTCTTCAAGACTAAGTACCAGATCAACTTTTGGCTCCACATCTGAGCCCCCAACGGTCACCCATTTCGCGATCCAAATATTCCACTGACTTTTCTCCCCGTGACCACTATCCCGACCCAGTGACACGTAAGTCACAAAATCTTCTTTTCCTCGTGAGAGAAAATACAATCCTACCGAGGATCGTCTCAACTCTAATCTCTGGTTTCTGCTGTGCCTCTTCCTTGCGTATCTCCCCGCATCTCCCGACAGAGACGAAGACCCCCGTCTCACCCCCGACTCAACATCCAAGCTCCAAAGACTCAATATCAGGGCTACCCAAACTCGAAGCTCTTCCCCCTCATACGCTGCTCGAAAATATTCCAACCTAAAAATTCTCTTGCCACCCAGTGAGTACTGCAACTCCACGCAGTATCACAACACCCTCTGACTAGTGAGTACTGCGACTCGAACATCCACCACAGTCTATGGAGGCAATCAACATAACGAACGCCCGTCTTGCGAAAATCCACCCTCTCAAATAATCTCCCTGAATGCCCATACCCGAAAACTCCTACTAAATCCGCAGATACCTGATATGCCACATGTCGATTCAGTTCGGGATTCCCGAATAACTCTAAAATAAGGATATCATACCTGAATATCCCGGAATACTACCACCACCAATGATCTCCTGCACCCCATAATTAAATCTATATTTTCCCCGCCTTACAACCTTGGTGCATCTAATTTCTCGATCGGAATGCGAGATAACGTTGACGTACGAAATGCGCTGATAATTCTCCAAATCCCTTTTTCCCGACACTCAAAATCCAAACAAGGATACGCATACTGACTCCGGAAGTTGACTGCTCAATCATTCTCTATCTTCTTGCAACAACACCAATCACCTGTCATGAATACGTTCGTTCTCCTCTTCAAGTACTTCCCGCATTAACTCACTCTGACCCCTTTACTCGATCATCGACACCTCTGGTCTCATGATTTCCTACTGCATCTCTATACTCCACTTATAACTACTCTTGGCAATTCTTTGTTTCCTACGTTCTGCACCCGGTTCTCCCCCACTAGGGTTCGAACCGTCACTAGTTAGCATACCATCAACCCACGACTATCTTTCACCAGCGAAATCGTACCTGCTCCAGGAAAGTGCTATGCAACGCCCAATAGTCCCTCCTCTTATGAAGTCAATCAACCCTCTATACTCAGAACCTCTGGTTAACTCTCCAAGAACTTCTCATCACGGCTGCCTCTAATCGTTCCAAATCCCATACCAATCTAATACTAAGCACCTGCACTGCTCGATAACATCTTTGACTCGTAGACTGCACCGCAAAATCATCGTTCCTCTCATCTCAACTCATCAACCCATATCCAACGCCGGATTTGTCCCAAGGACAGGAACTCACTCTCAACATAGACGAAACTCTCTGCACTGCAAAACTCGACTGAACTCTTCACTGCTACCACTATAACACAACCTGTCATTCTCAATTAGGTGTGGTGTGGTTCTCGACTACCTCAGTCCCAACTGACTGTCTGCTCACAGTAAATCACTGTCTCGCGGCACACCCGCTACCTGATGCTCTGTGGGAAGTCATTATCGAAAACTACCTGCAGGGTGTACTCCCAAACCCAGAACTGAAACACCAGACCCCTCGTGTCTTGCACACGAACATAAATGGCACTACCCACCTAGAAGGTGACCTCTCCTCTATCGACTGATTTCTCGACTTAGACCGAAATTTCCCTCACCCTTTAACTCCCTACCACAATACTCTGATAGGTACTCACCTTTCCTCCTCTCAAGGAACGCCTCTCCATCCTCAATCGTGGTCCACAGGCCTAAAACCCATAGCGTCCGATCTCTACCCCTTCGATCATAACCGGATAACAAGATAGTCACCAGCATCATCCACTACGAACCATGGTACTCATCCCATGACATGCCTTCTCAATTTGCTCCGGTGTATGGTACCTGAACCATAGCATCACCCTCAATCTGCTCCAACGTATGGCACTCGAACCACAACATCTATTTCAATCTGTTCCGATGTATGGTGCCCGGACCATAACATCACCCCGCAATCTGCTCCGATGTATGGTACTCGAACCATGACATCACCCCTCATTCCATTCCTTAGGACCTTCAAAATGCTCCCTGTATCCAGTATGGGTCCTCTGCTTTCAGTAGTACGGGCCCATACTACCTGCCACATCTACCCATACTTTCCACACGGACCATCCCAGAGTTCCTAAGTAGCTGATCGAGTTACTCTTTCACCAGTCCCATCGCGCGTGCTCGCTCTCCAGCGAAATCCTCTACTCTACCAGCGCACTCATCTGGCTAGTTTTACTCCCTAGTCCCTTCCGCCGTCCCCCCACTTCTTTGCTATCAGCTGCTGAAGAGTTCCTAATGATGCCAGCCATCTACCTCCTGAGTATCGTCATACTCACTTAGTAGCTGACTCCCATCATCGAGAACTCCACAAAGCACGAAGCAAGCAGCATTCGAGCATCGAAGCATACATAGGACTCCCTATCCTTGATAGCTCCACCTTCTCGGTTCATCCTCGGAAGTACCACTGTACTCTGTAGCTCTACCCCTCGTGCGTTCTAACTAGATACCCTCACTCATCACATACACACAAAAGCATAACGCACATATAACAACAAACCCTAGGCTAAGGCATCACAAATCAGGCCACTCTAGTCCTAAGATATGAAATTCCTAGCCTGTCTCTAGCATACAATAATATCTCATAAAGTGCATAATAGATATTTCATAACACAAAAGTAAGGGTATTTTGGGAAATCACCGTTTGGCTCTGGCTGATTGTACACACTGCTCTTTCTTGCTTTCTCTTTGAACTCTTATTCACTTTTAGAAAACTATTTATTTGAAAACTTTTTCTTACTTCCTCAGTTTGAGTCCAGATTCACCCGTAGGCGCGTCCGAATCCCTCAAACCAAGGCTCTGATACCAATTGTAACACCATGATTTTCGAGACAAAAATTTTATTTGAAATAATCAATTTAATATTAATACACTTGTTTAAAACCTCGTTCATAATAGAATTACAAAACGTAGTTTCATTTTCAGTTAAATAGAAAACCAGGATCCTCCAAAACACAACTCTTTCTTCGGTGTGTACAATCGAACCGTTGCCATCCTGCGTTACTGTAAGAACCTGAAACAACATAACATAAACAACGTAAGCATGAAGCTTAGTGAGTTCCCCATTATACACCTTACGCACGTACGCCTTTCCAGGCCCTGACCTTCCGGTCCACTGCACAATGCCTTCCGGCCCATGAGATAATCGCCTTCCGGCCCAATAGATATTTGCCTTCCGGCCCATAAGATAATTGCCTTCCGGCCCATAAGATAATTGCCTTCCGGCCCATAGAATAATTGCCTTCCGGCCCATAGACATATATAACACATAATACAACTACTCTAACACATAAAGCACATATATCATATATCGACCTGCCTTCCGGCCCGAAACATATTCTAACACATAAAGCACATATATCAAATATCATACCTGACCTTTCTGTCACATAATACTTTGCCTTCCGGCCCATATAACATGCATATCATGCGTAACTACTAACTTCCATTTACAGTATGAATACATAACGCATAACATGTTCGACCTTCCGGTCATACAATCAAACTCTTCCGGGTAAAGTATAGTGAGAAGACTCACCTCATGGACGCTGGGAGATAGCAACTCCTGAAGTCCCTTGCACTTGATCCTCCGAGCTACAAGCTCCCTGTAACATCATATATCTCTTATTAACACTTCTATCTTCCACGTTAACTGACCCTAAGAAATCACACCGGTCATCTCTGGTCAACAGTCCATTGTCAGCTCGACTGGACTCGGCGACTCGGCGAGTCTGGTCGTTCTTTAATCCTCTAAAATTCCCCTTCTACTCGTCGAGTATCCCCTTTAACTCGACGAGTTACTCCTGGAAGAATCGCGGGGCCACCCCGACTCCACTCACCGAGTCTGAAGAACAAACTCGGCGAGTCCCAGTGAATCTTCAAGCTACTCGCCGAGTCCGATCATCCGACTCGGCGAGTCCACTCCATGCAGTCGATCGAACTGCTTCCCGAGGTACATATTTTCCCGAATATACAAACATGGATCCTTCTGGACCTCTAAGGGTCCTAATGCAAGGTTATAAACGTTGAATAACAACACAACAAACCATCTAGACTCCAAATGGGTTCCATAAACCCTAAATCTATATATACATCAATCACAGGAGAATGTAATTCGAGTTATTACCTGAATGATGTACCTTCCATGTCCCCAAACTTCAGAACTCGAACTCCCTGCAGTTCCTTTAACTAAAACCCTTCTCCTCCTTGCACAACAATTCCTTCAAGGTCACCCATGGCCTTCAATCTTGCTCTAGACGCCTCAGTCGTTTAGGGTTCTCTTCAATCGGCCAAAAGACGAGCAATGACGGCATAAGATCCCTTATATACGTCCCAAACTGAACGGCTAGGGTTTTCCGCTGAACAGCGTCGACTCGCCGAGTCCATACCTGGACTCGTCGAGTCCAGCCGCGAACCCGCGACCACAACTGCGACCCTACTCGGCGAGTCTGGCTCCAACTCGCCGAGTCTCCCCTTTAAAACACCCCCAAAATGCAATTAAACAATACTTAAGATTTTGGGCTGTTACAGGTGGTGAGTATCTTAGTTCAGAGTTCCTCGACTATCTAAAGGAATGTGGGATTGTCTCACAATTGACACCTCCCAGGACACCGCAGTTGAATGGTGTGGCTGAGAGGCGTAATCGAACCTTGTTGGACATGGTTCGTTCCATGATGAGTCGAACTTCGCTACCAATCTCATTCTGGGGGTATGCCTTAGAGACTGCTGCCCATATCCTTAATCTAGTCCCTACAAAGAAAGTTGCCAAAACTCCTCACGAGATGTGGACTGGTAAAGTACCTAAACTAGACCACATCAAGATTTGGGGTTGCGAGGCTTTCGTGAGACGCGAGACTCATGATAAGCTCGAACCCCGAAGCGAGAGGTGTATTTTCATCGGCTACCCACAACAATCCTTTGGTTACCTCTTCTACAGACCTAGTGACAATGTGGTCTTTGTAGCAAGAAGAGGAGTCTTTCGAGAAAGAGAGTTTATAAGCCAAGGAGACAGTGGGAGGCAAGTTGATCTTGAAGAAATTCAAGAGTCAAGTGGTGAAGGAACTTCAAACTCTAGCCCTCAACTTGAGGAGGAAACTCCTGTTGAGCCAATTGACGAATCTGTACCTCTGAGGCGTTCCACGAGAGTTAGGAGTGCACCTGAGCATTACTATGGATTCCATATTACTGCAGAAGGTGAGACACTTATTAGTGATGAGACACTAGTAAGTCAAGATGAACCTAACAGCTACGAGGAAGCCATGGCGGGCCCCTAGTCTGCCAAATGGAAAGAGGCTATGGATAGCGAGATACAATCCATGTATGACAATCAAGTTTGGAACTTGGTTGAGAATGTACCAGGTCGAAAGATTGTAGGGTGCAAATGGGTCTTCAAAAAGAAGACCGACATGGATGGTAAAGTACACACTTATAAGGCTAGACTGGTTGCAAAGGGCTTCTCTCAAATTCCTGGAGTGGACTATGATGAGACCTTTTCTCCGGTAGCCAAGATTAAGTCTATTCGGGTTCTGTTAGCCATAGCCGCATTTCATGACTATGAAATTTGGCAAATGGATGTCAAAACCACTTTCCTTAATGGGAAGTTGGCTGAAGATGTTTACATGAGTCAGCCAGAGGGTTTTGTCAGTAACGAGTACCCTAATAGAGTGTGTAAGCTTGAGAAATCCATTTATGGATTAAAGCAAGCACCTCGCAGATGGAATCTTTGCTTTGATGAAAAGGTCAAGGAATTTGGCTTTTCTAGGAGTGAAGATGAATCTTGTGTATATGTCAAGGCTAATGGGAGTATAGTTAGCTTTTTGGTATTGTATGTGGATGACATACTACTCATAGGAAATGACATTCCAACCCTGCAGGAAGTAAAGTCCTGGCTTGGAAAGTGTTTCGCTATGAAGGACCTTGGTGAAGTTGCCTATATTTTGGGGATAACGATCTTGAGAGATCGGAGTAAAAGACTAATTGGACTTAGTCAAAGTACCTACTTGGATAAGGTTCTGAAGAGATTTAGAATGCAAGACTCCAAGAAAGGAGAGTTGCCCATCCAGAGTAGCGCCAAGTTGAGTAAGACACAAAGCCCTAGCACTGAGGCTGAGATAGCAGAAATGAGTCGAGTACCTTATGCTTCGGCTGTAGGTTCGATCATGTATGCTATGACGTGTACTCGACCTGATGTAGCCTTTGCCTTGAGCATGGTTAGCAGGTTTCAGGGGAACCCTGGCAAGGCACACTGGACTGCAGTAAAGAATATTCTCAAGTACCTACGAAGGACTAAGGACTGGGTCCTTACCCTCGGTGGGAGTGATGACTTGAGAGTTGTAGGGTATAGTGATGCTAGCTTCCAGACTGATAGGGATAACTTCCGCTCTCAGTCGGGCTGGGTCTTTACCCTAAATGGAGGAGCAATTTCTTGGAAGAGTTCCAAGCAAGAGACAGTGGCAGATTCTACTTGTGAATCAGAGTATATTGCAGCTAGCGAGGCGGCAAAGGAGGCTTTATGGCTGAGGAACTTCATTGGAGACCTTGGAGTTGTACCAACTATTAAAGAGCCAATGGAAATTTTCTGTGATAGTGAAAGTGCAGTTGCCTTAGCCAAGGAACCAAGGGATCACGGGAGATCCAGACACATCGACAGAAAATACCATTTTATCAGACATCGGATCGAAGAAGGACTCCTCGTGGCAAAGAGGGTATCATCAGATGAGAATCCGGCAGATCCCCTCACGAAGGGACTAACTCGGGTTAAGCATCTCCAGCATGCTCGGAGCATAGGGCTGAAGGATGATATTAGATTTAGTAGTTAGATAATCTCGAAATTTGTAAAGTGTAATTGACATTTGATGAGAATAAAAGTGTTTTATTTATGAGTAAAGTGTTGCTATCTCTTGTCGATCGTTTACTATATTTCTTTTGCATGTTTTGACTTCCAGAATAATTTTGTTTGGTATAACATATTATTCAAACCTCCACAGTTGGTCATATGTCGGAAGTAGGTATGAATCAAGACTGTCATGTTTGGTTGTAGAGGTCTGGGACAAGGCTACAACGATCATGAGTGCTCATAAGTTCTGAGCATTGGACTCAACCCACGCTCACTGGAATCACTTCATGGAATTCTATCTCGAGTGATCGTGAGACGGTAATATCATATAAGTCTTTAAACCTAGAGATATGATTTGTTACTTACAAGTTGGTTATGCATTGATTGTACGAAAAACGCATTGGTAACTCGATGTTATAAAATCGTGCTCTTGTGTGTAATTCAATGAGTAGTAGAACAAACATATGAGTCGAAGTTTATCTGTTCCTTCTTGGATTAGAAGCTGATATCTGGGCCCCTCGATGATTTTGTTTTGACCTATGTACCGGGCCCGGTCAGAACTAAATTGATGTGTTCAATGAAGTTCTTTGTCAAACAAATCAGAAATCGGGAAACAAATTGTTGGACAATAAGTAAGACATTGTTCCATGTATTTTGTCCGACTGATATCTAGAACAGAGGATTATATGATCACTTATCTTAAATGGCGTACCATCATCTTCTCAGTTTCGAGAAACCTTGAAAAGAGCTACGATTGCCGATCGGTTCCTGAAGTCATACTTGCAGTAATAGTTATTAGACTTATCCAAGTGGGAGACTGTTGGATAAGGTGTCTAAGTCCATAACTATTTCTGGTATGTACTTGACCCGACCCGGCATGGTCCATTTGGGTTGCATGGCACCATGCAATTGGATAGACTAAATGAGAGAAATAACACTTGGAGATTATTAATATATTATAAGTTCTAATATATTAATAATATTATTTGATTAGTTTGATCAAGAATTAATTAAGTGATCAAAAGATAACTAATTAAATATATGGGTTGATTATGTAAATCATCCATATCTTGTATAGTGGGCTAAAAGGCTCCATGGACCATCAAGTTGGGTTCCACCCATAGGATGCTCCATGGGAGTTACAAACCCATGGATCATGGAAATGAAGAGTCATGACACATTAGGGTTTAACCCTAGATGTGTCAACACTATATAAGTAACTTATCCTCCACCCAAAATCGGCTACACTAAGAAAGAAGAGGGCTTGGCCGATTTTGAAGAAGTGAGTATTCTCTCATAAGTTCTTCCAAGAGCATTTGGTGTTGTGTGAAGCATTTGAGGCATCACACTTGGGGTGCTAGGCTCACAAGGTTTCAAGGAACACAAGCAACAACAAGGTAAGTTATTCTATCTATACTTAATGTTAAAATTGTTCCCATGTATGCTAGATAGGAATATAACCTTGGAATTCAACTTTGCATGACAATTAGACAAACATAGATCCAAGGTTATTAGGGTTGCATGTACACTTAGGAAGTGTTAGAATGCTCAAAACCCATCAGTTGTCTCTACAGACTGTTTTATGATATAGGTACACACGTTTCATTGGTTATGGGATTCCAACCCGATGATTGTGGGCCTGATGTATTCCATCCCGATGGATGATTGGACCTACATTATCTGTTATAGATGTACTGTGTATGGGCATTCCAACCCAATGGTTGTGCGCCAAGAGTATTCCATCCCGAGGATGATTTAAATCGTAGTATATGGGCATTCCAACCCAACGGTTGTGTGCTTGGGGTGTTAGTTGGATAAGGTGTCTAAGTCCATAACTATATTTAGTATGTACTTGACCTGGTTTAGCATGGTCCATTTGGGTTGCATGGAATCTCAACAATTGGATAGACAAAATGAGAAAAACGACACTTACGATTTGTTAATATATTATAAGTTCTAATATATTAATATGAAATCATATTGTTTAATTAATATTGATCAAGAATTAATTTGGAATCAATTATGTGAAAAAAGAGACTAATTAAATATATGGGGATTGATTTGTAAATCATTCATTCTTGTATCATGGGCTTATGGTTCATGATTCACTAGATTGAGCTAGGACCCATTGGGTGCTCCATGGATGCTCCATGGAGGTTATAAGCCATGGATCATGGTGGAAATGAAAATCCATGCACATTAGGGTTTACATGGTGTAACCTTACATGTGACACACCATATAAAGAACCTCATATGGAGTAAAATCGGCCACTAAGACTAATAAAGGTGAGGGCTAGCCAATTTTGTGATCAAAGTGTTCTTCTCTCAAGTTATTCCAAGAGTTGTGGTGTTGTGTGAATCATTTAAGGCATCACATTTGGGGTGATAGGCTCATAAGGTCTTAAGGAATCCAAGCTAAAGAAAGGTATGTCATTCTACTTGTTTTTATATTACATGTACCTCATGCCATGTTACTTAGGATGAGAACCTTGGAAAACTCTTATTTGCATGTATTTTAGAGAAAACATAGATCCAAGGTTTCTAGGGTTGCATGTACACCATAGGAGTGTTAGAATGCTCAAAACCCGTCAGTGGTATCAGAGACTAGGCTTGTTTTCTTGATACTTGATACATATTGTTGAAGAAAATTGAAAAATCTGCAATCTGATCAGTGGACTCGCTGAGTCCATGGGGGGGACTCGACGAGTCCAAGTGTATTTTCATCCTACTCGTCGATTAGGTTCATGCACTCGACGAGTAGGAGGCCCAGAGTGCAGTTTTTCGAGTTTTTAAGCTGGAATTGGAGTAGAATCATTACACTAAACTGTTTTGGACTTATAAAACTTGTTTTTGATGTGGTAATGATTATGCTAATCCAATTTCAAAGGTTATCATCATAATTTGAAGTTTTATGTGTGTTTATATGATTCTTGAAATTGTTGATATGAATGTTCATACACTTTTGAGTTTTGGTAGATCATAGGAATTATTTGCAAATTATTTGTAAGTTTAATTCTTGATCTAAATGTTTTTAATGGAGTCCATAATTTTTCCTCAAATTATGGATTACCAAGAGTCATTTCTTTTAAAGATCCATTAAAGAAGTATAGGTTACATAAAAGGAAGAGTATTCATTTTAATTGACCATTAAACTCATAAGTTATGAATTTGAAAGGGTTTTAATAGTTTCAAAACTTTCCCTCAAGTTTTGGAATTTGTAAAGTCACTTAAAAAACTTTAATTCCAAACCCTAGAGTTTTAAAAGTTGAAATTCAACTCTTATGCTTTATAGTATTATAAGTTAATTATTTATTTATATATATATATATATATATATATATATATATATATATATATATATGTATAAGATCAAGGCAGTCTTACCGTTAGTAGGCCTCATTCACGAAGCCGGTCTATATGGGGGGGGGGGGGTGTATAAGGTTGTTCCCTATAAAATGGCAGCTTAATGGGTGTCCACTCTCGCCCATCACTTCCTTAACTGGTGGAGGGTCGTTAGTCGAACGGGTAGGACAAGGACTATAATTCTCATAAAAAAGTATTATGAAAACATAAAGTAACTAAACCTTTTATAAATTCCCAATCTCATTTACTTTAGGAAAATGTGAAATTGGTGCTATCCTATAAAATTACACTTTGTACCTTACGAATTCATTAGTGGAGCGTGTGAGGGTAACTGGCACACTAACATGGACTAGTAAGAGTGGAAAAGGGTGACTTAATCTTTATCATCGATCGGTGGAGTGAATGTGGGTAACCGAAACATTGATTAAAGTAAATTTGCATGGTTCTTCACACCTTGTTTGTGATCCTCGGCATCCCAGTCACAAACTTGAGAGGGCACAATCGAGATTTAAACATGCCATTGAAAAGTTCAATGAATCTCAAAAGAATCTAGGAGTTTCAATCCAATTAAAACCTAATAATTCATTTCATTTTTCATGGTGGAATTTGGTGAATCGTCATTCGCCCACCTTCAAATATGTTATAGCTTGGATTACGTCATCCCTCTTCCAAGTTATAAAGTATTGTGTTGGGTCCTAGCCTTAATATTACATTTGGGTGTCTTATTAAGGATTCTATATCTAATCGAAACTTGTCTTTCTTCTTTTCAGATGTCTTCCAACAATGTTGTTTCTAGCTCAAATCCTACCGACTCCTTCTCTCTCATGAACCTTTTTGGGAGAGTCATCTTTGACGGTACAAACTTTAATGATTGGATTAGGAGCATCAGGATGGTTACATATTACGACGACAAGGAATATATCCTTGACAAGGAGCTGAAAGAAATTGATGAGTGTACTACTACTCCACAGGAGATCGTTGATTTTAGGGCACATGAGAGAGATGCTACCAAAGTGGCATGTATCATGTTGGCCACATTGACAGATGAACTCCAGAAGTCCTATGAGGAATTTTACCCTTTTGATATTCACATGGACTTGATGGACCGCTACCATCAAAGTGCTCGTCAAGAGAGGTGAGAAATCATCTCTTTCATGATAACAACCCGAATAAAGGATGGTGAATCCTTCACGGACCACATGCAGAAAATGCAAAGGTTTGTGGACCATTTGCTGCAGTTGAATGTGAACTTCCCAGAGGAGTTGTCTATTGATATCATATTGTACTCCTTACATACTTGTTATTATCAGTTTCAGCTGACCTATCACATGAACAAGGAGGAGGTCACACTCAGCAAACTTCAAGGACTTTTAAAGACCGCCAAAACTAGTCTCAAGGGTAAATCGGTTGTTACTACTCATACTCCTAACACCGCCCCTATTCTAGAAATCGGTCAAAGTAGAGGGAAGAAGATGAAGACCCCTTCGTAGGGTACCAATGGAAAGTCTCTTTATGGATCCTCTTCAAGTGGTACCAAAGGTGGTTCTGTCACTCCTTCTTCCAACCCAAAGGAAGCTCAATGCTTCTATTGTCGGGAAAAGGGGCACTGGAAACGAAACTGCCCCAAGTACCTGCAAGATGTTAAGGATGGGAAGGTCAAACCTACCCATGCAGGTATTTACACTATATTGTTTAACAACTCATCACATTCTACTTCTTGGTCTCTTGATACAGGTTTCGGTATTCATATATGTTCTTATTTATAGGGCCTAAGAAGAAGTGAGGATGTGGAGCACGGGAAGATAAACTTGATCATGGGTAATAGGAAAGCTTCACCTATCACCAACATTGGAGTTTATTCTTTGTTTCTAAGTAGTGGGTTAGTGTTAGATTTGAATAAGTGTGGTTACTTGTCTGAAATGGCAAGAAATATGATTTCCTTTCATGGTTTGTTCAAACAAGGATTTACTTTTTAATTTGATAATGAAGTTGGTGGTATTAATGCTTTTTATAATAATGTTCTTTATTTTAAAGCATTACCTTGTGATGGTGTTGTTGGGTTTTGAGCATTCTAACTCTTCCTAAGTGTACATGAAACCCTAATAACCTTGGATCTATGTTTGTCTAATTATCATGCAAAGTTGAATGATAGATAGAATAACGTACCTTGTTGTTGCTTATGTTCCTTGAAACCTTATGAGCCTAGCACCCCAAGTGTGATGCCTCAAATGCTTCACACAACACCAAATTCTCTTGGAAAGACTTTTGAAATAATGCACACTACTTGAAATCGGCCTAGCCCTCTTGTTTCACACGTGTGTAGCCGATTTTGGTGGAGAATATGATTCTTATATAGTGTTAACACATCTAGGGTTACACCATGTAAACCCTAATGTGTCATGACTATTCATTTCCATGACCCATGGGTTTGTAACTCCCATGGAGCATCCTATGGGTGGAACCCAACTTGATAATCCATGGAGCCTCTTAGCCCACTATACAAGATATGGACGATTTACATAATCAACCCATATATTTAATTAGTTATCTTTTGATCACTTAATTAATTCTTGATCAAACTAATCAAATGATATTATTAATATATTAGAACTTATAATATATTAATAATCTCCAAGTGTTATTTCTCTCATTTAGTCTATCCAATTGCATGGTGCCATGCAACCCAAATGGACCATGCCGGGTCGGGTCAAGTACATACCAGAAATAGTTATGGACTTAGACACCTTATCCAACAGTCTCCCACTTGGATAAGTCTAATAACTATTACTGCAAGTATAACTTCAGGAACCGATCGACAATCGTAGCTCCTTTCAAGGTTTCTCGGAACTGAGAAGATGATGGTACGCCATTTAAGATAAGTGATCATATAATCCTCTGTTCTAGATATCAGTCGGACAAATACATGGAACAATGTCTTACTTATTGTCCAACAGTTTGTTTCCCGATTTCCGATTTGTTTGACAAAGTACTTAATTGAACACATCAACTTAGTTCTGACCGGGCCCGGTACATAGGTCAAAACAAAATCATCGAGGCGCCCATATATCAGCTTCTAATCCAAGAAGGAACAGATAAACTTCGACTCATATGTTTGTTCTACCACTCATTGAATTACACACAAAAGCACGATTTATAACATCGAGTTACCAATGCGTTTTTGTACAATCAATGCATAACCAACTTGTAAGTAACAAATCATATCTCTAGGTTTGAAGACTTATATGATATTACCGTCTCACGATCACTCGAGATAGAATTCCACGAAGTGATTCCAGTGAGCGTGGGTTGAGTCCAATGCTTAGAACTTATGAGCACTCATGATTGTTGTAGCCTTGTCTAACACCTTAGACCTCTGCAACCAATCATGACAGTCTTGATTCATACCTACTTTCGACATATGACCGACTGTGGAGGTTTGAATAATATGTTATACCAAACAAAATTATTCTGGAAGTCAAAACATGCAAAAGAAATATAGTAAACGATTGACAAGAGATAGCAACACTTTACTCATAAATAAAACACCTTTTATTCATCATCTAATGTCAATTAGACTTTACAAATTTCGAGGTTATCTAACTACTAAATCTAATATCATCCTTCAGCCCTATGCTCCGAGCATGCTGGAGATGCTTAACCCGAGTCAGTCCCTTCGTGAGGGGATCTGCTGGGTTCTCATCCGATGATAGCCTCTTTGCCACGAGGAGTCCTTCTTCTATTCGATGTCTAATAAAATGGTATTTTCTGTCGATGTGTCTGGATCTCCCGTGATCCCTTGGTTCCTTGGCTAAGGCAACAGCGCTTTCACTATCACAGAAAATTTCCATTGGCTCTTTAATAGCTGGTACAACTCCAAGGTCTCCAATGAAGTTCCTCAGCCATAACGCTTCCTTTGCCGCCTCGCTAGCTGCAATATACTCTGATTCACAAGTAGAATCTGCCACTGTCTCTTGCTTGGAACTCTTCCAAGAAATTGCTCCTCCATTTAGGGTAAAGACCCAGCCCGACTGAGAGCGGAAATTATCCCTATCAGTCTGGAAGCTAGCATCACTATACCCTACAACTCTCAAGTCATCACTCCCACCGAGGGTAAGGACCCAGTCCTTAGTCCTTTGTAGGTACTTGAGAATATTCTTTACCGCAGTCCAGTGTGCCTTGCCAGGGTTCCCCTGAAACCTGCTAACCATGCTCAGGGCAAAAGCTACATCAGGTCGAGTACACGTCATAGCATACATGATCGATCCTACAGCCGAAGCATAAGGTATTCGACTCATTTCTGCTATCTCAGCCTCAGTGCTAGGGCTTTGTGTCTTACTCAATTTGATGTTACTCTGGATGGGTAACTCTCCTTTCTTGGAGTCCTGCATGCTGAATCTCTTCAGCACCTTATCCAAGTAGGTACTCTGACTAAGTCCAATTAGTCTTTTACTCCGATCTCTCAAGATCCTTATCCCTAAAATATAGGCAGCTTCACCAAGGTCCTTCATAGCAAAACACTTCCCAAGCCAGGACTTTACTTCCTACAGGGTTGGAATGTCGTTTCCTATGAGTAGTATGTCATCTACATACAATACCAAAAAGCTAACTATACTCCCACTAGCCTTGACATACACACAAGATTCATCTTCACTCCTAGAAAAGCCAAATTCCTTGACCTTTTCATCAAAGCAAAGATTCCATCTGCGAGGTGCTTGCTTTAATCCATAGATGGATTTCTCAAGCTTACATACTCTATTAGGGTACTCGCTGCTGACAAAACCTTCTGGCTGACTCATGTAAACATCTTCAGCCAACTTTCCATTAAGGAAAGCGGGTTTGACATCCATTTGCCAAATTTGATAGTCATGAAATGCGACTATGCCTAACATAACCCTAATAGACTTAATCTTGGCTACTGGAGAAAAGGTGTCATCATAATCCACTCCAGGAATTTGAGAGAAGCCCTTTGCGACCAGTCGAGACTTATAAGTGTGTACATTACCATCCATGTCGGTCTTCTTCTTGAGGATCCATTTGCACCCTACTATCTTACGACTTGGTACATTCTCAACCAAGTTCCAAACTTGATTGTCATACATGGATTGTATCTCGCTATCCATAGCCTCTTTCCATTTAGCAGACTCGGGGCCTGCCATGGCTTCCTCGTAGCTGTTAGGGTCATCTTGACTTACTAGTGTCCCATCACTAATGAGGGTCTCACCTTCTGCAGTAATATGGAATCCATAGTAATGCTCAGGTGCACTCCTAACTCTCGTGGAACGCCTCAGAGGTACAGATTCGTCAATTGGCTCAACAGGAGTTTCCTCCTCAAGTTGAGGGCTAGAGTTTGAAGTTCCTTCACCACTTGACTCTTGAATTTCTTCAAGATCAATTTGACTCCCACTATCTCCTTAGCTTATAAACTCTCTTTCTCGAAAGACTCCTCTTCTTGCTACAAAGACCACATTATCACTAGGTCTGTAGAAGAGGTAACCAAAGGATTGCTGTGGGTAGCCGATGAAAATACACCTCTCGCTTCGAGGTTCGAGCTTATCATGAGTCTCGCGTCTCAAGAAAGCCTCGCAACCCAAAATCTTGATGTGGTCTAGTTTGGGTACTTTACCAGTCCACATCTTGTGAGGAGTTTTGGCAACTTTCTTTGTAGGGACTAGATTAAGGATATGGGAGGCAGTCTCTAAGGCATACCCCCAGAATGAGATTGGTAGCGAAGCTTGACTCATCATGGAACGAACCATGTCTAACAAGGTTCGATTACCCCTCTCAGCCACACCATTCAACTGTGGTGTCCTAGGAGGTGTCAATTGTGAGACAATCCCACATTCCCTTAGATAGTCGAGGAACTCTGAACTAAGATACTCACCACCTCGATCAGATCGAAGCATCTTAATGTTCCGGCCGAATTGATTCCCGACTTCCTGTTTAAATTCCTTAAACCTTTCGAAAGTCTCTGACTTATGCTTGATTAAGTGGACATATCCATATCTACTGTAATCATCAGTAAAAGTCAAATAATAACGATTAGCATCCCTTGTGGCATGTTTGAATGGTCCACACACATCCGTGTGTACAAGGTCCAACAAACCTTCACCCCTCTCACACGAGCATGTGAAGGGTGACTTCGTCATTTTTCCAAGTAAGCATGATTCGCAACTATCATTTTATTTTAGGTCAAACGACTCCAAGACTCCATCCTTTTGGAGTTGGCCTATGCGTTTCTTGCTTATATGTCCAAGATGACAATGTCATAATGATGCTTTATCCAAGTTATTATTATTAAGAGAATCAATACACAAAACATTATTTCCTAAGTTATCTACAATAGATACAGCTTCATACACACCATCACAAGGTAATGCTTTAAAATAAAGAACATTATTAAAGAAAGCATTAATCGACCAACTTCATTATCAAATGAAAAGGTGAAACCTTTTTTATACAATGCATGAAAGGAAATAATATTTCTTGCCATTTCTGGAGAATAACAACATTTATTCAAATCTAAATTTAACCCACTACTTAGCGATAAAGTATAAACTCCAATCTTGGTGATAGGTGTAACTTTCCTATTCCCCATGATTAAGTTTATTCTTCCTTGCTCCACATTCTCACTTCTTCTTAGTCCCTGCAAGTCACAACAAATGTGAATACCACAACCGGTATCAAAGACCCAAGATTTAGAATGGGGTGAGTTATTAGAAATGATAGTGTAAATACCTGCATGGTTGGGTTTAACTTTCCCATCCTTCACATCTTGCTGGTATTTTGGGCAGTTCCGCTTCCAATGTGATTTTTCATGGCAATAGAAGCATTCAGCCTCTTTTGGGTCAGAAGGAGTGATGAAACCTTTCTTGGTTCCACTTGAAGAAGAGCCATCAAGGGTCCTAACCTTTGTACCCTTCGAAGAACTCTTTCTCTTCTTCCCTCGACTTTTCCCGATTGCCAAAACCGAAGTGCAGTTTGGAGTAGGAGTGTTAACAATCGACTTCCCCTTAAGACCTGATTCTGCGGTCTTGAGAAGTCGCTGAAGTTTGCTGAGTGTGACCTCTTCCTTATTCATGTGTGTCATGCGGAATTGATCATAGCACGGTGGTAAGAAGCGCAAAATTATATCTATTGCAACACATTAAGCTTCAGCAATCGATCCACATACCTTTGCATTTTCTGCATGTGGCTCGTGACGGAATCCCCGTCCTTAATCATGGTTGTTATCATGGAGCAGATGATTTCGTACCTCTCTTGTCGTGCACTTTGATGGTATCTTTCCATCAAAGCTTGGTGCATTTCATAAGGGTAGAAATCCTCATAGGACTTTTGGAGTTCCACTGTCATCGTGGCCATCATGATGCATGCTACTTTCGTAGAATCCCTTTCATGTGCCTGAAAGTCAGAGATCTCCTAAGGAGTTGCAGTGGGTAATCATCCTGATGTTTCTGATCCACTCATTGAAGTTGGATCCATCAAAAGTGGCTTTCCCACACAAGTTCATAAGGGTGAAGGAGCCATTAGGATTAGAGCCAGAAGCAGCATTGTTTGAAGACATCTGAAGGAAGAGGACAAGATTAGTTTAGATATTAACAGAGTCCTTAATAAAACACCCAAATGTAATATGAAGGCTAGGATCACAATATATTATAACTTAGAAGAGTTATGCCGTAATCCAAGCTATAACATATTTGAAAGGTAGGTGAATGACAATTCACCAATTTCCACCACGAAAACCGAAATATTAGATATTAGGTTTTTGATTGGTTCTTAGAAATTCCTAGATTCTTTGAGCTTCAATGAACTTTTCAAAGGCATGTTTCAATCTCGAGTGTGCCCTCCAAGTTTTGTAACTGGGATACCGAGGATCACAAAACGAGGTGTGAAGTAACCATGCAAATCACTTGGTACCCTTAAAGTTTATCACTCAATTGATGTGCCAGTAAACCACACACGCTCCACCGATACTATAATAAACCCTAAGTCACCCTTTACCTACCTTGTTAAGTCCAAGTTAGTGTGCCGGTTAACCACACACGCTCCACCAACGACTTAGACAAAGTGTAAAGTGTAATTTCATGGATTAGCACCTTATTCACATTTTCCTAAAGTAACTAAGATTGGGAATTTAATAAAACATATAGTTACTTTATAATATTCATCATACTTTTAATGAGAATTTATAAGTCCTTGTCTTACCCGTTCGGCTAACGACCCTCCACCAGTCAAGCGAGCGGTGGGTGAGAATGGACACCCATTAAGTTGCCATTTTATAGGCAACAACCTTATACCCACCTTATAGACCGACTTTGTGAATGAGGCGTACTAGCGGTAAGACGACTTTGTTCTTATACATATATATATATATATATATATATATATATATATATATATATATATATATATATATATATATATATATATATATATATAATTATTAAATTATAATAATATAAGTATAAGGGTTGAATTTTAGCTTTTAAAATTCTAAGGGTTGGAACTAAAGTTTTAGTAAGACTTTACTTGTTCCAAAACTTGAGGGAAAGTTTTGTAACTTTCAAAACTTTTCATTTCTTGTAACTTATGAGTTTAATAGAGTAATAAAATTCCAACGCCTGAAGAATGTTGTGTATAGGCATTCAGAGTCAATAGTATGGTTATAAAGCTCACAGGAGGTATTAAAAATACATTGATTTACGAGGTTTTCAAACATATTGGTTATTTTTACACTTGCATACATTTTGGAAACAAACTTTAGTCTGGAAGGAAGACTACTTTTATACTAGTAGAAAATACAGGATTTTCTAAACACAAACAAACAAGGACAAGATATTTCGTTTCATACAAACATTGTCATTAAATACTTATGAAACTCACCAGCTTAAATGCTGATCTACTCTTTCAAAATTACTTGTATGTCCCAGGGATTCAGTAACTACAGGTATCATTATGCTTTTGATGAAGAGATGCTGCGGTGCCAGTTTAATCTCATATTTTGACATCATATTTGTAATTGGTTTTGAACATCTAACTTTTGAGAAAATGTAAACTTTCAATTTTATATATATATATATATATATATATATATATATATATATATATATATGATGGTTATATTTCTTTATTTACTATGTATTCACTTGTTACGCTACCACATGAAGTCATCCGCCCCTGAACGTTTCCACCGTTCAGGTTTGGGGGTGTGACAGATTGGTATCAGAGCAATGTTTATAGTGAACTAAGTATATCGAACCACATAAGATATATAAACTATAAATGCTTAAGGGACTAATACTCTCTGACAAAACAATTTTTATTTACGCCTAAGCCGCGTTTCGTATAACTTAAAAATGTTTGTTCATTCAAGTACAAATACATGCATACAACACATTATTTTCATGTTTATTAACTATACAACAAGTATTTAGACAAGTTGGACACTACGATTAAGACTCGATATATGTAATCAGATTTGGGACAAATATAGCGTGATCAACTATATTTGCCCGAAATCGGACCAATGTATATCGAGGAACGCTCGTAGTGAGAAACAAGTCAAAACTTACCAAAAACACCACGAAGATCAAACACAAGAATTTAAATACTATAGGAGTATTTGGTGCATACGCTAGATTAATTAGTATTACATGTCTCAAGTTTTATTCAAATCTTATAACCCTATTCTCGTATAGTCAAATGGCTGGATTTCACCCGCATGGAGACCCCTACTACCCACAACAAGGCAACGGAGGATGGATTGAAGAGGATCCGTAGGAGGACGAAGAGCCCATTGAGTTGGATGGCGGGGACGACTCCGGGACAGACTCAGAACCGGAAATAGTCAACCCTCCACCCATTAGGAGGAACTTTCAAGGACCGCCTCCCATCTGGGGAAGTCACCTCGTCCACTGGAGCCAACAACAAAGTATACGCTCTCCTTACGGCATGTGCCGAGATTTCTACGATGTCCGAGGTGGAGGTTCAGCCGAACGGGCACTCCCGGTCATGGTGGGCAAACTCGCCAACCAGTCCTACCAATCGGGGGTTCAAGCAAACCGAATCCGAGAGGTTAACATGGAAGTACAAATCCACACGGCCGATATCAACCGCCTAGAGATGTTGCAGAACGACATCCACGTTCGCGCCGAAGCATTCCAAGCACAAGCGAATACAGCCTTCGCAGAATTGAGGGAACAACAAGCCGCCCTTGATAGGCGTCTTATGGAGTCAAAGAAATCAGATGCAGAATCAAGCTCCAAGCGCAACACACGTCGCAAGTAGTACTTGTGAAAACCTCAAATTTTGTTATAACTTAGGACCTCGGCTAAAAGTCTTTAAATTTCTCGAACTTTGTAATCGGAGACCCTTATAAGGGTCAAATTTTTATGATCGTTGTATCAACTTTTATATTAATATAAGTGACACTATTATTACTACGTTGAGTATTTCGTTCAAACGTTGAAAAGTCATCGAGAAACCAAATACTTGTTTCATACTTTCAGTCTTACAAACAACTTTCATTTTTCTATGCTATCATCTGTTGTTGAACCATGGCAATTTGGTTCATGAGACACATTCATTTGTCACTTATTCTTATCCATATCATCATCTTTTAAACGTATAGTTAAAGATGCCGCCACGCAGGAATACTAGATGTTACCCTATCAATGAAACACCGATACCACCACCACCTTCACCTCCTCAATTTGATGCTATCATGTTCCAAGCAGCAGTCACCGCAGCGGTAGCAGCTGCCATGTCACAGCTCAATAACTCGAGTACTAATGACTTGAGAACTGGCACACACCTATCCAACCATGGCGAGAGTCATGGGCAACCCCGAGAATGCACTTATAAGGACTTTACTAATGCCAAACCCCGTATGTTTTATGGAACTGGTGGTGTGATGACTCTGAGACAGTGGATTGAAAGGACAGAATCAGTCTTTGAGATCTACTCCTGCCCCGAGCACAGCAAGGTTAAATTTGCAACCTTCACACTCATTGATAAAGCTTTAATATGGTGGAACGGCCACGTTAAAGTACTTACTCTGATAGTGGCAAACTCCATAAGCTGGGAGAGCCTCAAAGCCATGATGATGAGAGAATACTGCCCACAGGGAGAGATTCAAAGGCTCGAACATGAACTCTGGACTCTCGGAATGGTTGGTACCGACATAGCAACATATACCAACAGATTCTGCGAGCTGGCAATCCTTTGCCCAGATATGATTGCTCCTGAGAGCAAGAAAATAGAGAGGTACATATGGGGACTGACGACCCAAATATGGTCAAGCGTGTTAGCTTCCAAACCTGACACATTTGAAAGTGCTAAGGAACTGGCACAATCTCTGATTGACTACAGAGTCCATCGAAACTCAACCGTTTCTGCACCAGAACCACAGAGAGGAAACAACAACAACAACAACAACAGGAAGAGAGTATGGAATAAAGGGAAGGGTGGGTCTTCCCAAGAATCCGCAAAGAAACAACTGGTTTCAGTGAATGTTGCCACGGTACCTACTACAGCTCCTACAAATACCTACCCAACAAAGCCTTATGAAGGTAATCGTCTAAAGTGCACCAAATGTAGTTACCACCACCATGGACCTTGTCGGGAAATGAAGTGCGCCATCTGCAACAGAAAGGGACACACAACTCGTTTCTGCAAGGAGCCCGCAAGGCTGATCACTCAAGTCCCCAGTGCAGGTATAGGCCAGACTTGCTATGGTTGTGGCGAGGTGGGCCACTACAGGAGGAACTGCCCTAAGGCAGCAGGCACCGGCGGTGTGGGATGAGTTTTGAATATAGGCCACGACGAAGCTATAGCTGACCCAACTGTAGTTGCTGGTACGTTCCTCCTCGATAATTCATATGCATGCATATTATTCGATAGTGGAGCGGAGAGAAGCTTCATGAGTCAAAACTTTATACACTTACTTAAACCTAAACCTAGCAAACTAGAAAAATCATTCACTGTAGAGATTGCCAACGGAAAAACCGAAAACACTAACTACATATACAAGGACTGTACGTTAACTTTAGACGGTCATTCTTTCCCAATCAATCTCATGCCGGTTCCTATTAAAAGTTTCGACGTCATAGTCGGCATGGATTGGTTAAGTCTTCTTCGCACCGACATCATGTGTTTTGAAAAAGCAGTTCGTCTTAATCTCCCTAACAACGAGACATTAGTGATTTACGGTGACAAATCAAGTACAAACCTTCGTATCATTTCGTGCATCCAGGCTCGAAAGTGTTTACGAAAGGATTGTCGAGCATTCCAAGCGCACATCATCGATACAAGCCATGAACTGAAGGACATCAAGAACATTCCAGAAGTACGCGACTTTCCCGATATCTTTCCAGAAGAACTACCACGATTACCACCACAATGCTAAGTCGAATTTAGAATCCACTTAGCTCCAGGGGCTACCCCAGTAGCGAAATCGCCTTATCGTCTAGCACCAGCAGAGATGCAAGAACTTTCCAGTCAACTTAATGAACTCCTGCAAAGAGGATTCATAAGACCAAGCTTCTCACCTTGGGGAGCACCGGTCTTGTTCGTAAAGAAGAAAGACGGATCGTTCCGTATGTACATCGACTACATAGAGCTGAACAAACTTACTTTCAAGAACCGTTACCCTCTACCCCGTATTGACGACCTATTCGATAAACTCCAAGGAGCAAACTACTTCTCGAAGATAGATCTACGATCCGGATATCACCAATTATGGGTACTTGAGGGGGATATTCCCAAGACAGCTTTCCGAACTCGTTATGGACACTACGAATTTGTCGTAATGCCATTTGGATTAACCAACGCACCAGCAGTATTTATGGACCTAATGAATAGGGTATGCCGTCCCTACTTAGATCAGTTCGTCATCGTCTTTATCGATGATATACTTATCTACTCCCGAAGTAAGGAAGAGCATAGTCAACACCTACGAAGAGTCTTAGAAACATTGTGAATGAGAAACTCTATGAGAAGTTCTCTAAATGCGAATTTTGGATTCGAAGAGTCGAATTTTTGGGCCACATGGTTAGCGAGAAAGGGATACACGTGGACCCCTCCAAAATCAAGGCCATCGAGAACTGGTCGGCACCAAAGACACCTACAGAAATTCGTCAATTTCTAGGTCTCGCTGGCTACTATTGCAGATTCATAAAGAAATTCTCTAGCATTGTGAAACCTCTTACTACATTAACCCAGAAAGGCGTGGCTATTTACTGAGAAGCAAAATAAGAGAAGGCGTTCCAAACACTGAAATAGGCCTTGTGCACCGCACCGATACTATCCCTCCCCGAAGGGATAGAAGACTTCGTAGTGTATTGCGATGCGTCAAATCAAGGACTTGGTTGTGTTCTTATGCAGAGAGGGAAAGTTATTGCTTATGCCTCCCGACAACTTAAGACACACAAAGTGAACTATACGACACACGATCTTGAGTTAGGAGCAGTGGTATTTGCTCTGAAGATCTGGAGACACTACTTATACGGAACAAAGAGTACTATTTTCACTGATCACAAGAGCCTTCAACACATTTTCGATCAGAAGGAACTCAACATGCGACAACGACGATGGGTTGAGTTACTAAATGACTACGAATGCGAAATTCGTTATCATCCTGGCAAGACCAACGTGGTAGCTGACGCCCTCAGTCGAAAGGAATACACTGGTCGGAGGGTCAGATCTCTGACTATGACTATCCATTCCCACTTATCCACACAAATTAAAGAGGCACAAATGGAAGCTTTGCGACCTGAAAATGTGGCGGGTGAATCCCTGCGGGGAATGGAAAAGAATCTAGAAGTCAAGGGTGGCGGAGCATATTATCTCATGGACCGTATCTGGACGCCAAACCATGGCGGGTTCAGAGACGTAGCCATGACTGAAGCACACAACACGAGGTATTCCGTTCACCCAGGTTCAGATAAGATGTATCTGGATCTTAAGAACTTGTACTGGTGGCCTAACATGAAAGCAGAAATTGCTACCTTCGTAAGTAAATGCCTTCCTTGCGCTAAGGTTAAGGTCGAGTATCAGAAACCTTCAGGATTACTACAACAACCGGAGATACCAGAATGGAAATGGGAACGAATTACTATGGACTTCATAACCAAGTTGCCCAAGATGACGGGTGGACTCGATACCATATAGGTCATCGTCGACAGGTTGACCAAATCCGCGCATTTCCTACCCATCAAGGAGACTGACAAAATGGAAAAGCTTACAAGATCTTACTTAAGGGAAGTAGTACGACTGCATGGTGTTCCGATATCCATTATCTCCGACCGAGATAGTAGATTCACTTCAACATTTTGGCAGTCACTACAAGGTTCCCTAGGGACTAAGCTAGACATGAGTACAGCCTACCACCCACAAACAGACGGGCAGAGTGAGAGAACAATACAGACTTTAGAAGATATGCTGAGAGCCTGTGTGATTGATTATGGAAAGGCATGGGATATCCATTTACCCCTTGTCGAATTTTCATACAACAATAGTTATCATACAAGCATAAAGGTTCCTCCGTTAAAATCCATCTTTGGTCGAAAGTGCAAATCCCCTTTGTGCTGGACTGAAGTTGGCGATACCCAGTTACCTAAAGGAAAAGTTCCTGAAAGCACTCTCACCGGTCCGGAAATCATACGAGAAACAACAGAGAAGATCGTTCAGATTCATGAACGATTGAAATCCTCTAGAGACCGACAGAAAAGCTACGCTGACCAAAGGAGGAAACCTTTGGAATTCCATGTAGGAGACCACGTTTTATTAAAGGTCTCACCGTGGAAGGGTTTAATACGCTTTGGAAAGCGGGGGAAACTAAATCCAAGATACATAGGGCCTTTCAAGATTCTTGCCAGAATCGGCCATGTGGCTTACAAGCTTAACCTACCGCGTGAACTTAGTAACATACATCCCACCTTCCACGTCTCAAACTTGAAAAAGTGTCTGTCCGATGAGAATCTTGTTATTCCACTCGACGAAATCGAGATCAACGAGAACCTTAACTTTGTGGAAGAGCCAGTAGAAATCATGGACCGAGAGGTCAAACAAACAAAACAAAGTCGCATACCCATCGTGAAGGTTCGTTGGAACGCCAAGCAGGGACCTGAATTCACATGGGAACGCGAAGATCAGATGAGACAAAAGTACTCTCATCACTTTCATGTTCACTGGTGTCCTTACTACTTTAAATTTCGGGATGAAATTCCCTCTAACGGGGGGATGATGTGACAACCCGATATTTCAACTCTTTGTAATGGCCTAATAGGTCAAGTATTGTAACCATTTTTGAGTTAATAAAAATTAACGTTGATAATAAAATGTCCAAAAAGTTTCTATTTAACTACCTACTATGTTTTATATCATTAAACCGGGATCGTACATAAAAAGATTGCCCAAACTCGGCTTCGTATATTGAAATTAAGATTTTTCCAAAATCGTTTTAGCAATAGACAACTGAAAACTCGAATCGGAGATCGAGCGACTTTTGGCCGGAATGACCTAAACGAGAATCGAAGGTCTCAACAATGGTTATTCAGCGGTAAAAAGTCTGGCAAAAACCGACGTCAGATAAAGAAGTTATGAATTTTTAAAGAAATTCCTTAATCACATCATTTTATTAAATAAATAATAAAAATAATTTTGGAATTTGCCGACGGAATCTAAACGAACGTTGTAGATCTTAGTCTCACCTTCGTGGGGATATAAAGAACATCGAAAACGGAGTTCGTATGAAGAAGATATGATTTTTTGAAGTTTATTAAATAAATTATATATTTATTTAATTATAAATTCTTGGTATTATCCGAAGGAGTCAGCAAATAGGGCCGAAGTACGCACCGCGTACCCTCGTACGCCCCACGTACTCAAGGGCCACGACCTCGGATCGTTCACATCTCGGTCTATGCGAAGCTAGCTTGTCCCATCCGAAGTGCGAGGCAGTCGAGGACTTGGTCATGCGTGACGTACGCTTACGCCCCGCATACCGAGGAGGTTCCAGCCTCCTATAAATAGGATGCGAGGGTTCTCGGAAAAATTGCTCATTCTCTCTCTCACTTTTCTTGCATTTTGCCTCGTTTTCCGTGCCCGCACTACCCCGAAGCCCTGGTCATTTTGTGCAAGTCCTGAAGGTCGATTTTACTCCCGAGATTCCTGAGAATCCCGAGAAAAATCCGTTTCCCGAGACGAAACTCTGCCCGGTTTTCCATCTCGCTATCTTCAAACTTTCAGGTGAGTTCATACCCCTTAATTAACCCTTTTAATATTCTAAACGCTTTTATATGCTTTCTATGCGGGGGAAATACAACAAAAACACACGACTACTATCGGGTGTTATATATAAAGATTATTATACACTTTTGTTAAGTGGAATCATGTGTGATTTATAAACTTTATAGGGAACTCCCGTATACAAAATATATTACAATAGCATTCTATCTTTAAAACTATAAATGGTTGTAATGCATGTATAAACTAAACATTTTCTTAGATTTAAAGTATATTGTGTCTATCTTAGACTCTACAAAAATCTATGCTTTCATAACAAGTGATTCCTTTTCTAGATATTCTAAAACAAACGAGGCACACTTTTAGAAAACTATAATAGGTATAGTTTTATGAGGATATTGCTAACTATTACATACTAGAAACTCGATTTTCAAGAAATCACTTTCGTGTACAATAACAAACGAACATTTCAACACTTAAATCTGTTTTGATACTACAGTTTTGTGAGACATTTACTTCACGTACGTTCGAGTACACATTTCAAGTCCTGTATTATATACCAGAATCCCTTGGAGGGGGAGCATGGTGTTTGTGTATAGATGTATACGGGCTTGACAACCCGCGCCCTGACTGTTAGCTACAATCCACCGTTTGGGGTGACAAACGTCATAAAATTCCAACGCCTGAAGAATGTTGTGTATAGGCATTCAGAGTCAATAGTATGGTTATAAAGCTCACAGGAGGTATTAAAAATACATTGATTTACGAGGTTTTCAAACATATTGGTTATTTTTACACTTGCATACATTTTGGAAACAAACTTTAGTCTGGAAGGAAGACTACTTTTATACTAGTAGAAAATACAGGATTTTCTAAACACAAACAAACAAGGACAAGATATTTCGTTTCATACAAACATTGTCATTAAATACTTATGAAACTCACCAGCTTAAATGCTGATCTACTCTTTCAAAATTACTTGTATGTCCCAGGGATTCAGTAACTACAGGTATCATTATGCTTTTGATGAAGAGATGCTGCGGTGCCAGTTTAATCTCATATTTTGACATCATATTTGTAATTGGTTTTGAACATCTAACTTTTGAGAAAATGTAAACTTTCAATTTTATATATATATATATATATATATATATATATATATATATATATATATATATATATATATATATGATGGTTATATTTCTTTATTTACTATGTATTCACTTGTTACGCTACCACATGAAGTCATCCGCCCCTGAACGTTTCCACCGTTCAGGTTTGGGGGTGTGACAGATTGGTATCAGAGCAATGTTTATAGTGAACTAAGTATATCGAACCACATAAGATATATAAACTATAAATGCTTAAGGGACTAATACTCTCTGACAAAACAATTTTTATTTACGCCTAAGCCGCGTTTCGTATAACTTAAAAATGTTTGTTCATTCAAGTACAAATACATGCATACAACACATTATTTTCATGTTTATTAACTATACAACAAGTATTTAGACAAGTTGGACACTACGATTAAGACTCGATATATGTAATCAGATTTGGGACAAATATAGCGTGATCAACTATATTTGCCCGAAATCGGACCAATGTATATCGAGGAACGCTCGTAGTGAGAAACAAGTCAAAACTTACCAAAAACACCACGAAGATCAAACACAAGAATTTAAATACTATAGGAGTATTTGGTGCATACGCTAGATTAATTAGTATTACATGTCTCAAGTTTTATTCAAATCTTATAACCCTATTCTCGTATAGTCAAATGGCTGGATTTCACCCGCATGGAGACCCCTACTACCCACAACAAGGCAACGGAGGATGGATTGAAGAGGATCCGTAGGAGGACGAAGAGCCCATTGAGTTGGATGGCGGGGACGACTCCGGGACAGACTCAGAACCGGAAATAGTCAACCCTCCACCCATTAGGAGGAACTTTCAAGGACCGCCTCCCATCTGGGGAAGTCACCTCGTCCACTGGAGCCAACAACAAAGTATACGCTCTCCTTACGGCATGTGCCGAGATTTCTACGATGTCCGAGGTGGAGGTTCAGCCGAACGGGCACTCCCGGTCATGGTGGGCAAACTCGCCAACCAGTCCTACCAATCGGGGGTTCAAGCAAACCGAATCCGAGAGGTTAACATGGAAGTACAAATCCACACGGCCGATATCAACCGCCTAGAGATGTTGCAGAACGACATCCACGTTCGCGCCGAAGCATTCCAAGCACAAGCGAATACAGCCTTCGCAGAATTGAGGGAACAACAAGCCGCCCTTGATAGGCGTCTTATGGAGTCAAAGAAATCAGATGCAGAATCAAGCTCCAAGCGCAACACACGTCGCAAGTAGTACTTGTGAAAACCTCAAATTTTGTTATAACTTAGGACCTCGGCTAAAAGTCTTTAAATTTCTCGAACTTTGTAATCGGAGACCCTTATAAGGGTCAAATTTTTATGATCGTTGTATCAACTTTTATATTAATATAAGTGACACTATTATTACTACGTTGAGTATTTCGTTCAAACGTTGAAAAGTCATCGAGAAACCAAATACTTGTTTCATACTTTCAGTCTTACAAACAACTTTCATTTTTCTATGCTATCATCTGTTGTTGAACCATGGCAATTTGGTTCATGAGACACATTCATTTGTCACTTATTCTTATCCATATCATCATCTTTTAAACGTATAGTTAAAGATGCCGCCACGCAGGAATACTAGATGTTACCCTATCAATGAAACACCGATACCACCACCACCTTCACCTCCTCAATTTGATGCTATCATGTTCCAAGCAGCAGTCACCGCAGCGGTAGCAGCTGCCATGTCACAGCTCAATAACTCGAGTACTAATGACTTGAGAACTGGCACACACCTATCCAACCATGGCGAGAGTCATGGGCAACCCCGAGAATGCACTTATAAGGACTTTACTAATGCCAAACCCCGTATGTTTTATGGAACTGGTGGTGTGATGACTCTGAGACAGTGGATTGAAAGGACAGAATCAGTCTTTGAGATCTACTCCTGCCCCGAGCACAGCAAGGTTAAATTTGCAACCCTCACACTCATTGATAAAGCTTTAATATGGTGGAACGGCCACGTTAAAGTACTTACTCTGATAGTGGCAAACTCCATAAGCTGGGAGAGCCTCAAAGCCATGATGATGAGAGAATACTGCCCACAGGGAGAGATTCAAAGGCTCGAACATGAACTCTGGACTCTCGGAATGGTTGGTACCGACATAGCAACATATACCAACAGATTCTGCGAGCTGGCAATCCTTTGCCCAGATATGATTGCTCCTGAGAGCAAGAAAATAGAGAGGTACATATGGGGACTGACGACCCAAATATGGTCAAGCGTGTTAGCTTCCAAACCTGACACATTTGAAAGTGCTAAGGAACTGGCATAATCTCTGATTGACTACAGAGTCCATCGAAACTCAACCGTTTCTGCACCAGAACCACAGAGAGGAAACAACAACAACAACAACAACAGGAAGAGAGTATGGAATAAAGGGAAGGGTGGGTCTTCCCAAGAATCCGCAAAGAAACAACTGGTTTCAGTGAATGTTGCCACGGTACCTACTACAGCTCCTACAAATACCTACCCAACAAAGCCTTATGAAGGTAATCGTCTAAAGTGCACCAAATGCACTTACCACCACCATGGACCTTGTCGGGAAATGAAGTGCGCCATCTGCAACAGAAAGGGACACACAACTCGTTTCTGCAAGGAGCCCGCAAGGCCGATCACTCAAGTCCCCAGTGCAGGTATAGGCCAGACTTGCTATGGTTGTGGCGAGGTGGGCCACTACAGGAGGAACTGCCCTAAGGCAGCAGGCACCGGCGGTGTGGGATGAGTTTTGAATATAGGCCACGACGAAGCTATAGCTGACCCAACTGTAGTTGCTGGTACGTTCCTCCTCGATAATTCATATGCATGCATATTATTCGATAGTGGAGCGGAGAGAAGCTTCATGAGTCAAAACTTTATACACTTACTTAAACCTAAACCTAGCAAACTAGAAAAATCATTCACTGTAGAGATTGCCAACGGAAAAACCGAAAACACTAACTACATATACAAGGACTGTACGTTAACTTTAGACGGTCATTCTTTCCCAATCAATCTCATGCCGGTTCCTATTAAAAGTTTCGACGTCATAGTCGGCATGGATTGGTTAAGTCTTCTTCGCACCGACATCATGTGTTTTGAAAAAGCAGTTCGTCTTAATCTCCCTAACAACGAGACATTAGTGATTTACGGTGACAAATCAAGTACAAACCTTCGTATCATTTCGTGCATCCAGGCTCGAAAGTGTTTACGGAAGGATTGTCGAGCATTCCAAGCGCACATCATCGATACAAGCCATGAACTGAAGGACATCAAGAACATTCCAGAAGTACGCGACTTTCCCGATATCTTTCCAGAAGAACTACCACGATTACCACCACAATGCCAAGTCGAATTTAGAATCCACTTAGCTCCAGGGGCTACCCCAGTAGCGAAATCGCCTTATCGTCTAGCACCAGCAGAGATGCAAGAACTTTCCAGTCAACTTAATGAACTCCTGCAAAGAGGATTCATAAGACCAAGCTTCTCACCTTGGGGAGCACCGGTCTTGTTCGTAAAGAAGAAAGACGGATCGTTCCGTATGTACATCGACTACATAGAGCTGAACAAACTTACTTTCAAGAACCGTTACCCTCTACCCCGTATTGACGACCTATTCGATAAACTCCAAGGAGCAAACTACTTCTCGAAGATAGATCTACGATCCGGATATCACCAATTATGGGTACTTGAGGGGGATATTCCCAAGACAGCTTTCCGAACTCGTTATGGACACTACGAATTTGTCGTAATGCCATTTGGATTAACCAACGCACCAGCAGTATTTATGGACCTAATGAATAGGGTATGCCGTCCCTACTTAGATCAGTTCGTCATCGTCTTTATCGATGATATACTTATCTACTCCCGAAGTAAGGAAGAGCATAGTCAACACCTACGAAGAGTCTTAGAAACATTGTGAATGAGAAACTCTATGAGAAGTTCTCTAAATGCGAATTTTGTATTCGAAGAGTCGAATTTTTGGGCCACATGGTTAGCGAGAAAGGGATACACGTGGACCCCTCCAAAATCAAGGCCATCGAGAACTGGTCGGCACCAAAGACACCTACAGAAATTCGTCAATTTCTAGGTCTCGCTGGCTACTATTGCAGATTCATAAAGAAAATCTCTAGCATTGTGAAACCTCTTACTACATTAACCCAGAAAGGCGTGGCTATTTACTGAGAAGCAAAACAAGAGAAGGCGTTCCAAACACTGAAATAGGCCTTGTGCACCACACCGATACTATCCCTCCCCGAAGGGATAGAAGACTTCGTAGTGTATTGCGATGCGTCAAATCAAGGACTTGGTTGTGTTCTTATGCAGAGAGGGAAAGTTATTGCTTATGCCTCCCGACAACTTAAGACACACAAAGTGAACTATACGACACACGATCTTGAGTTAGGAGCAGTGGTATTTGCTCTGAAGATCTGGAGACACTACTTATACGGAACAAAGAGTACTATTTTCACTGATCACAAGAGCCTTCAACACATTTTCGATCAGAAGGAACTCAACATGCGACAACGACGATGGGTTGAGTTACTAAATGACTACGAATGCGAAATTCGTTATCATCCTGGCAAGGCCAACGTGGTAGCTGACGCCCTCAGTCGAAAGGAATACACTGGTCGGAGGGTCAGATCTCTGACTATGACTATCCATTCCCACTTATCCACACAAATTAAAGAGGCACAAATGGAAGCTTTGCGACCTGAAAATGTGGCGGGTGAATCCCTGCGGGGAATGGAAAAGAATCTAGAAGTCAAGGGTGGCGGAGCATATTATCTCATGGACCGTATCTGGACGCCAAACCATGGCGGGTTCAGAGACGTAGCCATGACTGAAGCACACAACACGAGGTATTCCGTTCACCCAGGTTCAGATAAGATGTATCTGGATCTTAAGAACTTGTACTGGTGGCCTAACATGAAAGCAGAAATTGCTACCTTCGTAAGTAAATGCCTTCCTTGCGCTAAGGTTAAGGTCGAGTATCAGAAACCTTCAGGATTACTACAACAACCGGAGATACCAGAATGGAAATGGGAACGGATTACTATGGACTTCATAACCAAGTTGCCCAAGATGACGGGTGGACTCGATACCATATAGGTCATCGTCGACAGGTTGACCAAATCCGCGCATTTCCTACCCATCAAGGAGACTGACAAAATGGAAAAGCTTACAAGATCTTACTTAAGGGAAGTAGTACGACTGCATGGTGTTCCGATATCCATTATCTCCGACCGAGATAGTAGATTCACTTCAACATTTTGGCAGTCACTACAAGGTTCCCTAGGGACTAAGCTAGACATGAGTACAGCCTACCACCCACAAACAGACGGGCAGAGTGAGAGAACAATACAGACTTTAGAAGATATGCTGAGAGCCTGTGTGATTGATTATGGAAAGGCATGGGATATCCATTTACCCCTTGTCGAATTTTCATACAATAATAGTTATCATACAAGCATAAAGGTTGCTCCGTTAAAATCCATCTTTGGTCGAAAGTGCAAATCCCCTTTGTGCTGGACTGAAGTTGGCGATACCCAGTTACCTAAAGGAAAAGTTCCTGAAAGCACTCTCACCGGTCCTGAAATCATACGAGAAACAACAGAGAAGATCGTTCAGATTCATGAACGATTGAAATCCTCTAGAGACCGACTAGAAAAGCTACGCTGACCAAAGGAGGAAACCTTTGGAATTCCATGTAGGAGACCACGTTTTATTAAAGGTCTCACCGTGGAAGGGTTTAATACGCTTTGGAAAGCGGGGGAAACTAAATCCAAGATACATAGGGCCTTTCAAGATTCTTGCCAGAATCGGCCATGTGGCTTACAAGCTTAACCTACCGCGTGAACTTAGTAACATACATCCCACCTTCCACGTCTCAAACTTGAAAAAGTGTCTGTCCGATGAGAATCTTGTTATTCCACTCGACGAAATCGAGATCAACGAGAACCTTAACTTTGTGGAAGAGCCAGTAGAAATCATGGACCGAGAGGTCAAACAAACAAAACAAAGTCGCATACCCATCGTGAAGGTTCGTTGGAACGCCAAGCAGGGACCTGAATTCACATGGGAACGCGAAGATCAGATGAGACAAAAGTACTCTCATCACTTTCATGTTCACTGGTGTCCTTACTACTTTAAATTTCGGGATGAAATTCCCTCTAACGGGGGGATGATGTGACAACCCGATATTTCAACTCTTTGTAATGGCCTAATAGGTCAAGTATTGTAACCATTTTTGAGTTAATAAAAATTAACGTTGATAATAAAATGTCCAAAAAGTTTCTATTTAACTACCTACTATGTTTTATATCATTAAACCGGGATCGTACATAAAAAGATTGCCCAAACTCGGCTTCGTATATTGAAATTAAGATTTTTCCAAAATCGTTTTAGCAATAGACAACTGAAAACTCGAATCGGAGATCGAGCGACTTTTGGCCGGAATGACCTAAACGAGAATCGAAGGTCTCGACAATGGTTATTCAGCGGTAAAAAGTCTGGCAAAAACCGACGTCAGATAAAGAAGTTATGAATTTTTAAAGAAATTCCTTAATCACATCATTTTATTAAATAAATAATAAAAATAATTTTGGAATTTGCCGACGAAATCTAAACGAACGTTGTAGATCTTAGTCTCACCTTCGTGGGGATATAAAGAACATCGAAAACGGAGTTCGTATGAAGAAGATATGATTTTTTGAAGTTTATTAAATAAATTATATATTTATTTAATTATAAATTCTTGGTATTATCCGAAGGAGTCAGCAAATAGGGCTGAAGTACGCACCGCGTACCCTCGTACGCCCCACGTACTCAAGGGCCACGACCTCGGATCGTTCACATCTCGGTCTATGCGAAGCTAGCTCGTCCCATCCGAAGTGCGAGGCAGTCGAGGACTTGGTCATGCGTGACGTACGCTTACGCCCCGCATACCGAGGAGGTTCCAGCCTCCTATAAATAGGATGCGAGGGTTCTCGGAAAAATTGCTCATTCTCTCTCTCACTTTTCTTGCATTTTGCCTCGTTTTCCGTGCCCGCACTACCCCGAAGCCCTGGTCATTTTGTGCATGTCCCGAAGGTCGATTTTTACTCCCGAGATTCCCGAGAATCCCGAGAAAAATCCGTTTCCCGAGACGAAACTCTGCCCGGTTTTCCATCTCGCTATCTTCAAACTTTCAGGTGAGTTCATACCCCTTAATTAACCCTTTTAATATTCTAAACGCTTTTATATGCTTTCTATGCGGGGGAAATACAACAAAAACACACGACTACTATCGGGTGTTATATATAAAGATTATTATACACTTTTGTTAAGTGGAATCATGTGTGATTTATAAACTTTATAGGGAACTCCCGTATACAAAATATATTACAATAGCATTCTATCTTTAAAACTATAAATGGTTGTAATGCATGTATAAACTAAACATTTTCTTAGATTTAAAGTATATTGTGTCTATCTTAGACTCTACAAAAATCTATGCTTTCATAACAAGTGATTCCTTTTCTAGATATTCTAAAACAAACGAGGCACACTTTTAGAAAACTATAATAGGTATAGTTTTATGAGGATATTGCTAACTATTACATACTAGAAACTCGATTTTCAAGAAATCACTTTCGTGTACAATAACAAACGAACATTTCAACACTTAAATCTGTTTTGATACTACAGTTTTGTGAGACATTTACTTCACGTACGTTCGAGTACACATTTCAAGTCCTGTATTATATACCAGAATCCCTTGGAGGGGGAGCATGGTGTTTGTGTATAGATGTATACGGGCTTGACAACCCGCGCCCTGACTGTTAGCTACAATCCACCGTTTGGGGTGACAAACGTCATAAAATTCCAACGCCTGAAGAATGTTGTGTATAGGCATTCAGAGTCAATAGTATGGTTATAAAGCTCACAGGAGGTATTAAAAATACATTGATTTACGAGGTTTTCAAACATATTGGTTATTTTTACACTTGCATACATTTTGGAAACAAACTTTAGTCTGGAAGGAAGACTACTTTTATACTAGTAGAAAATACAGGATTTTCTAAACACAAACAAACAAGGACAAGATATTTCGTTTCATACAAACATTGTCATTAAATACTTATGAAACTCACCAGCTTAAATGCTGATCTACTCTTTCAAAATTACTTGTATGTCCCAGGGATTCAGTAACTACAGGTATCATTATGCTTTTGATGAAGAGATGCTGCGGTGCCAGTTTAATCTCATATTTTGACATCATATTTGTAATTGGTTTTGAACATCTAACTTTTGAGAAAATGTAAACTTTCAATTTTATATATATATATATATATATATATATATATATATATATATATATATATATATATGATGGTTATATTTCTTTATTTACTATGTATTCACTTGTTACGCTACCACATGAAGTCATCCGCCCCTGAACGTTTCCACCGTTCAGGTTTGGGGGTGTGACAGATTGGTATCAGAGCAATGTTTATAGTGAACTAAGTATATCGAACCACATAAGATATATAAACTATAAATGCTTAAGGGACTAATACTCTCTGACAAAACAATTTTTATTTACGCCTAAGCCGCGTTTCGTATAACTTAAAAATGTTTGTTCATTCAAGTACAAATACATGCATACAACACATTATTTTCATGTTTATTAACTATACAACAAGTATTTAGACAAGTTGGACACTACGATTAAGACTCGATATATGTAATCAGATTTGGGACAAATATAGCGTGATCAACTATATTTGCCCGAAATCGGACCAATGTATATCGAGGAACGCTCGTAGTGAGAAACAAGTCAAAACTTACCAAAAACACCACGAAGATCAAACACAAGAATTTAAATACTATAGGAGTATTTGGTGCATACGCTAGATTAATTAGTATTACATGTCTCAAGTTTTATTCAAATCTTATAACCCTATTCTCGTATAGTCAAATGGCTGGATTTCACCCGCATGGAGACCCCTACTACCCACAACAAGGCAACGGAGGATGGATTGAAGAGGATCCGTAGGAGGACGAAGAGCCCATTGAGTTGGATGGCGGGGACGACTCCGGGACAGACTCAGAACCGGAAATAGTCAACCCTCCACCCATTAGGAGGAACTTTCAAGGACCGCCTCCCATCTGGGGAAGTCACCTCGTCCACTGGAGCCAACAACAAAGTATACGCTCTCCTTACGGCATGTGCCGAGATTTCTACGATGTCCGAGGTGGAGGTTCAGCCGAACGGGCACTCCCGGTCATGGTGGGCAAACTCGCCAACCAGTCCTACCAATCGGGGGTTCAAGCAAACCGAATCCGAGAGGTTAACATGGAAGTACAAATCCACACGGCCGATATCAACCGCCTAGAGATGTTGCAGAACGACATCCACGTTCGCGCCGAAGCATTCCAAGCACAAGCGAATACAGCCTTCGCAGAATTGAGGGAACAACAAGCCGCCCTTGATAGGCGTCTTATGGAGTCAAAGAAATCAGATGCAGAATCAAGCTCCAAGCGCAACACACGTCGCAAGTAGTACTTGTGAAAACCTCAAATTTTGTTATAACTTAGGACCTCGGCTAAAAGTCTTTAAATTTCTCGAACTTTGTAATCGGAGACCCTTATAAGGGTCAAATTTTTATGATCGTTGTATCAACTTTTATATTAATATAAGTGACACTATTATTACTACGTTGAGTATTTCGTTCAAACGTTGAAAAGTCATCGAGAAACCAAATACTTGTTTCATACTTTCAGTCTTACAAACAACTTTCATTTTTCTATGCTATCATCTGTTGTTGAACCATGGCAATTTGGTTCATGAGACACATTCATTTGTCACTTATTCTTATCCATATCATCATCTTTTAAACGTATAGTTAAAGATGCCGCCACGCAGGAATACTAGATGTTACCCTATCAATGAAACACCGATACCACCACCACCTTCACCTCCTCAATTTGATGCTATCATGTTCCAAGCAGCAGTCACCGCAGCGGTAGCAGCTGCCATGTCACAGCTCAATAACTCGAGTACTAATGACTTGAGAACTGGCACACACCTATCCAACCATGGCGAGAGTCATGGGCAACCCCGAGAATGCACTTATAAGGACTTTACTAATGCCAAACCCCGTATGTTTTATGGAACTGGTGGTGTGATGACTCTGAGACAGTGGATTGAAAGGACAGAATCAGTCTTTGAGATCTACTCCTGCCCCGAGCACAGCAAGGTTAAATTTGCAACCCTCACACTCATTGATAAAGCTTTAATATGGTGGAACGGCCACGTTAAAGTACTTACTCTGATAGTGGCAAACTCCATAAGCTGGGAGAGCCTCAAAGCCATGATGATGAGAGAATACTGCCCACAGGGAGAGATTCAAAGGCTCGAACATGAACTCTGGACTCTCGGAATGGTTGGTACCGACATAGCAACATATACCAACAGATTCTGCGAGCTGGCAATCCTTTGCCCAGATATGATTGCTCCTGAGAGCAAGAAAATAGAGAGGTACATATGGGGACTGACGACCCAAATATGGTCAAGCGTGTTAGCTTCCAAACCTGACACATTTGAAAGTGCTAAGGAACTGGCATAATCTCTGATTGACTACAGAGTCCATCGAAACTCAACCGTTTCTGCACCAGAACCACAGAGAGGAAACAACAACAACAACAACAACAGGAAGAGAGTATGGAATAAAGGGAAGGGTGGGTCTTCCCAAGAATCCGCAAAGAAACAACTGGTTTCAGTGAATGTTGCCACGGTACCTACTACAGCTCCTACAAATACCTACCCAACAAAGCCTTATGAAGGTAATCGTCTAAAGTGCACCAAATGCACTTACCACCACCATGGACCTTGTCGGGAAATGAAGTGCGCCATCTGCAACAGAAAGGGACACACAACTCGTTTCTGCAAGGAGCCCGCAAGGCCGATCACTCAAGTCCCCAGTGCAGGTATAGGCCAGACTTGCTATGGTTGTGGCGAGGTGGGCCACTACAGGAGGAACTGCCCTAAGGCAGCAGGCACCGGCGGTGTGGGATGAGTTTTGAATATAGGCCACGACGAAGCTATAGCTGACCCAACTGTAGTTGCTGGTACGTTCCTCCTCGATAATTCATATGCATGCATATTATTCGATAGTGGAGCGGAGAGAAGCTTCATGAGTCAAAACTTTATACACTTACTTAAACCTAAACCTAGCAAACTAGAAAAATCATTCACTGTAGAGATTGCCAACGGAAAAACCGAAAACACTAACTACATATACAAGGACTGTACGTTAACTTTAGACGGTCATTCTTTCCCAATCAATCTCATGCCGGTTCCTATTAAAAGTTTCGACGTCATAGTCGGCATGGATTGGTTAAGTCTTCTTCGCACCGACATCATGTGTTTTGAAAAAGCAGTTCGTCTTAATCTCCCTAACAACGAGACATTAGTGATTTACGGTGACAAATCAAGTACAAACCTTCGTATCATTTCGTGCATCCAGGCTCGAAAGTGTTTACGGAAGGATTGTCGAGCATTCCAAGCGCACATCATCGATACAAGCCATGAACTGAAGGACATCAAGAACATTCCAGAAGTACGCGACTTTCCCGATATCTTTCCAGAAGAACTACCACGATTACCACCACAATGCCAAGTCGAATTTAGAATCCACTTAGCTCCAGGGGCTACCCCAGTAGCGAAATCGCCTTATCGTCTAGCACCAGCAGAGATGCAAGAACTTTCCAGTCAACTTAATGAACTCCTGCAAAGAGGATTCATAAGACCAAGCTTCTCACCTTGGGGAGCACCGGTCTTGTTCGTAAAGAAGAAAGACGGATCGTTCCGTATGTACATCGACTACATAGAGCTGAACAAACTTACTTTCAAGAACCGTTACCCTCTACCCCGTATTGACGACCTATTCGATAAACTCCAAGGAGCAAACTACTTCTCGAAGATAGATCTACGATCCGGATATCACCAATTATGGGTACTTGAGGGGGATATTCCCAAGACAGCTTTCCGAACTCGTTATGGACACTACGAATTTGTCGTAATGCCATTTGGATTAACCAACGCACCAGCAGTATTTATGGACCTAATGAATAGGGTATGCCGTCCCTACTTAGATCAGTTCGTCATCGTCTTTATCGATGATATACTTATCTACTCCCGAAGTAAGGAAGAGCATAGTCAACACCTACGAAGAGTCTTAGAAACATTGTGAATGAGAAACTCTATGAGAAGTTCTCTAAATGCGAATTTTGGATTCGAAGAGTCGAATTTTTGGGCCACATGGTTAGCGAGAAAGGGATACACGTGGACCCCTCCAAAATCAAGGCCATCGAGAACTGGTCGGCACCAAAGACACCTACAGAAATTCGTCAATTTCTAGGTCTCGCTGGCTACTATTGCAGATTCATAAAGAAAATCTCTAGCATTGTGAAACCTCTTACTACATTAACCCAGAAAGGCGTGGCTATTTACTGAGAAGCAAAACAAGAGAAGGCGTTCCAAACACTGAAATAGGCCTTGTGCACCACACCGATACTATCCCTCCCCGAAGGGATAGAAGACTTCGTAGTGTATTGCGATGCGTCAAATCAAGGACTTGGTTGTGTTCTTATGCAGAGAGGGAAAGTTATTGCTTATGCCTCCCGACAACTTAAGACACACAAAGTGAACTATACGACACACGATCTTGAGTTAGGAGCAGTGGTATTTGCTCTGAAGATCTGGAGACACTACTTATACGGAACAAAGAGTACTATTTTCACTGATCACAAGAGCCTTCAACACATTTTCGATCAGAAGGAACTCAACATGCGACAACGACGATGGGTTGAGTTACTAAATGACTACGAATGCGAAATTCGTTATCATCCTGGCAAGGCCAACGTGGTAGCTGACGCCCTCAGTCGAAAGGAATACACTGGTCGGAGGGTCAGATCTCTGACTATGACTATCCATTCCCACTTATCCACACAAATTAAAGAGGCACAAATGGAAGCTTTGCGACCTGAAAATGTGGCGGGTGAATCCCTGCGGGGAATGGAAAAGAATCTAGAAGTCAAGGGTGGCGGAGCATATTATCTCATGGACCGTATCTGGACGCCAAACCATGGCGGGTTCAGAGACGTAGCCATGACTGAAGCACACAACACGAGGTATTCCGTTCACCCAGGTTCAGATAAGATGTATCTGGATCTTAAGAACTTGTACTGGTGGCCTAACATGAAAGCAGAAATTGCTACCTTCGTAAGTAAATGCCTTCCTTGCGCTAAGGTTAAGGTCGAGTATCAGAAACCTTCAGGATTACTACAACAACCGGAGATACCAGAATGGAAATGGGAACGGATTACTATGGACTTCATAACCAAGTTGCCCAAGATGACGGGTGGACTCGATACCATATAGGTCATCGTCGACAGGTTGACCAAATCCGCGCATTTCCTACCCATCAAGGAGACTGACAAAATGGAAAAGCTTACAAGATCTTACTTAAGGGAAGTAGTACGACTGCATGGTGTTCCGATATCCATTATCTCCGACCGAGATAGTAGATTCACTTCAACATTTTGGCAGTCACTACAAGGTTCCCTAGGGACTAAGCTAGACATGAGTACAGCCTACCACCCACAAACAGACGGGCAGAGTGAGAGAACAATACAGACTTTAGAAGATATGCTGAGAGCCTGTGTGATTGATTATGGAAAGGCATGGGATATCCATTTACCCCTTGTCGAATTTTCATACAATAATAGTTATCATACAAGCATAAAGGTTGCTCCGTTAAAATCCATCTTTGGTCGAAAGTGCAAATCCCCTTTGTGCTGGACTGAAGTTGGCGATACCCAGTTACCTAAAGGAAAAGTTCCTGAAAGCACTCTCACCGGTCCTGAAATCATACGAGAAACAACAGAGAAGATCGTTCAGATTCATGAACGATTGAAATCCTCTAGAGACCGACTAGAAAAGCTACGCTGACCAAAGGAGGAAACCTTTGGAATTCCATGTAGGAGACCACGTTTTATTAAAGGTCTCACCGTGGAAGGGTTTAATACGCTTTGGAAAGCGGGGGAAACTAAATCCAAGATACATAGGGCCTTTCAAGATTCTTGCCAGAATCGGCCATGTGGCTTACAAGCTTAACCTACCGCGTGAACTTAGTAACATACATCCCACCTTCCACGTCTCAAACTTGAAAAAGTGTCTGTCCGATGAGAATCTTGTTATTCCACTCGACGAAATCGAGATCAACGAGAACCTTAACTTTGTGGAAGAGCCAGTAGAAATCATGGACCGAGAGGTCAAACAAACAAAACAAAGTCGCATACCCATCGTGAAGGTTCGTTGGAACGCCAAGCAGGGACCTGAATTCACATGGGAACGCGAAGATCAGATGAGACAAAAGTACTCTCATCACTTTCATGTTCACTGGTGTCCTTACTACTTTAAATTTCGGGATGAAATTCCCTCTAACGGGGGGATGATGTGACAACCCGATATTTCAACTCTTTGTAATGGCCTAATAGGTCAAGTATTGTAACCATTTTTGAGTTAATAAAAATTAACGTTGATAATAAAATGTCCAAAAAGTTTCTATTTAACTACCTACTATGTTTTATATCATTAAACCGGGATCGTACATAAAAAGATTGCCCAAACTCGGCTTCGTATATTGAAATTAAGATTTTTCCAAAATCGTTTTAGCAATAGACAACTGAAAACTCGAATCGGAGATCGAGCGACTTTTGGCCGGAATGACCTAAACGAGAATCGAAGGTCTCGACAATGGTTATTCAGCGGTAAAAAGTCTGGCAAAAACCGACGTCAGATAAAGAAGTTATGAATTTTTAAAGAAATTCCTTAATCACATCATTTTATTAAATAAATAATAAAAATAATTTTGGAATTTGCCGACGAAATCTAAACGAACGTTGTAGATCTTAGTCTCACCTTCGTGGGGATATAAAGAACATCGAAAACGGAGTTCGTATGAAGAAGATATGATTTTTTGAAGTTTATTAAATAAATTATATATTTATTTAATTATAAATTCTTGGTATTATCCGAAGGAGTCAGCAAATAGGGCTGAAGTACGCACCGCGTACCCTCGTACGCCCCACGTACTCAAGGGCCACGACCTCGGATCGTTCACATCTCGGTCTATGCGAAGCTAGCTCGTCCCATCCGAAGTGCGAGGCAGTCGAGGACTTGGTCATGCGTGACGTACGCTTACGCCCCGCATACCGAGGAGGTTCCAGCCTCCTATAAATAGGATGCGAGGGTTCTCGGAAAAATTGCTCATTCTCTCTCTCACTTTTCTTGCGTTTTGCCTCGTTTTCCGTGCCCGCACTACCCCGAAGCCCTGGTCATTTTGTGCATGTCCCGAAGGTCGATTTTTACTCCCGAGATTCCCGAGAATCCCGAGAAAAATCCGTTTCCCGAGACGAAACTCTGCCCGGTTTTCCATCTCGCTATCTTCAAACTTTCAGGTGAGTTCATACCCCTTAATTAACCCTTTTAATATTCTAAACGCTTTTATATGCTTTCTATGCGGGGGAAATACAACAAAAACACACGACTACTATCGGGTGTTATATATAAAGATTATTATACACTTTTGTTAAGTGGAATCATGTGTGATTTATAAACTTTATAGGGAACTCCCGTATACAAAATATATTACAATAGCATTCTATCTTTAAAACTATAAATGGTTGTAATGCATGTATAAACTAAACATTTTCTTAGATTTAAAGTATATTGTGTCTATCTTAGACTCTACAAAAATCTATGCTTTCATAACAAGTGATTCCTTTTCTAGATATTCTAAAACAAACGAGGCACACTTTTAGAAAACTATAATAGGTATAGTTTTATGAGGATATTGCTAACTATTACATACTAGAAACTCGATTTTCAAGAAATCACTTTCGTGTACAATAACAAACGAACATTTCAACACTTAAATCTGTTTTGATACTACAGTTTTGTGAGACATTTACTTCACGTACGTTCGAGTACACATTTCAAGTCCTGTATTATATACCAGAATCCCTTGGAGGGGGAGCATGGTGTTTGTGTATAGATGTATACGGGCTTGACAACCCGCGCCCTGACTGTTAGCTACAATCCACCGTTTGGGGTGACAAACGTCATAAAATTCCAACGCCTGAAGAATGTTGTGTATAGGCATTCAGAGTCAATAGTATGGTTATAAAGCTCACAGGAGGTATTAAAAATACATTGATTTACGAGGTTTTCAAACATATTGGTTATTTTTACACTTGCATACATTTTGGAAACAAACTTTAGTCTGGAAGGAAGACTACTTTTATACTAGTAGAAAATACAGGATTTTCTAAACACAAACAAACAAGGACAAGATATTTCGTTTCATACAAACATTGTCATTAAATACTTATGAAACTCACCAGCTTAAATGCTGATCTACTCTTTCAAAATTACTTGTATGTCCCAGGGATTCAGTAACTACAGGTATCATTATGCTTTTGATGAAGAGATGCTGCGGCGCCAGTTTAATCTCATATTTTGACATCATATTTGTAATTGGTTTTGAACATCTAACTTTTGAGAAAATGTAAACTTTCAATTTTATATATATATATATATATATATATATATATATATATATATATATATATATATATATATATATATATATGATGGTTGTATTGCTTTATTTACTATGTATTCACTTGTTACGCTACCACATGAAGTCATCCGCCCCCGAACGTTTCCGCCGTTCAGGTTTGGGGGTGTGACAAAACGATCGTTTCCGTGGTTTCACGAATGATCTCTGGTCCCGTTAGCGCCTTGTCCAATGCGAGTGTTTTTGCTAGCTGGGTGTCGCCCACCTCAGCCCAACATAACGGTGATCTACACTTACGTCCGTATAGTGCTTCAAAAGGAGCGACCTTGATGCTCGAGTGATAACTGTTATTATAAGAAAATTCAACTAAAGGTAAGTGGGTATCCCAAGAATTCCCAAAGTCTATCACACATGCGCGAAGCATGTCTTTGAGCGTTTGGATGGTTCGTTCGCTTTGACCATCCGTTTGTGGGTGGTAAGCGGTGCTCATGTCGAGATGGGTTCCAAGTGCTTTCTGGAGTGATTGCCAAAATCATGAGGTGAACCTACTGTCTCTATCCGAGATGATAAACACTGGTACTCCGTGAAGTCTCACGATTTCTAGAATGTATAAACGTGTCAGTCTCTCCATCTTGTAGGATTCTTTTATTGGCAGGAAATGGGCAGATTTCGTCAGTCGGTCGACTATTACCCATATGGTATCTAGTCCATCTGACGTCTTGGGTAGCTTGGTCACGAAATCTATAGAAATCCCTTCCCATTTCCACTCAGGGATTACCGGTTGCTGTAATAATCCTGAGGGCTTCTGGTATTCTACCTTTACCTTAGCACAAGTAAGGCACTTACCAACATAGGTGGTAATCTCCTCCTTGATGTTAGGTCACCAATAGTGTTGTTTAATATCCAAATACATGTTGTCTGAGTCGGGATGGATCGAGTATCGCGTCTTGTGAGCTTCATTCATGACTACCTCCCTAAATTCTCCGAGTTTAGGGACCCAAATACGGTTCATGAAGTAGTATACTCCGTCCTCTTTTACCTCTAGATTCTTCTCCATTCTGCGTAGTGCTTCGCTTGCTCTGTTTTCCGTCTTCATGGCCTAAGACTGGGCTACCCCAATCTGAGTGGTTAAGTGGGATTGGATGGTTATTGAGAGAGTTTTTGCACGACGATTAGAGTACTCCTTCCGGCTCAATGCATCAGCTACCACGTTGGCCTTGCCCGTGTGGTACTTGATTTCACACTCATAATCGTTTAATAATTCGACCCATCTTCATTGCCTCATATTTAGCTCTTTTTGATTCAAGATATGCTGGAGACTTTTGTGGTCCGTGAAAATGGTGCACTTCGTACCATAAAGGTAATGCCTCCAAATCTTCAGAGCAAAGACCACGGCTCCCAATTCCAGATCGTGGGTTGTATAATTCACTTTGTGCGTCTTTAGTTGACGGGATGCGTAGGCTATCACTCTTCCACGCTGCATTAGAACGCAACCTAAACCTTGATTTGATGCGTCACAGTAAACCACGAAATCTTCCGTTCCCTCTGGTAGAGGCAGTACTGGGGCACTACAGAGAGCTTGTTTTAGGGTTCAGAATGCAACTTCTTGTTTGTCTGTCCATTTGAATGGCACGCCCTTTTGTGTAAGTTAGGTAAGTGGTTTGGCGATCTTAGAAAAGTCTTGAATAAATCTCCTATAGTAGCCTGCTAGACCTAAAAATTGGCGGATTTTCGTGGGTGTTGTCGGGACTGCCTATCCTTCGACAGCTTTGACCTTAGAGGGATCCACATCAATTCCATCTTGGCTAACAACATGACCTAGGAAATTCACACTACGGAGCCAAAACTCACACTTGGAGAGTTTTGCGTACAGCTTTTCCGATCGCAGAGTTTCTAGAATTTGTCGGAGATGTTGACCATGCTCTTCCTCGCTTCGAGAATAGACGAGAATGTCATCAATGAAGACAATGACAAAGTTGTCGAGGAATGGTCGACAGATTCGGTTCATCAGATCCATAAATGCGGCAGGGGAATTTGTTAGACCAAAGGGTATTACGACAAATTCATAATGTCCGCAACGAGTTTGGAAAGCGGTTTTTGGAATATCCTCTTCCCGGACCTTGAGTTGATGGTATCTGGACCGTAGATCTATCATAGAAAAGTAACTAGCTCCTTGGAGCTGGTCAAATAGATCGTCGATTCGTGGGAGTGGATAACAGCTTTTGACAGTGAGTTTAGTTAACTCTCTTAGTCGATGCACATCCTAAAAGATCCGTCCTTCTTTTTGACAAATAGGACCAGAGCTCCCCATGGCGAGTAACTAGGTCGGATGAATCCTTTGCCCAGGAGTTCGCTGAGTTAACTGGACAATTCCTGCATTTCTTCAGGAGCTAACCGGTAGGGCGATTTAGCGAGAGGGGTTGCCCTTGGAACGAGGTCAATTCGGAACTCAACTTGTCTCTCTGGGGGTACTCTAGGAAGATCTTCAGGAAACACGTCTGGGAATTCACGTGCTACTGGAATATTCCGAATGTTAGTCTCTTCCTTGGTTTTATCCACTATGTGAGCTAGAAATGTCAAATCTTTCTTTCGTAGATGTTTTTGTGCCTGGACGCACGAGATGATGCGGAGGTTCATGCTAGGTTTATCTCCGTAAATAACTAGGGCTTCGTGATTGGGAAGATGAAGGCGAACGACCTTCTCGTGACACATAATTTCAGCATGGTGGGGGCTTAACCAGTCCATGCCAATAATCACATCGAAACTCTTAATGGAAACAGGCATCAAGTCTATTTCAAAGACATGTTGATTTAGAGTTAGGGTACATCCGATGTAGATTTCCCCAATGGATTCGGTTTTCCCATTGGCCATTTCCACCGTAAAGGTTTCATTGAGCTTCTGGGGTTGTTGTCTTAAAAAATTCTTAAACTTATTGCTCACAAAACTTCGCTCCGCTCCGGTGTCAAATAGGATGTATGCATATGTGTAGTTTAGGGGAAACGTACCGGTAACAACGGCGGGATCCTGAATTGCCTCCCCCTGACCCATAGTCAGCACTCTTCCGGTTCCTCCATTTCTGGGATTGTTGTTGTTGGGGCAGTTTCGACGGAAATGCCCAGTACTTCCACAACCTAGCAGGTGTGGCTAGGTCCGGCATTGTTGTCGCCAGCGTTGGTGTTGTTGTTGTTGCGGTTGTTGTTGTTGTTGTTGTTGTTGTTGTTGTTGTTTTTGTTGCCTCCCTGTTGTTGATTCTGAAGAGGGTAAGCCCTACAGTACCTTGCAGTGTGTCCCTTCTGATTGCAACTGGTGCATTATATCTCCTTGCATTCTCCATTGTGATGGAATCCACATTTGTTACACTTGGGAAGATTACCGGAATAAGGTCTAGGAGCATTTGGAGCAGCTGAGGCTGGAGCATGTGGTGTAGCTGGAACTTGCGCGGTGGCAACATTGATCGCCACTATCTGCTGCTTCTTGGAAGTTTCGGAGCCTTGACGCCCCTTTCATTTGTTGTTCTTCCCCTTCTTGCCATCACTTTCCTTCTTGGCCTCAGTCTCCGCTGGCTTGCCGCCCTTCTTGTTGTTGTGGTCATACAGCTTCTTCGCCAATCTCTTAGCACTATCGAAAGTTTCGGGATCTGCAATTATCACGTTTCCTTGGATCGGAGAGGTTAGTCCCCAGATGAATCGCTCGATCGTCTTTCCTTCCGAGGTGATCATGCTCGGACATAACAGAGATAGTTCACTAAATCTTGCTATGTAGGCATCGATATCAGCATTCCGTACAGTGAGGTTCCATAGTTCTTGTTCCATTTTCTGAATCTCACCATGAGGGCAGTACTCAGCCATCAACATTTCTTTCATTTCTATCCACGGCATGGAGTTGGCTACAAGAAGTGTCATGGCTTCCACGTGTCCGTTCCACCAGGTGAGCGCTTGATCGACAAAAGTGCAGGCTAGAAACTTCACCTTCATCCCCTCGGGACAATCGCATATCTCGAACACCGATTCCACCTTCTCGATCCATCACTTCAGGGTGATCACTCCTCCAGTACCGTTAAAGGTTCGTGGTTTGGCATTTGCGAAGTCCTTGTAGGTACATGTTTTGGTGGGTCCTTGATTCATTCCGTTGTTCGAACTCCCGACCCCTTGCCCGTTGCCTCCTCCGTTGTTCCCTTGGTGAATTTGTGCCATAGTTGCGGTGACCGCAACAGATACGGCCGCCTGGAATGCATTGGAGTCAGCTTCGGGTGGGGTTGGTCTAGGGTTTCTGTGAGTAGGTCGGCGAGGCATCTTTCTGTCATGAAACGGAAAGATGTTGAGTGTATGTGGTTTCTGTAAGGTTGTGATCCTACTGACTAGGTGTGTGGTACGAACTTAAACACTTCTACCATTTAGCATACAATCATAGATTCTCAACACAGCAATTTGTAATATCATAATAAAACATGCAAAAGTTCATTAATATTATCCGCATTTGATACATGAAAATTTTGCTCGCGAGAGCATGCATGATTGACACTAGTTCGACAGTATAACGGCTCTATGAGTAGTGTAGTCACTTAAACATAGAGTCGAGGTACATAGCATAGTTCCTAACGATCTAGTAAGATAAGTCTATCCCTAACCGCGATGAGTTGTGTCCTAATATAGCGGCAGAATCATATGCTGAAGTGTTGGGCCAGGAACTGAGCCATCTCAGTCATGTCTTCAATGACCTCATCCCTCTCATGCTCTGCTTGCACTACACGTGCTTCAATGGCGAACAGTTGTTGCTGCAAGGCGGCAATCTCAGCTTCTGGAGAGCGATTCTCCCTTGTGGGGTTCACTGGTCGGGCGGGGTGGTCCTGCTGCACTTCGCTAACAGGGGATGCGGCGTGATCTTTGCCCGGGTCTTGTTCTTCCTCCATGTCATCATCGGTCTCCTCGAACTCGTAGTCGGTGTCCATGTACTCTTCAGGTCCGACATCATGGGCTCCCTCTTGATTCCCTTCTGGTTCATCTTCAAGCATCTCGTGTGCTACTAGGACTTGATGAAACTGAATGCCCTGCTGCTCTCCTTCCATGTAGACTGGGAGAAGGTATACGAATAAACTATCATTATCCTATGACCCTACCACTATTGCATAGGCTAAACAGATATTCTCTTTTTGGTGCTAAAGGGGTATAGTTTTAGGTTCCCTAGCTATCACAATCTCATCAGAACGTGTGTTAGTTATACTTTGGAGAGAATGCAGTTGATCAGGCTACGTCTACTCCTTGGTACCACTAAGAACGGTCCTGAATTAACCGGGATACTAGCATTATCTTGTTTGGTTTAGCGTTATATTCTTATTCCTAATGCAAGCAAGGGTGGTTTATTGATGTGTTTTACTTGTTTTGTTCAGAGTTGTGTTTGTCCCTCTTTTGGTTTATACTTGCATATCAATGTGTGGTTAGATATGCTAGTTCACTATAAACAAAGCTCTGATCCCAACCTGTCACACCCCCAAACCAGACGGCGGAAACGTCCGAGGGCTGTTGTGACTCAATTGAATACCATCACAGTGAATATACATGAAACATAACATCATTCATCCCCATGCATTGGAATAGTACAAGTGGTAGTGTTTACATTTAGTACATTGTTTCAAAACATAACATTCCCAAAAAGTAGATTGTTCGATACTAGTTAAACAAAAAACAAGATATCACTGAGTACATTTTTCCCTTCGATTTACCTGTTACCTGAGAATACAAGCATTTTGAAAAACGTCAACATATGAAATGTTGGTGAGTTCATAAGTAATGTTTGAAATATAATGTTTTGTATTGTTTTGAAAACCGTCAGAAAATCCGATATTTTCTGTAAAAAAAATATTGTATAAAAAGTGTGAAGATCCGTAAGTATGCTTGTTTGTTTCTATAAATGTAAGAAAATTTGTTATACTTGGTATGCATCTCGTAGGTGTATGAATTGAAAACCCTAGAAAACCCGATGTTTTCCTAACACTTTGAATTACGCGTTTTATATTTTGTTGTATCGTTGCGACGTGTGTATTTGATGATTCCAGGTGACATTGGATTAATTATGGATTGTGAATTGTTATAAACACGCATTAATGAAAACGACTAATTTAGGCGTCGTCCGTATTATTCACTTAATCCAACCACCCCGACTTCTCATAGCCCCACAACCGAGGAGGAAAGAGGGTACGAAACCCCGATATTTCCATAAGTCGTTCAAGGCTATCGTGAATGCGAGGGCCCTTGGCCCGACCCGCATTTGTGAATTCTCGACTTTACTAGCGGTACCAAAGGACCCTTGGGTCCCAACAGCACAAAAGCCATTGAAAGTCCGTTTACACGGAATTAGGTCATATAAGGCCCAACAACATGTAAGCGAGTTTCCTTCGAGCCTAAAGATCATGTCATTGGGCTAGCTAGGCCCAACAAGCAAGATTTGAAACTTTCTGGCTCAAAGATGGTGTATCGACGTCTGGTGTATTCTCACGTGTGTATTGACTTCCCGAAATTTCCGCATGTGTATTTAAGTATCGTCATATTATTATTATTGGATTCGTTGTGGATTCGAGACCGAATCAATTCGTTTGGTAACGATTTTGGTGTTGAAGGTGTATTATATATCGCCGGTAGTCGTGGTACTGGTATTTTATCATAACAAATTTATTATTTCAAAACACTAGAATTTTTCTTTTTGCAACCCCTTTCCTTTGGATAAATTACAATTTTGGCCCTTTGTATGATGGAATTTCCATTTTAGCCCTTAAACCATTTTTCTTGACACTATGGTATCAAAACTTGTAGAAATGACATTTTTCAGCTCAAATTTATTTGAAAAACAGTTTTAGTCCCTCAAAATGAAGTTTTCTCGGCTGAAACCTCAATTTTTCGCAATTTTTACACTTTTGGCCCATAATAGAAATTTTTTGCATCTTTGGTCCTTTTTATATGTGAAAATCATTTTTATCCCTTGAAATGGACTTGGTACACTAATTGTCCCCTGTTTTATAGAAAAGTACAGTTTCAGCCCCTCTATTTTGAAAATCTCGCAAATTGGGCCTTATTGGGCCGAAATGTTCATTTTTGGCCCATTATGTTTAAAAATTCACATTTTAATGCTTCAAAAGAGTAAATTTTCAGAAAATACATTTTTGAATATTTTTTGACTCATCTCAACCCTCAGAATTTGTATTTTGTCATTTTGGGCCCTTTAGTTTTATACTTTTAGCATTTTGAGCCCAAAAATGGGTTTTAAGCCCAAAGAGGTTCATATTAACCAACTTGGTTATTTTTCTAGAATTGATTTGTATGAAATAATATAAGTTGTACATATTTCATTCAACATATTGTAGATCTCGGTTTCTAAGCTCATTTTGACTAGATGCAACACCACAATCACATAGAACATATATATATATATATATATATATATATATAAGCGTAGAAATCACACAAAGCATACATATACTAATAGATCTACACATTTGCTTGTATTCTCCCCCCACAAAACTTATAAAAACCGAAAAATAGGAGGTATGAAGCTCACCTTGAGTTGTAGTTTCGGTTTTGAAGAGAGAAAAGAAGAAATTTTCGATCCTCACAAGTCTTCTTGGTAGATCTCGAGTTTAGTGACTTCTTAGATGCATGATCACAAGTTGGAATAGATTTAGAAGCGATTTTGATGAAATGAAGTAGCTAGATCATGGATTAGTGATCAACTTACCTTAGATGATGTGTTTGTGGGAAAAACCTCCTTGAAAAGGTCTTGATTCTTGAAAAATTGATGAAGAAAGGTGAGGGTGTTCTTTGAGAGAGCTTTCTTAATAAAAATGGGATGAAGTGTGTGTGCTTGGGAGCTCTTGGCCGAGAATCAAGAAGAGAAGAGAGAGTGCATGGAAATATGAGTAAGGCTTGGATGCATGATGAATAATAGCCTAGTTACCTACAATATAATAATGAGGTGGCTAGCATAAGTCAACCCTTCTTCTTGGGTTTGCCTTGGGCCGAGAATGGAGAGGGGAGAGAGGGGATTTTTGGGCTTTTTGCTCCAAGACCCATATTATACTTAAGTTAGAGGATTGTTAGTCCTATAAAAATGTAAATGTGATTTTTATGCTTTATTAGGCTTGCTTAGGTTAATTATGGTCCAAAATAGTTCATAATATTTGATTTATTTCACTCTAGGCCCAATATAGCCCAAAATAGTGAGATAGTTGGAAGTGGGTCCAATTAGAGCCCATTTAAGGGTTCTAAGCCCAAGATAGTCAAATTGGAAGTTTATTGGTCCATTGGGCCCAATAAGGAAGTCCTAGTCCAAAATGGACCTAAACAAGAACTTCTAGGGTTTCCAATTGCTTGTTGACTATTTGTAGTGCTTGCATGAAGTGTTTGATTGAAAATTTGTTGTTATAGAGTAAGCATCATGCATGCTTTCATGTCCTAGATTCATAATTCTTACTTAAGTGTTGAAGTTACAAGGCACAAAATTTCTAGTTGTGACATAGGACCAGAGGTCCACAGAGTTAGCGCCCAAGGGCCCACAGAGTTATAGCCTCGAGTGTCTAGTATGTGTTATGTGTGGTATTTTGGGGAAATAACTAAGCTTTATGCTTAGAGTGTTATGTGTTATGTGTTTCAGGTACCAGTGATGATCGCGGAAAGGCGCCGACATAATCTGTACACACACCCGCGGAGTTTATTATGATTTGATCTTGGTAAATGTTTTGTGAACAATGATATGATACAATGAGATTTTATTAATGAATGTGTTTGGAAAATGTGTTTTGAAAATGTGAAAAATTGTTTTAATTTCTACGGTGTTACATAAGGTGTCTAAGTCCATAACTATATTTAGTATGTATTTGACCCGGTTTGGCATCGCCCATTTGGGTTGCATGGCATCTCAACAATTGGATAGACAAAATGATAAAAAGGACACTTACGATTTATTAATATATTATAAGTTCTAATATATTAATATGAAATCATATTGTTTAATTAGTATTGATAAAGAATTAATTTGGAATTAATTTTGTGATAAAAAAGAGACTAATTAAATATACGGGGATTGATTTGTAAATCATTCATTCTTGTATAGTGGGCTTATGGTTCATGATTCATTAGATTGGGCTAGGACCCATTGGGTGCTCCATGGATTTTCCATGGGGGTTATAACCCATGGATCATGGGGGAAATGAAAAGCCACGCACATTAGGGTTTACATGGTGTAACCTTACATGTGACACACTATATAAAGAACCTCATATGGAGTAAAATCGGCCACTAAGACTAATAAAGGTGAGGGCTAGCCGATTTCGTGATCAAAGTTTTCTTCTCTCAAGTTATTCAATGAGTTGTGGTGTTGTGTGAAACATTTGAGGAATCACATTTGGGGTGCTCGGCTTACAAGATCTTAAGGAATCCAAGCTACAAGAAAGGTATGTCATTCTACTAGTTTTTATATTACATGTACCCCATGCCATTCTAGTTAGGATGAGAACCTTGGAAAATTCTTATTTGCATGTATTTTAGAGAAAACATAGATCCAAAGTTTCTAGGGCTGCATGTACACCATAGGAGTGTTAGAATGCTTAAAACCCATCAATATTCCATCCCGATGGATGATTGGACCCATAGTATTTGTTATATATGTATTGTGTGTGGGCATTCCAACTCGATGGATATGGGCCGAGAGTATTCCATCCCGGGGATGATTGGACTCGTAGTATGAAGGCATTCCAACCCGATGGTTGTGGGCCTGGGGTATTCGAACCTGATTGTTGATTAGACCCATAGTACGTTCGCATTCCAACCCGATGGTTGAGGGACTGGGGTATTCCATCTCGTTAGATGATTGGACCCATAGTATGTTGTTTGCTATTGTATGTATATTGTTGTGTATATGGGTATTTTGGGGGTAACTCACTAAGCCTTCGAGCTTACATTTATCGATTTTTGTTTCAGGTACAACGGATGACTGTGGGAAGGCGAAGGCATGACCGTATACTTCCTTGATTTATGGTCATGATTTCTGAGAAGTCTGATATGAAACTATTTTGAAAACACTTTGTAATAATTTCAATGGTCTTAATTGGTTGAAAAAGTTTTAAATTGGCTTGAATTTTATGGATGTTACATTCATGTATTATACATATATTAATTATATAAATATAATAAATAATATAATGATTTTACATTCTAGAATTCAACAAAAAACATGCTTTTAATTTGTTTGTAAATGTTAAATTATGCTATAAATAACTATTTGTAATCCAAAAAATAGTTTATTTTAGCCCAAAGATCTTGCAACAACAAACGTTGTTGTGGCCCTTGACCCCATCAAGATATATGGGCTACATGTTACTAAACTCTCAGTACTCCATTGATCCATCCCCCTAAGGTCTTGTAGCAACAAACTTTGTTGTGGATGCATAGGCAACAACATCAGTGACAACTGCATAACGCTCATCGAACATGTCGATCAGTGTGGTCTTGATAGACTTAAAAGCGTTGGAATCACACCTGACTACTAAGTTCACATGGGTAGAGATCAACTCCTAGATATCATCATCACTCATCTCTAGCCTCCCATTGTCACTCATGTCTGAACCGGATCCGCATATCATCACCATGCAGAAAACATGCAGGAAACAAGTCAAAATCAAATTATGGAGCTAACATGATAAACACTTAGCTATCACTCTTTAGAATCATGTGACTTTTATTGAAACTCGCACTGATCCTCTGCCTATAGTAGCACGAGACCATACTACCTTCTACACCTATCGGTATTTGTCTCAAGAAACATATGAATTCTAAGTTGCTATACTCAATCACTTATAGGTGTACTAACATACACTTATACACTTCGAAGAGTAATCTATTAAATCATGTTTTCTCATTCTAGGACTTTCTTAGCCACACTCCCATGCCGCAAGGAACCTCCACTATCACTACCGGTCGCCTTGTGCATACTAGTCATATATAATCTCATAGATAGTCGAATAAATGATTCTACCCTAAGCCCACAACCAAATAGGAAGTAAGGCTAAATCAAGCATTCTATGGGTATAAAATCCTAACTATATGTCATACACTTGACTACTAACAACAATAATTTTAGTCCCAAATAGCAGAACTAAGCATCTTCCCTAGGCAATAAGGCATCACAATAATCAGTTAATTCTATCATGCGATTCCCAAGAATCCTTAGCCTTTTCACTAGCATGCAGTTCTCACAATTCACATATCAACAAATAAAAAGTATGGATATTTTGGGGGATCACTTTGCGTTAAGCTTTAGCTGACTGTACACATTGAATTCTCTTTCTTCTTTTTAAGGTTATATTTAGAAAATAATAGTAAAAACTTTCACATATCCTTAGTTTAAGTCTGGAATCACACAAGTGTTCATCCAAATCCATCAAGCTAGGTCTTTAATACCAACTTGTAACGTCCCAAAAACCATAGTAAGTTTTTCATTTTCAAAAGAGATAAAAGTCATTTTCACAAAAAACAAGAACCATCGACCTCATTTTTTTTACAATATATCTTAAAAATTAGAGTATCAAAACATAACACCTTTTAAAATCGTGAGGACTATTGGATGATTTGTACAGTCAGACCTTTGCCTTGCCCCTATCCTTAGAAGTACCTGAAACATTTAATTCCATAACTGTAATCTAAAGATTAGTGAGTTCCCCAAATTATCACAGAGATTATAGATAATTATTCATAATAGCAAAGGGTCCATAACAGCCCCGAGTCTATATTAACACCGAGCCCATATCAACTCCAAGTCCGCATCAAATCAGCGATATGTTTCAACTGAATAGGTCTGCTCTAACCCTAGGTCTGCATCAACCCTGAGTCCATATTGACTCCATAGAAAATGCATACATTATTAGCTAAGATGAAACTAATCTATCATACCATCATTGCACAAGCACCATGACATGCATAACTTAGTTAGAAAACTCACTTTAAAGACAAAGCATAAATCTCCACATCTCACAACACAGAAATATAGACACAATGTCACCTAAGGTCAAACCTAGACAAAAGTCAACGATCAATGGTCAACTCAGCAAACCACCATGTAGTAGTAAGACCCTTGACACATCGTAGTCTAAAATGTTTAATCGCGATCTTTAGTCCTGTCATGTCGTGGCCAACTACTCGTCACGATGTAGTTTGTAACATCCATAAAATTTTCATAAGATTTGAACTTTTCAAAAAAAAAAACCCTTTTTCTATAGAAGTGTTTACAAAAACCATTGTTTCCAAAACATTATTTAAAAATCAGAATCTCTTTCAACATAGTTTTCAAAACATTCACATTATCGGAGTTTCCCATAAATCATAGGTCCAAAATGAGAGGATGTGTACAGTCACATCTTCACCTTGCCACGATCCACTGAAGTACCTAAAACCATAAGCCAAAACTGTAAGCACGAAGCTTAGTAAGTTCCCCCAAAGTATCAACACCCAAACAGATAACATATACAAATAAGAACATACTCAAATACTCATGTCTAGCCCAATCGGCCTCTGGCTGGAATGCCAGACATGTCTATGATGGTTCGGGTCATCCTCGGGATGGAATACCCTCGTATCATAAGCATTTTGGTCAAATCAACCATCAGATTGGAATACCAAGCATGTTGGGTCCATTCAATCATCATGTTGGAATACCCTAGGCCTATTGACTGGCGCACAAAGCAGTCCAGTCTCACCACAATCCATACCATCATATTGTTGGATTAATGTCTAAGTCCATAACTATAATTGGATTAATGTCTAAATCCATACCATCATGGTCAATTTGGGTTGCATGACATCATGCATTTGGATAGACTATAATGAGAGAAATAACACTTAAGGTTGGTTAATATATTATAAGTTCTAATATATTAATAAGGTTATTTAATTAGTATTGATCAAGAATTAATTTTGAATTAATTAAGTGATCAAAAGGAGACTAATTAAATATATGGGTTGATTGTGTAAATCATTCATTCTTATATATGCGGGCTTGTGATCCAAGATTCCTTATGTTGGATTAAGTCCATGGGGGTGACCCATGGATACTCCATGGAGGTTAAACTCCATGGAGCATGAGGAATGGGTAAAGTTATGAGTTACATGGTGTAACCCTAATAGCCACCATATAAAAGAATCCCATGGCACAAGAAATCGTGCACTAGTTTGTGTGTATATGAGGGCTAGACGATTTCAAGGAGTTTCCATTTTCTCTCAAGTCATTCCATGTGCATTTGGTGTTGTGTGAACCATTTGAGGTGTCACACTTGGGGCACTAAGCACTCAAGCTTCATGAAGACATTCTACATCAAAGATGTGTGTAATTCTAACTTGAGATATCCATATGAATCAATGTTATTTTTCTAGTTTGGATGAATACCTTGGAAAGTTCACATTTGCATGTATAATAGAGAAAACATAGATCCAAGGTATTTAGGGTAGCATGTACACTTAGGAGTGTTTGAATGCTCAAAACCCTACAGTGGTATCAGAGCCTAGGCTTGCTTTCTCTTATACTTGATGCAAATAGATTTTTCGAAGCCAAGAATCTATCAGGGCCTAAAACTCGACAACTTCTGGTAGAAAACTCGACGATTTCATGTATTTGAGCATGAACTCAACGAGTTCCATGAAGAACTCGACGAGTTTGGCCTCCAAACATCATATCTTTGTGTTTTTTGGCCGGAATTGGACTAGGAACATTACTATAAGTTGTTTTTAAATTTATAAACTTGTTTTTGATGTGGTAATGTTCATGCTAATCCAATTGCAAAGATAATCGTCAATATATTCATGTTTTTTTATTAGTTTAAGAGTTATGCTAATTACATGAAAAAGTTTGATGTGAATTATCTTTGTTCATATGAGTTGCTTAGATTAATAGAAAGGTTGATTGATTATGTATCTTTGATCCATTTTAATCTAAGATATGATTCTAAAATGTGTTTGTGTAAATTTTCCTCAAGTTACATGAAAGGTCACATTTAAGTTTCTTAAAACTCATAAAAGTTGGCAAAGGTTACAAAATGAAGAGTCTTGTTCTCATTAAATGGTTTTATGACTTCATAACTTGTCCTCAAGTTATGGAGGTTCAAGAGTCACTTCATTAAGTAATAAAATGTGTAACCTTGATTAATTCCATAAGTTACAAAATAAAGAAAAGTTACAATCTTTTATTAGTTTAAAGTCTTCCATAACTTGTCCTCAAGTTATGGAACTTGAAGAGTTTTTTAATTAAAACTACTATAAACTCATAAGTTATGGAATTAATTAATTTTGAATAGTTTCAAAACTTGCCCTCAAGTTTTGGATTTTGACAAGTATTCACTTATGTCTACTTTAATTCCAAGTTAGCCCTTAGTATTTTAAAAGTTAAAATTCAAGCCTTATACTTTATAATATTATAACTTAATAATATTTATATATATGTATAAGAGTAAGGTCAGTCTTACCGATAGTAGGCCTCACGAAGCAAGTCTATAAGGAGGGTATAAGGTTACTACGTATAAAATGGATGTTTAATGGGTGTCCACTCTCACCCACTGCTTCCTTGACTGGTGGAGGGTCGTTAGCCGAACGGGTAGGATAAAGACTAGAATTCTCCCTTCATTAAAAGGATTAACGATAAATACTAAGTAACTAAACTCTTATTAATACCCAATCTTAGTTACTTAGGAAAATGTGAATTTGGTGCTAACCCATGAAATTACACTTTGCACTTTGCTTAAGTTCTTAGTGGAGCGTGTGTGGTTAACCGGCACAATAACCTAGACTTAACAAGGTAGGCAAAGGATAACTTAATATTTATCATAGTATCGGTGGAGCGTGTGTGGTTAACCGACACATCGATTAAGGGGTAAATTATTAAGGGTACCCAGTATATTTGCATGGTTGCTTCACACCTTGTTTTGTGATCCTCAACATCCCAGTCACAAAACCTGAAGGGCACACTCGAGATTGAAACATACCATTGAACAATTCAATGAATCTCAAAAGAATCTAGGGGTTTCAAAACCAATTAAAACCTAATAATACATTTCGTTTATCTTGGTGGAAATTGGTGAATCGTCATTCACCTACCTTCAAATATTCTATAGCTTGGATTACGGAATCCCTCTTCCGAGTTATAAAATATTCTATAGGGTCCTAGCCTTAATATCTCATATTGGGTGTTATATGAAGGACTTTTAATCAACTATCTTGAATGTCTCCTAAAAGATGTCAAGTTCACACATCTATGATCCTCCCAAATCTCTTGGAAATTCGCTTCCTCCACCTTTTCCAATTATTCTCCCTATCCCACAAGTTCAAGGTCACTCAAGCCCTATTAGCAAGGCAAGGTCAAGGTGTGCTCACATCTTGTAGATGAAGTCACATATTGACAAACTGGGAGAGTTGGGTGTTAAAGTCTTGAGGAAGTTGGATGTCCAATCACTTTCTAACTCCCATAGTGAGTTCCTTTGGGACTCCTATGAAATAGACTATGACAACACCCTTAATGATCTTATCTATTTGCTAAGATTAACTTCCTAAAACTTTATGGACATTGACAATGATGACACTGGAAATCCAGAAAAAGAATTCTCTTCCCAATGGAAAGGGATCGTCCATAGTCAATTCGGTTGACAAAATGGTAAAGAGAAAAGCTAAGTTTGTGATAGTACCAGTACCATTACCAAAGGCTCCATATGTTTATATTGCCAAAGGAAGGGGCATTAGTTGCGAAGCTGCCAATTTTACCTAAGGATTTTAAAGTCAATAAGTTTGACCCTACTTTAGGTAAAGTCTACTATCTAACTCTGCTAAGTTTCTATTCTGAGATTCTTGATACATGATGTGACTGTGTTACATGTTGACGTTTGTAAGAATCAAAGAAAAGTGAAGAAATTTAAAGAAAGAATATGTTGAATCTGATCGCGTAGATGGATTTCTATCACATAGTTTGAAGATCGGATTCTTGAGCTACTTCTAGGAGTTATGATATATTGCTTAGGAATAGATAACAACAACGTTTTCATGCTCTTTTGCATTGTAAGGATAGTTTTTCCACAAAGTTTTTAAAATAAAAGGAAAAATGTTGATTTTATTTATTTTAAAATATCCTTACAATGGCATTTGAGGAAAAAAAATGTTGCTTATATGATTCCATTAATAACAAGAGTGGAAATATGAAATTGATTTTTTCATTTGTGGTAATGTTTAAATTTACCAAATAAGGAAAGATCATCATCACCCAAGTTTCAATTGGACCGAAACTTGGAATCATGCAAGTTGTATAGTATGATGAATGAGAACTTTCGAGCATTGGAAAATTAAGACTAATTACTTGTTCAGATGGATGTGTGAGTATAGTAAAGGACTAAGGGATTGATTACACATTCTTGTGCACTAATCAAGCCCACCACAAATAATCGTTAAAACTATTCGTCATGACTTACTAAAGTTTAGTAAATACGGTTATACTTACAGGCTTAAGTGTAATTCTGATACATTGGAAAAATTCCAATGTATGGCAGAACGAATGAGAAGAATCAAATTAGGCAGAAGAATAAAAGTTTCTCAAATCTAAAAATATGGGAGAGTAATTTATTATCATGTTATATGATCATCTTAATGATTAAGAGACCTTATCATAATTCATCCTGTAAGTGCATTCTGATAGCTAAGAAGAGGAGCTATGAATTGTTGAAGTGGTTAAATCAAGAAGATGATTCATACTTCGTTCCAAAAACAATTCTTAGAGTTATACTCTAAGACTGTAACTTGAGTGACATGTCTTAAAGAAGGTTTAAAACACTTGTCAGATGTAAGAGTAAAAGTTTTCAACTTCTGTACATTTGAAATTGGTAAGTTGTGATGTTTTGGATAAAACAAAGACCAACTAAGGCCAATTGTGTGAAGTGTTTGTTTTGATTAGAATCCACACTATCTTTTGGATGTATGACAAGGGATTCTTATATGTCAAGAGGACAGTGAGAGTCTTAAAGGTCTCAAGAACTAATCAAGAATAAAACCTGAAGTTCTTCACTAGCACACGACTTGAGGTTTATAACCTATCGTGTTGACATATTCTGGGCCCATTCCAATTAAAGTTGGCTTCGCATATGAGTTCTTAGAGCTCTCAATTGGTTTCACAATAACTTGGATGCAATGGCAGGCCCATGAGCTGCCAGATGGCAAGAAATTAAGATTGAGTTCAGTCCATATGAGTTCGGATGTCTCATTATACTTGTATTGTGACTATGGTTTTGACAATTCGCATGGATAAGAACACACACCATTAAATCTAAGTGTCATAAGGTTTTCTCTCCAATTCATGAAAACGATGGTGAGGAAACACTTTCACTAAGTAGATTTTAGCTAGATAGCCATTTTGATATTTGCATTCTCAAAGTCGTTAGTGGAGCGTGTGTGGTTAACCGACACACTAACATGGACTTGTGAGAAGTGGAAAAGGTCTAAACAATCGAGATTATGATTACGGCATCCTTTTTCATAGTTCTTAAAAATTGTTTAGACACACCTATGAGCTATCTAAGATAAGGTGTATGATATTGATAAAGTTTTATCAAAGCAATCTAGTATCAGAAATCTGAACTTTGGTAAGAAAGTCAATAAATTATTGTTTTCCTAGAAGTCCAGCTGATTTCTGAGTACGTGTCAAAGCTAGTGGGAGCATAAGTGTTATGCTAATAATCATCATGTTAGTGGGAGCTAGATAATTATGATAAAGGTTACAAGTTAGCAATGTTAATTATAGAAAACAAAAGGTTTCAATTGGGAAAAGTTGGTTTGCTATAATTAAGGGAGAGGAAATTATACTTCATCTCAAATCTATAAGCTTAGATCGTGAGATTTTAACCAAATTTAGTCAAGAATATATATGAATTTCATAAGGAAATTTTATATATGGGTTCATTATTTGCGTTCTAAAATTCGATTATGATTACGACATCCCTTTTTATAATCTGAATTATGAGAACTTGGCAAATAGAAATGGAAGTATTATAGCAAAAGACTGGTTTAGTCTTTATGTGAGACATCTTGAATCCTATCCCATATGCTTCAGATATAGGATCGATTACATGTGCTATACTCATCCTTTCTAAAATTTTCCAAATGCCTGGGGCATTAAGAAGGGAAAAGGTCTAGAACTAGATATGACTAAAACAATTAAGAAATTTTCGAGGACAATCTAAGGTTTACCAAAGATTGGTTGCTCAGGGACAGTTGGAAGTATAGTGTTAATTGTTGTAATGACCATATTGGCATATTTTGAAAAGAGGAAACTCTTGTTCAGAAGTGATAGTGAAAAGGGGAATGTGGAAATGATCCCATTGGTGGAAGTTGTTCAATAAATATGTGTAAGATTAGGAAACTTAATGCGAGAAGGATGTTTCCAAGGATTTAATCTCCTTTGGAATGCTTTGTAATGTTTGTTGTCAAGTCTTTTTGACTTTGTGCATAATCATTACAAGAGAATCATTGTATATAAGTTTAGAATCTAACAGATTTCGGTAAATGGCATGAATTTGGAATTCCTGCATTTGCCATAAGAATTTGGGAGTGTGAAATTAGAATCATTGAAAGTTTGGTCAACTAGTTTATTTCACAAAGTAAGGATCATAGACAAACATAGAGTGCATACTTGGTGTATGACAAAGTTATTGTTTAGAAAAACATAGTGTGCATGCTCGGAGCATGGGACAACTATTTTTTTAATTCAAGAATAAAGTTGATAGCGGAAACAGTATGCAATAAATAATGTGTAATTATATGGTGATAAATAAAAGGTGTTTTATTTATGTTCATAGGTTTTGATACCATATTAGATTCAATTATTCTTGTGTTTCATTTTGCATGTTTTGACTTCCAGAATAAACTAGGTTATTCTTCCGGAATGCTAAGTTATTCAAACCATCCACATTCGGTCATATGTTGGAAGTAGGTATGAATCAAGACTGTCATGCGTTGGCTTGTAGAGGTCCAAGTTGGTGGACAAAGTTATGCTACAAAACTCATGAGTGCTCATAAGTTCTGAGTATTGGATTCAACCCGCACTCATTGGAATCACTTCATGGATTTTATCACGAGTGATCATGAGATGATAATATCTTATATTCTTCAAACCTAGAGATATGAGTTGTTACTATGCGTTGGTTGTACATTGATTGCACGAAAACGCATTCGGTAACTCGATGTTATAAAACGTGCCTTTGTGTATGATTCAACAAGTAGTAGAACAAGCCATATGAGTCGAAGGTTATCTATTCCTTTTACCTCCGGGATAAAAGAGATATTTGTAGGCCTCTCGATGATTTAATGATGATACATGTGAGTGCTTAGCCAAGCCAAGACTGATTTGATTTGTTCAATTAGTTAGTCATCGTGAATTGGAAATTGGGAAACAACAAATAGACAGAGAGAATGATTTATAATCCATGTCTCAGTCCATATGATATCTAGAATGGAGGAATATATGATCCCTTATCTAATGGGCAAGTCATTGACAAAGGTCAGAGTTCATCGACAAGGTTAGAGTTCGACAGAAGCTTTTGAGAGCTACGATTGCCAGTTGGTTCTTGAAGTCGTACACAATAATAGTTTTAGACTTATCCAAGTGGGAGACTATTGGATTAATGTCTAAGTCCATAACTATAAATGGTAAGACTTGACCCGACCCAACATGGTCCATTTGGGTTGCATGGCATCATGCATTTGGATAGACTATAATGACATAAATAACACTTAAGGTTGATTGTGTAAATCATTCATTCTTATATATGTGGGCTTGTGATCCAAGATTCCTTATGTTGGATTAAGTCAATGGGGGCGACCCATGGATACTCCATGGAGGTTAAAATCTATGGAGCATAAGGAATGGGTAAAGTTATGAGTTATATGGTGTAACCCTAATAGCCACCATATAAAAGAATCCCATGGCTCAAGAAATCGTGCACTAGTGTGTGTGTGTGTATAAGGGCTAGACGATTTCAAGGTGTGTTCCATTTTCTCTCAAGTCATTCCATGTGCATTTGGTGTTGTGTGAACCATTTGAGGTGTCATACTTGGTGCACTAGGCGCTCAAGCAACATGAAGACATTCTACATCAAAGAGGTATGTAATTCTAACTTGATATATCCATATGAATCAATGTTATTTTGCTAGTTATGATGAATACCTTGGAAAGTTCACATTTGCATGTATAATAGAGAAAACATAGATCTAAGGTATTTAGGGTTGCATGTACACTTACGAGTGTTAGAATGCTCAAAACCCTACACATATCGGGTCCAATGAACCATCAGGTTGGAACACTCTAGGCCCAATCAACCCTCGGGTTGGAATGCCAATACACAACGGGTCCAGTCATCCTCGGGATGGATTACCCTCAAGCCCTCGGGATGGAATACCCTCTCGATCCATCCATCTTCAGAACGACGAGTTGGTCCCTCTAACTCGTCAAGTTGACCTAGAAATACGGTTGTTCTCAACAATTTCTGTTCAAGATTCCGGATGTTACATAGTCAAGATAGACTAGTTGTAAAACAATTTCTCAACATTTTGTGGCCAGCCCCAGGCCACACCGTGGTTCACCAGGCGGATTCAATTCCTTAATCATAGCAAGATGAGCCATAAAAATCCTAACTTTATGAATCTAAATGCTCCATGCAATCCATACTCTATTTTAGGTGAAAAGGGCAAAAATATGACTTTATTTCATTGCATAGCTTCGAACATTATTTGGCTTTAGATACACAAGCTGAAACTCATTATGAATACATGAGATTAATAAAGTTGCAAGCTTTATTTGAAGTTAAACCAACAAGATGAAGATATGGACACTTATAAAGGTCCAAGAAATGCACAAGCTGATGAACATCTCCAAGAATCATTCATAAGCTCCACAAGATGATGTTCTTCTTACAAGAATGCTACCAAACACACCAAAAAAGATTATATAAGATAAAAGAGGCTAGGGTTTTGTAAGAACAATTCTGGAAGGATGGAGGTTGGGGTTAAAGGAAACCCTAGCCCTAACATTCCTTTAATAGGGCTAAAAAACTGAGACCTAGGGTTTTGGGCTCATGATAGTGCCACTCGTGATGACAAGGCAATCACCATGTCGTGGTAATCCTATCACCACATTGTGGTTAGGGATAATGGACCAAATTAACTCTTTTGACTTAATACTCAAGATATTAGTTCATACTAGGATTCGAGTGTTACACGCTCACAATCCCGTCAACAACTTCCATTATACTCGATTTATATAACCTCCTTTCCACTAAAAACCAACCCTTTACTCCCCTTCATCACACTTGCAGACAATTTCCATGCTTGTTCGTGGCTTGTTCATCGCTCTGACAAATCGAAAAAAACACAAACAAAAAAAGCATGTATAAACACAAACATAATCTAGTTAAAGAAGCTAGGAATCCGACGAATTATAAACAAAATCCAATCATACAATCCAACAAGTTATATATAATCGAACAAACAAGGATCTCGATACTATAAATAATTTTGGAGAAGGAAGTTTGATGCTCAAAGTTTTGGTATACATAGTTACGATGATCTTTGAAACTATATTTTGGTTTCCAGTAAAGATAAGTCAAGATTAAGGACAAACTAACGTTTTATGATTCTAATCGTTTACATAGATTGAGGTTTAATTTTAGGGGAAAAGTTGAAGGAAAGCGAGGGAATGATAGAGTTGGTGCTGCTTGTTTTGCATTGAACATTCTTACACTTCACCCCTACAAAGCATGTACCAATCATGAATTAATCACACATATAAATCAATCAAATTAAAAGTGAATGGAACACACAACCAAGAACTTAATTTAACCTTCTGCTTTACAACCATAATTTCATATGAAAACACAAACCAAATAAATAGGCATACCGTCTAGAAATCTGGATGTACATCCGAAATAATTAGTTGTAGATCCCAATACAATGTCGATTTTGAACACGAATCGGATGAGGAGATGAACGAGAAATAAATGGAAGATGGTGGTGGTCGTCAACAACGAAGAAGGTAACGAAGGTGGTCATTGGTGTAAGGAAAAACAATTGTGGTTTCCATCGTCATATGGATGCAGGGTCGGCCCCGAGATTCTTGAGGCCCCATATGATTTAATAAAAATTAGGCCTTAAAAACTTGAAGGATCCTAAAATTTAAGCAAAAAATTATAAACTTTAATTTTCCATTGAATATACATAAAACTAAAATTACATTCAAAATAATACACAAAAAAGAAATTGGTTTTCTACTTGAAAAGAGCCCTCCTCCTAGTATTTCTTCTTGGAATCTTGGTTTTATATGTTGAAACTCAAGCAACAAAGGTATGAAAACTGTAAAGAAAACAAAAAAAAACTTATTAGATAGCAAATCAGAAATTTATCAGCAACATATCAGAAATTTATCGGATAGCAAATCAGAAACACATCAAAAATAGATCGGAAACGAAAAAAGAGTACATTATGATTTTTGTCACTTTAAATCAGCAAGAAAGAGTATCAAAACTATATAAAAAACAAACTTGATATCAAATAAAAACTTGAACAGAAATACAGAAACGAAACAGAAACTGAATTACATCTTAAAACTTAATCAGAAACGAAACAGAAACTGCTATGCTCATTCAAAACTTATCAGAAACTTACTAGAAACAAAAAATAGAACTTGATTTGCTTGTACCTTCAAAACTCAAAATTCGACTTCCTGAATGCATTTCCCTCTGATTTTTAAAACTGATGTGCTTAATGTTCTTGTTCTTTCAAATTTTGAAATAAAAAAATCAAGCAAAAGAAAAAGAAAGAATGCATGAAGAGAAGAGTGAAGAACATGAAACAAAAGTCCACAAGTCAAGTAATTCGAAATACCTTAATCCATATCTTTTGTCCATCTCTTTCTGATTTCGAAACCACAAGTCCACAACACGAAATCTGATTTTCGAGTAGAAAGAGATGAAGAACGAGTTTCCTGATTTTTGAGAAAGATTGTAAGATCGTTTGTATTTTGAAACTTTGTTTCAAAAATCAGAATTTCGTGAAGAAGAGAAAGAAGAAGATTGTGCATAGCTTTGCAGATTTAAGCAAACAATACAACTGCACTTTTAATTCCTGCCCCATGTGTAAGCAAAGAAGAAAGAAGAAGATTGTTCATAACTTTGCAGAAATCGAAGCGTATTTCTTTTCCCAAAATTTTCTCTTTTTTCCCACTCCTTCTTGCTTGGTTACTGATGTGCAGGAGGTGATAAATTAACTTAATGTTTATTTTGTTTGGGCCAATCGAACCTAGGTTAACATAAAAGCTATAAAAATTGTGGGCCCTCCGATTTTTTGGGCCCTGTTCTTCATCACCTTTGGAACTCGGCAAGGGCCGGTCCTGTACGGATGTTTGGCGTATGGTGTTGGTGATCAGAAGTTATTGTTGGTGAGATTAAAAATCTGTGGACTTTGATATGTGTGTTTAAGAAGGTATTTTCTTTTACTTTTTTTAATAATTAAAATGGTAAAACAATTTAAAAAATTGAAAAATAAAATAAAAAAGTTAAATATATATTTCAAGTATAAATTTTTATGGTAAGATATTTAAAATGACTATTTAAATTAATCAAGATTTGCATTAAAACTCACAAAATATAAAGGGGACAGGTAATCAGCAACCCCTCTCCGTTTTTTTTAACCCATCCCTATGAGATTTGATATTGTTTTATATATATATATATATATATATATATATATATATATATATATATATATATATATATATATATATATATATATATATATATATATATATACACATTGTGGGCCCTCCGATTTTTTGGGCCTTGTTCTTCATCACCTTTGGAACTCGGCAAGGGCCGGTTCTGTACGGATGTTTGGCGTAGGGTGTTGGTGATCAGAAGTTATTGTTGGTGAGATTAAAAATTTGTGGACTTTGATGTGTGTGTTTAAGAAGGTATTTTCTTTTACTTTTTTTAATAATTAAAATGGTAAAACAATTAAAAAAATTGAAAAATAAAATAAAAAAGTTTAAAATATATTTCAAGTATAAATTTTTATGGTAAGATATTTAAAATGACTATTTAAATTTATCAAGATTTGCATTAAAACTCACAAAAATATAAAGGGGACAGGTAATCAGCCACCCCTCTCTATTTTTTTTATCCCCTCCCTATGAGATTTGACATTTATATATATATATATATATATATATATATATATAAAATTAACCTCTTCCGACAAAGTAAGGGACAATAAAGGAATTGGGTTAAGTTGATGGACAATATTCATTATATATATATATATATATATATATATATATATATATATATATATATATATATATATATATATATATATATATATATATAATGAATATTGTCCATCAACTTAATCCAATTCCTTTATTGTCCTTACTTTGTGGGAAGAGGTTAAATTCCACAAATATTCATGAACTTGGGTTAAATTTTAATTCCACCTCAACAATTTCACTTTCCAATTCCACTTCATCTTTTTTAAATATATAATTATATAGGTATATTTTTCAATAAATATTATTATAAATAATTAATCAATGTTGCAATTAATTGTCAAACAATAAAACTAAAAAAATAATTATTATTATATATATTTAATCATTAAAAAATAATTATTTCCTGTACAAACACAAGTTTAAACGGTAAAGGACCATAAGTGTAAAATAGACATTTTGTATGTGAAAGAAAAAAAAAGAGGGCGATTGATTTAAAAGAGGGCGATTGATTTAAACGATAAAAACAAGTTCCAAAAGTAAAGGGACCAAAAGTGTAAAATAGAGATTTTATATGTGAAAGAAATTTAAAAAAACGGCCATTAATTTAATCGCAAAAAAAAAATTCAGCAAGAATAATGCGTATTAAAATAGTGTCGGTAGGATGTAAGACCTTTCATAGTTTAGGGGTCTATATTGTAAATTATGTGTGTCGTGTATTGCAATCAAACCATTGCAACAATAATTGTAACTAGCTCCTTCCAGCCTATAAATAGGGACTTCGCTCATATAAAATAAACAAGTTAAGTTTGAGTGTTTAAGACTTGAGTTGATCTCAAAGTTCTTCCTCTGTTGAAATAGTTTGTCTATTTCTGAATAGGAGAGTTCTATCCAAACTATCTACATTAACATTCAATTATTCAACATAATCCATCATCAAGACAATCCAACGCATCATTCATGTATAATCTTTTCCTAATATTTATTTATCTGTCATGTTGTTAAATTTGGTATCAGAACAATTAATCCATCATCATGTTATGTTAAATTTAGTATCAGGACTAAGTAACGTTCATATTAATATTTTGCATATTAAATATTTCGTTCATATGAATATATGCATATGCAGCATCATAAACATGATAATGAATATTCATCTTTCCGTAATGTTATTAAATTTATCGTCAATAAGAAAGTAAACATATGCAACATCGTAAACATAATAACAAAAAATCATTATTTTTAAATACTCATATTTAAAAAGTCATCACCAACAATTAAAATATTTATCATAAGAAGATTTAATATCATAAATATGTCTCAACATATTTTCAATTATTATATTACTTTTATTTCTCCATGATAGTATCATTTCGAGTTTTTCTAACTTTTAATTCTACAAAATTTGAAATTTTTATTAAAATAATACTCGTTTTTAATAATAATCAAATTAATCAAATTCATGCTTGAAATATATATATATTTATGTCTAACAAAATTTTGATGAATTGTATTCCTAATAGAAATATTATTTTATGAATACAACAAATCAAAGAATCTATAAATAATTTTGAGCAAAATCTTAAGGATTCTTACGAACCTAATAATCAAGGTACAGTTTTAAACAATAACCATATTGATGATGTTAGATATTTTATAAGAACTGGTATTAAAATTCGTTACAAGCAAATACGTCATCTAAAAACAAAACTATTTGTATTTTAAAATAAAACATATAACATTTAAATATTAATAAACATTCATTTGTACTATTATTTCTATCCTTTGTATGACTGTCTTTATTTGTTATCATAAACATTAAAATAATCATCATTATAAGTTATTAAAGTTATAATTATGAGTTTTTCAAGCATAAACACAAATAAACAAGAATTAAATTTTTTTTCGTAAAACATTAAAATAATCTAAAAAAAATTCTTCTAAATTTAAAAATAGATTCTAACATATCAATAATAAATTGTATATCTAATATTGAAGCAATACATATAATAAATATTGGAAACAAGAACAAATAAAAAAACCTTGAAGATAAGATAACAAAATTAATTTGTTAAATAAGTTTCAAAAATAGAAATGTAACGACGTAAATTTCAAAACTAATTTTTCATTTTTACAAACATCAAAAACATCGAGTAATAAATTTAGGTTCCAATGTAAATAATATTGTCACGACCGACTACATAACAAAGATCACAAAAATGGTTTCCCCCGAGTGTGTGTACGATCATGCCGGCGCCTTCCCACGGTCCTCGCTAGTACCTGAAACACATAACACAACAACTGTAAGCATAAATACTTAGTGAGTTCCCCAAAATACAACCTACGCACATATGCCTTTCCAGGCCCTGACCTTCCGGTCCATGTGTCTCAGGGGACTTCTGTCCCGACTGGGTAAACCTTCCGGTCCTACCCACGTCAACCTTACGATCCATTTTACAACGCCTTCCGGCCCATAACATAATGCCTTCCGGCCCATAACATAATGCCTTCTAGCCCATATCAAGCATATCATACATGGCACATATACCGATTAACTTATCACACATAATGCACATATCTCATATCATATTCGACCTTCCGGTCACACAGTCAAACCCTTCCGGGTACAGTATAGTGAGAAGACTCACCTCGTATATCTCGATAACTCGCGAACCCTGGAAAATCACTCGTGCTCGAACCCCCGAGCTATAATCCTCCTATAACATGATATATCTATAATTAATACTTGTACCACTAAGGTTGACCATCCCTATCAAGTCAACACTGGTCAACAGTTAATGGTCAATTTGACAGGACTCGGCGAGTGCACTAGAGCGACTCGGCGAGTCTACGCGTTTTCACCAACTCGCAAGGATTTTCCCTTTGACACGTCGAGTACTCCCCTGACTCGACGAGTTCCACCTGGGCATAAATCACGGGGCCATCGCGACTCAACTCGCCGAGTCGCAAGGACAACTCGGCGAGTCCCAACTCGACTCGGTCCACCTGTCAGATACCTTTCTAACTCTCTGTGACTCACTGAGTCACCCACAACTCGGTAGGACTACACACTGGGTGGTCTTAAGGACAATCTTCAAGCTACTCGTCGAGTCCATGCCATGCATCAGCTAAAACTTGCTTTTGCGGTCAGATCCGTTCCATACACACATAGATATGGCCTTCCCAAGCTCATTTATCACGTAAAGTCTCAGTCTTGGCCGCCATGCAACACATACAAGGCTCTTTTTGGGGAAATAACCTCTAATATGGCAACCCTAGCTCTTAACTCAAAAGAATGGACATAAAGCATAACATTTGGGGCCTTTTGGACCTGCTAAGGTCCAGATCTAGGTTCCATATCTCCATAGGACCTTTCATACTTCAAATCCAAGCCAAATAAGGCAAGAAGAAACCCTAGATTTGACACATCAACCAAAACACGAAGTTTAGCTCTGAAAGTTACCTCAAGAAGGTTCCCTTGATGAAATAGAAGCAGATCCAAGCTCCCCAACTCTTCAAGCTTGATCTTCTCCTTCCTTTCTTGAAATAACACACAAATTGATGAACAAATAGCCTCTTATCTCACTCACAAGGTCTCTCAGCCGCTTGGGTGCACTCAAGGCTCAAGGTGGCCGCAATGAAGGGCCGTAAGGTCCTTTAAATAGGGCTTAGGACCGGGAAATTAGGGTTTCATTAAACAGCACGGACTCGCCGAGTCCATCCCTTGTCCTCGCCGAGTCCGGACGCGAACCTCCGTCCAAAACCACGACCCGACTCGGCGAGTTCGACCTCCAACTCGCCGAGTCCCCTCACAGAATACCAAAAATATGAAAGTAAAGATACCTGGAGATCCGGGCTGTTACAATTCTCCCCCACTAGAACAAGACTTCTCCCTGTAAGTCCCGCTATGAAAATAGCTCCGGATGCTGCTCACGCATCTCACGCTCCGGCTCCCAGGTCATCTCTGATCCCTTCCGATGCTGCCACTGAACCAATACCAGGGGTACCTCCTTGTTCCTCAAACCTTGATCTTCCGATCTCTGATGGCTACTAGTCTCTCAGCATAATTCAGGCTCGCATCCACCTGAATATCCCCTAATGGAACCACTGCCGATTCGTCGGCTATACACTTCCTCAACTACGACACATGGAAAGTGTCGTGAATCTGCCCCAACTCTGCTGGCAAGTCTAAACGGTAGGCTACCCGGCCCACCCTCGCGATCACATGGAAAGAACCAATATATCGGGGCCCCAACTTGCCCCTCTTCCTGAATCGAATCACTCCTTTCCAAGGAGAGACCTTCAGGAGTACAAGATCACCGACCTGAAACTCAAGCTCGGACCGGCGTCTGTTTGCATAACTCTTCTGTCGACTCTGAGCGTTCAACAACCTCTGCCTAACCAGCTGAATCTGTTGGGTCGTCTGGAGTACGATCTCCGTGCTACCCATAACCCGCTGCCCTACCTCACCGCAACAGATGGGGGTGCGACACCTCCGCCCATACAACAGCTCAAAGGGTGGCATACCAATGCTCGAATGATGGCTGTTGTTATACGAGAACTCTGCTAAAGGTAGATAGGTGTCCCAGCTCCCTCCGAAATCCAACACACATGCCCGAAGCATATCCTCGAGCGTCCGAATCGTTCGCTCACTCTGACCGTCTGTCTGGGGATGATATGCGGTACTAAAATGTAACCTAGTACCCAACTCCTCATGAAACTTCTTCCAGAACCTGGAAGTGAAACGCACATCGCGGTCCGAAATAATCGAGATCGGCACTCCATGCCGCGATACTACCTCCCTCACATATAACTCTGCCAACTTCTCCGCAGAAGAGCTCTCGCTGATGGCTAGAAAATGAGTGCTCTTCGTCAGCCTATCCATGATCACCCAAATCGCATCGACTCCCCTCGCAGTCCGCGGTAACTTGGTGATGAAATCCATAGTGATTTGTTCCCACTTCCATTCGGGAATATCTAGCGGTTGTAGCTTACTGTGCGGTCGCTGGTGCTCGGCCTTGACCTGCCGACAAGTCAAGCACCTCTCGACAAACCAAGCGACATCCCTTTTCATACAGGGCCACCAGTACTCCTTCCTTAGATCCAAATACATTTTTGTCGCACCGGGATGAATCGAGAATTTCGATCGATGTGCTTCCTCCATCAAAATAGTACGCGCACCGCCCACAAACGGTACCCAAATCCGACCCTGAATAGTCATAAGCCCTCGACCATCCGTGACGAATCCTGATACCTGACCTACAACCCGCTCCTTCTTCTGACGTTCTGGCTTCACAGCCTCTGCCTGAGCTCCTCGAATAATATCAAAAATCGGGGTCAATACCGTCAATCTCATACAAATATCTCGGATCGGGGCGCTTTCCGCCCTACGGATCAACGCGTCGGCTACCACATTAGCCTTGCCCGGGTGGTACAGGATCTCACAATCGTAATCCTTCACCACATCCAACCACCTCCTCTGTCGCATATTCAGATTTGGCTGATCTATCAAGTACTTCAAGCTCTTATGGTCCGTGTATATCGTACACCGAACCCCATACAAATAGTGTCGCCAGATCTTGAGGGCAAACACCACAGCCCCCAATTCCAGGTCGTGGGTGGGATATCTCGACTCATGAGGCTTCAACTGCCTCGAAGCATACGCTATCATATGACCCCTCTGCATAAGCACCGCCCCCAAACCCGGTATAGAGGCATCACAGTACACCAGAAAATCCTCCATCCCTTCCGGGAGTGCAAGCACCGGAGCCTCGCACAATTTCTGACGAAGCATCTCGAAGGAGGACTGCTGCTCTGGTCCCCATGTAAACGTGACACCCTTCCGGGTCATCCTAGTAAGTGGCACAATGATCTTGGAGAAGTCCTTGATAAACCTACGATAATATCCAGCCAAACCCAGAAAACTCCTGATCTCGGTGGGCGATCTCGGCAACTCCGACCTCAACACCGCCTCAATCTTGGCCGGGTCGACCAATATCCCTTTCTGGTTAACAAGATGCCCGAGGAACTGGACCTCTCGTAACCAGAAATCACACTTGGAGAACTTGGCATACAGTCTCTCCGATCTCAAAACCCCAAGAATCTCCCTCAAATGTTCCTCATGCTGATCCCTAGTCCTCGAATACACCAGAATATCATCGATGAATACGATCACCGACCGATCCAACATCGGCCGGCACACCCGGTTCATAAGATCCATGAACGCGGCCGGGGAATTAGTGAGCCTAAAAGGCATCACCACAAACTCATAATGTCCATAACGAGTTCTGAAAGCAGTCTTCTGGATATCTTCCTCTCGAACCCTCATCTGATGGTACCCCAACCTCAAGTCAATCTTGGAGAACCAAGATGCCCCCTGCAACTGATCAAACAGATTGTCGATCCTAGGTAATGGATACCGGTTCTTAACCGTCAACTTGTTCAACTCCCGGTAATCGATACACATCCTGTGTGAACCATCCTTTTTCTTGACGAACAAAATCGGCGCTCCCCAAGGTGAGCTACTCAGTCGAATGAATCCCTTTCCCAACAGCTCCTGAAGCTGCGAAGATAACTCCTGCATTTTCGGTGGAGCGAGACGATAAGGCGCCTTGGCGATGGGCGCCGCTCCCGGAACCAAATCAATACGAAACTCCACTTGCCTCTCCGGAGGCACACCCGGTAACTCTTCAAGGAACACATCCGAAAACTCGCATACAACCGGAACGTCATAAATAGAATTGGGCCTCCCCACGGCCACTCGAGTATCCATCACGTAGGCTATGAATCCATTACAGCCCTGCTGCAAACTCTGCCTTGCCCTGGCAGCCGAACAAAACGCCGACCCACGCCGAGTCCCCTCGCCATAAACTGTGAGCACTCCCCCACTAGGGTCTCGAATCATCACCAGCTGTCTCTCGCAGTCAATGACTGCTCCAAACTTACTCAACCAGTCCATGCCCACGATAACGCAGACATCTCCCATAGCTATAGGAACCAAGTCTATAGGGAACTCGACCCCAAAAATATCGAGCACGCATCCTCGAATCACCTCAGTGGCGTATACCGCTTTCTCATTTGCTATAGCAACTCGCAGGGGTCGACTCATCACCTCCCGATCAATACCGATGTGCTGGCTAAAAGCCAACGAAACAAAAGACCGACTCGCACCCGAGTCAAATAATACCAAAGCAAGCACATAATTCACAAGAAAAGTACCTACGCATATCATAATATAAGCACAATATCTCAGTATAAAGGTAAATACATGAAAGAATACATCCCGGCTACGACATCAGGCACCGCGCGGACCTCCTCCGCAGTCAACTGGAAAGCTGCCCCACGAGCCTTCGGAGCCTCGGCCTTCACTGGCCGAACCTCGGGAACCCTGGCAGCAGGCGTAGATCCCTGGTGAAGCTGGGGGCACTCGGCCTTCCGATGGCCGGTATGGTTGCAATGAAAGCAAACCATGAATCCCTTGGGGCAATCCCTAGCAATGTGCCCCTCCTTTCCACACTTATAGCAAGCACCCGATCGACATGCCCCCTTGAAACCCTTGTCGCACTTTCCGCAAGTGCGGCCCTTCTGACCTCCGAACCTCGAATCGGCGGACTTGGTCTGCTTGGCTGCCGGCTGAGACTGAGTCGGCCGCCGATCCGCCCGTTGAGACTTGGTCTCCTCCCTGGCCTGGGTCTCCAACTCGATCTCACGCTTCCTGGCATTCGCCTGAAGCTTAGCAAAAGTTTGATATGACGAGTTCAATACGAACTCCTGGATATCCCTCCTCAGCACTCCCAAATACCGACTCATCCGAGCCTGCTCCGTGGACACCTGCTCTGGGCAGAACATCGCCCTCTCATGAAACTTCCGCGTGATCACCGTAACAGAATCATTACCCTGCTTGAGGGTCAAGAACTCCTGAACCAACCGTTCCCTCTCCACCTGGGGAACGTACTCGTCTCTGAACATAGTAGTAAACCTCTCCCAAGTCACAGCTGAGACCTCTGCCAGAGTGAAGTTCGCCGTCACAAACTTCCACCAATCCTTTGCTCCCAAGCGGAGCTGGTTCAAGGCGAACCGTACCCTCAGATGCTCCGAACATGAACAAGTGTAGAAGCATCCCTCGATATCAGCAATCCATCTCATCGCAGCGATCGGATCCTGCGTCCCATCAAACTCCAGTGGCTTCGTGTTGCTGAACTCCCAGAACAGCAACGAGTCACCTCCCTGTGGTTTGGCAGCGGCCACAGTTGCGGTAGCTGCAGCGGCGGCCTCAGTCAACGCGGCGTACCGCTCATCAAATGTCTCCATCAGCGTGGTCTTAATAGACCCAAACATCTCCGGAATCTCAGCCCGGATCGCTGCAGCTACCTCTGTAACGACCCGTTCCCGGTATGTTGATTTATTGGTAATTATAGTGAGTTTTTCAAGAGGGACTCGGCGAGTTCTAGCCTGACTCGCCGAGTAGGGTCGCGCCTGAGGGCACGCGTGAGCCGGGGACTCGGCGAGTCCATATCCCTGACTCGGCGAGTCCATCTGTCTGGGTGAAACCCTAAATTCCCCGGGTTGCCCACTATTTAAACCACCTTATAGCCCCCATTCTCGCCTCCCTCACCCTGAGAACGCAGTGAGAGAACCCTAATCCTCCCTTGAAGAGCTTATATGTGTTTTGGTGCCATTTTGTGAAGGTGTGAAGAAGGAGAAGAAGGAAGAAGCAAGGAGAAGTGTTGTAGTGCAAAGATCCAAGGCCAAATCAGAGTTAATTGAGGTATTTTCGGAGTTCCATCTTGTTATATGCTTTAAACTTCCATTAGAGCTCTCCTAAGAGCTAGTTGATGCTTGTTCCAAGCCTTACACTTGCATGAACGTCTTATTAAGTCGAAATAGCTATGGATCTGAATGTTGGGGTGTTGTAGAGCCCAGATCTACTGTCTTTTTGGAGTTATATTGCATGATAACCATAGATCTACCCATTTTATGCATCTTTTAGCCTTATTTCCCTTATTCATGAGGTTGTGCACGTAAAGTTGGAAACTTTACGTGGTAAATCAGCTTATTGGACTCAGATCTATCAATTGTATGCATTGGATTCAAACAAAATCGAGTAAAAATCAGTTGCATGGCGGCAACTCGACGAGTCGGAAGAACGACTCGACGAGTTGGGTCGCGAGTCCCGAGTTCTTCAGTTTTATCAGTGTCGAGTGGACGAGGTGAGTTAGAGAGTGGACTCAGCGAGTTGAGGGTGAACTCAGTGATGGAGGGACTCGGCGAGTTGTTCATCAACTCGGCGAGTCCAAGGCAATCTTCTTGGGATCAAGAACAACTCGTCGAGTCTGTTCATACGACTCGGCGAGTCGGATGAAGATTGTCTGAGTTCTTGGATCAAGAGGGTACTCGTCGAGTCGATGCCAGACTCGATGAGTAGCAGTGAGTAAAAGTGAAAAGTGAGAGTAGGACTCGGCGAGTTGGGTGGCCCAACTCGGCGAGTCAGCCCAAAAGATAATTGACTTTGACCAAGGGTAAAAAAGTCATTTTACCCCAAGCGCAGTGTTTAGTATTTGATTGAGTGTGTTTATGGACTTGTAGCCGAGGAGATTCAGGAGCAGCCGTCGTTAGCTTTCCGAGCCACACACTCAGCAGCCAGCTTACGAGGTGAGTTTCCTTCCAGTAGGAACGGGTCTAAGGCCACAATGCTGGCCCGTTCAGTTAGCAGTAGTTTCCGGATCTAGGTCCGATGCAGTAGTTAGTATGTTCGATGCCTTTGTGGTTCGAACAGGATTTGTGTGCTATGTTTTATGTGTTAAGTATTATGTGTTCCGGGCCACGGCCCGAAGTAGCATGTCGTATATGTGTTATGCTAGTTGATGTGTTATGCTATGCCATGTTCAGTCAGTCAGTTCCGGACTTCGGTCCGATGCAGTTAGTTCCGGACTTCGGTCCGATGCAGGGGACAAGGTCCCAGTCAGTTCCGGACTTCGGTCCGATGCAATTAGTTACGGACTTCGGTCCGATGCAGGGGACAAGGTCCCAGACAGTTCCGGACTTCGGTCTGATGCAGTTCCGGGCTTCGGCCCGATGCAGTGGGCAAGGCCCAATATGTGTTTATGTGTTATTGTATGGTATGTGGTAGTTTGGGGGAGCTCACTAAGCTTCGTGCTTACAGTTTCAGTTTGGTTTCAGGTACTTCCGCAAGCAAAGGGAAGAGCTCGGGGTGACAGTATCGCACACACCACAGCATAGCTTTTATCCTGGGGATGTCTCTTGATGTTTTGGGTTGATGTAGTATGATACAGTTTTCCGCACAATATTTTATTATGTTTTGGGGATACATCGCGTATGTTTTATGTTATGTTACTTATATTATGGTTTTGATTATATTGAAAAACGAAAATTTTTGGGTCGTGTTTTTGGGTCGTTTCAACCTCCTCATGAATCATCTGACGAAGCTCCTCGTCAGTCACACTACTCGTACCAGGTCTGTGGCGTGGTCCAACCATGATGTCTCTGAAATACAACATAAAAATATCAGAGAATCTATCGGGCATAATCGCACTCAATAACGCAGTCCTACTCAGTCTCCGCTACCCAGGGATTCTTACTTGGGTTGCCCACTGACCCGGTGTCTTTAGTAGTATGGGCCCAATACTACCAACTACACTGCGTCAGTATTCACCCCAAGTCCTCCTCCCTAAGCCCCGAATCCTGAGTACTCTATTCTTGCCATGCACAAGATACCCATTCTCTCTCAAAGCACTCATAGAAGCAGGTTTCCCTAGACTAAGGCATCGCATAATCAGGCGACTCTAGTCCTAATATGAATACCTAGTCTACTAGCATGCGTATCATATCATATCATATCCCATAATACATATTGTAAGAGTATTTTGGGGATTTTATCGTTCGGGCGCTGGCTGACCGTACACACTCCTTCTTTGGTTGTCTCAAAAACACTTATCAAATTTTATTGATTTATTAATTAAAATTTTCTCAAATCCCCGGTTTGAGTTCAGTTACGCCCGAAGGTGTACCCGAATCCCTCAAACCAAGGCTCTGATACCAACTTGTAACGACGTAAATTTCAAAATCAATTTTTCATTTTTACAAACATCAAAAACATCGAGTAATAAATTTAGGTTCCAATGTAAACAATATTGTCACGACCGATTACATAACAAAGATCACAAAAATGGTTTCCCCCAAGTGTGTGTACGATCACGCCGGCGCCTTCCCACGGTCCTCGCTAGTACCTGACACACATAACACAACAACTGTAAGCATAAATGCTTAGTGAGTTCACCAAAATACAACCTACGCACATACGCTTTTCCAGGCCCTGACCTTCCGGTCCACGTGTCCTACCCACGTCAACCTTACGGTGCATTTTACAACGCCTTCCGGCCCATAACATAATGCCTTCCGGCCCATATCAAGCATATTATACATGGCACATATAACGATTAACTTATCACACATAATGCACATATCTCATATCATATTCGACCTTCCGGTCACACAGTCAAACCCTTCCGGGTACAGTATAGTGAGAAGACTCACCTCGTATATCTCGATAACACGCGAACCCTGGAAAATCGCTCGTGCTCGAACCCCCGAGCTATAATCCTCCTATAACATCATATATCTATAATTAATACTTGTACCACTAAGGTTGACCATCCCTATCAAGTCAACACTGGTCAACAGTCAATGGTCAATTTGACCGGACTCGGCAAGTGCACTAGAGCGACTCGATGAGTCTACGCGTTTTCACCAACTCGCAAGGATTTTCCCTTTGACACGTCGAGTACTCCCCTGAATCGACGAGTTCCACTTGGGCATGAATCACGGGGCTACCGCGACTCAACTCGTCGAGTCGCAAGGACAACTCGGCGAGTCCCAACTCGACTCGGTCCACCTATCAGATACCTTTTAACTCTCTCTGACTCACTGAGTCACCCACAACTCGGCAGGACTACACACTGGGTGGTCTTAAGGACAATCTTCAAGCTACTCGTCGAGTCTGTTCTTCAGACTCGGCGAGTCCATGCCATGCATCAGCTAAAACTTGCTTTTGCGGTCAGATCCGTTCCATACACACATAGATCTGGCCTTCCCAAGCTCATTTATCACGTAAAGTCTCAGTCTTGGCCGCCATGCAACACAGACAAGGCTCTTTTTGGGGAAATAACCTCTAATATGGCAACCCTAGCTCTTAACTCAAAAGAATGGACATAAAGCATAACATTTGGGGCCTTCTGGACCTGCTAAGGTCCAGATCTAGGTTCCATATCTCCATAGGACCTTTCATACTTCAAATCCAAGCCAAATAAGGCAAGAAGAAAACCTAGATTTGACACATCAACCAAAACACGAAGTTCAGCTCTGAAAGTTACCTCAAGAAGGTTCCCTTGATGAAATAGAAGCAAATCCAAGCGCCTCAACTCTTCAAGCTTGATCTTCTCCTTCCTTTCTTGCAATAACACACAAATTGATGAACAAATAGCCTCTTATCTCACTCACAAGGTCTCTCAGCCGCTTAGGTGCACTCAAGGCTCAAGGTGGCCGCAATGAAGGGCCATAAGGTCCTTTAAATAGGGCTTAGGACCGGGAAATTAGGGTTTCATTAAACAGCACGGACTCGTCGAGTCCGGACGCGAACCTCCGTCCAAAACCGCGACCCGACTCGGCAAGTTCGACCTCCAACTAGCCGAGTCCCCTCACAGAATACCAAAAATATGAAAGTAAAGATACTTGGAGATCCGGGCTGTTACAAGAAAAAGCGTTAATAATAACTAATTAACTAGAAAAAGGAAACTAAAAATTTTATTTAATATATATGGAAACTTTACAAGAAAAAGTAGAAACACTAACTAAATTATTTGCAGCATTAGAAATTCCGTCTGAAACTCAAGAAAATAATATAATAGAAAATAATTCAGATAATGATGACGTAGAAGTAATATATGATTTTTCTTCAGATGATGAAAACCCTTATTCAAATCCATATAGAGATTCACAACATAATTTTAGATTAAAACGAAAACAATCATATGTTGAAGATGATTATCAAAGTCAATATAATTATAGACCACCTTCGTTAGAAGAAATTTTTTTATATACACAAGGAATGGTCAAAAATAAACAAAACAAATGGGAAAAAAATACCTCCACAATATATACCTAAACTATTTACTTTTCCAACAAATTCAGATATTCTTTTTATTGATTGTGAGCAAAATCCCGAAGCAAAAATTCAAGAATCGAGTAATAAATTGGGAATTCAAATTCAACTAACTGAAGAATTAAGAAATCTACATCCAAAAAAATTTCTTAATTATATTATACATAAGACACAGGGCAATGCATATCGTTTCCTTTCATCTCTCGATGAAAGAGAGACGATGATGATAGCAACCACTGACGCTATGGAAACATTTAAAAATGTATTAAATCGGTTTATTCAAGAATTCATAGGAAAACAAATAGAAGCTAAAGAATCACAAGAAGCTTTTCAGTTAGAATCATTATGGCATCTAACTAACTTACGAATTTGTAACATGTGTTATTTAGACCCATTTATATGCGAATATTCTGAACATTATTATAATCTAGATTTTACTAGAAAAAATATAGCATTAGACATGTTTTACCAAAAATTACCATCATTAGTAAGTCAAAGTGTAATAAAAGATTTCCAAGAAGCATTACAACAAAATAAAATTGCAGATACCGTAGGTGCAAGGATAAGTATATTAAAAGCATGGATGCTGGAAAAAATGTTTAGAACAAAAAACAACACAAGATGCAAGAATTGATTTATGCTGTGATACCTTATCTAATAAAGTTAATCAATATGGTTGTAAAGATAATAAAAAACAAAAATATAAAAAGAAAATTTGGAAAAAAACAAACTTATAAACCTAAATATAAACAATATTATAAACAAGGTGAAAGAAAATATTTTCGAGACAGAAAACAATATAAGAAAAAATATCAATCTAGCACAAATTACTGTCCATCTAATAAAAAAGATTGTAAATGTTGGATAAGAAGACGGACACAAAGCCTACGAATGTCCAAAAAAGACTAAAAAAGAAAAAGAAAAAAAATTATTAAAAATTTCATATGATCTCGGGTATGAACCTATACAAGATTCAGGAATAGATTCAGATATAGATATTTATGCATATACAACTGATACTGATTCTGATTCAGATAAATAAGTCCTATGAGGAAAGCATTATTGGGTTTAGAACATGAGGGAAACCTCATATCTAACCTATCCAAAGTATACATTTCTAAAGCATATATTGGTATGAATATACCATCCAAAGTAAACAATTATAAAGTATACAGTTATATGAAAATATCACAAAAGCATACATTGATATGAAAATTCTCATATCATCATTTAAATATTAAAAGCAAACAAAATTCAGCAATCATTCAGGTACCCAAAAGGCGCAAATATTCATTCAACATAAATATTGAAATGGAAGCCATCATGGAGCAAGTCAAACACCAGTTCAGACAAAAAGATGAGCAAGAAGCATCGTTAATTAGACAGCTTGAAGTAGTCAAACGTGAAAAAGAGCAACTACAACAAACAATACAAATTCTATCATCTTATTCAACATCTAAAGAAGAAACAGCCAGCAGCTCAACAACAAAGCAACCAAAAGAAGAAATTCAAGAAATATCATCCGATGAAAGTCAAATAGCACTCGAAACAGAAAAAAAACCATGACGCCAAACCAGGAGGAGTATCCACCAATACAAGCAGATCATAAAAGTATAAAGAAATGGTATGTAATTTTCAATGGAGAAAACAAAGGAGTATATGACGATTGGGGAATCGCCAGTTCATATATTCTTGGAAAAAATATCATTCACAAAAGTTACAGAACGAAAAATGAAGTAGAAACCGCATACACGAAGCATACAAAGCAGTAATAAAAGATAACGTCGAATGTTCAAAAACAGTTCTCCTAACACCACAAAAACCTATATCCAGCTTCACACCACAAAAACCTGTATCCATCCCAAGATCCCTTAACCAATTAAATGCAAAAATTGCCCTTGAATCCATTCTATCAACCAAAGAAAAAGAAGCCATGACAAAACCATTTGCCAAAAAAATTCCCGAATTATGGGACAACCTCATTTCATAACCGAAGTCCATTCCTTGATGGGCTTTTACCCAGTAGCCAGACGCCCAGGTCCTAAAGTAGTTTTCTTAGCCGACTTATCAGATCCTATGACTTTATGGGATTATTTTATTCATGGATTCATCGACACCATCTATCTAGAAGGCACCAATTTACACTGCATCAGCGAGTTCCCTTCTGTTGTGCAAACTATCATCAGAAATTATAAAATACGATTTGCAAACAGGAAAGAGGATTATTCATTAAAATGCATTCTAGCTATCTAATTTTTGATGAAGACTCTCAACTAATTGTCCCAAGTATTACTTTCGCAAACATGGGAATAAGCAACGGCTCAAAACCAACAAAAGATGATCTACCATGAGAATCACCAATACATGATCATCTAATTTTTGCACTCGCCGGTGTCTATTTAGCATCATCACGCATAGGCAACGGTAAAGATCAAAAGTCAAGAATCAGAGTGAATTACGCCAGTAAAACTTTCATTATCTATTCGTTAACAGACAGTGAAATCACTCCGGAAGCAATGAAAGCAATTGAAACCTTCGAACAACCTTTCAAAAAGTTTTCTCATCAATTAGCTGAATTACATGTTGATATCAAAAAACAACTTTGTAAACATATTATGCATGCACCAAGACACAATTGCAGTCACTGTTCAGAAAACACAGAAGAAACACCATTCATGGAAGATTAACAATAAAAGAAAACATTATTCAACAATATGTCTTTTTGGAGGTGGGAGGAATGAGAATGACGTAAGCAATCATTATTAAAGAAAACACATCATTGAAGATAACGAAACATTATAGAAGATAATAATTCTATCTTGTCTTTCGTAATTATGTAAATGTAGGCAACAATAATTTGTATTTGTCGTTTGTATTAAAATAGTGTCGGTAGGATGTAAGAGCCTCCATAGTCTAGGGGTCTATATTGTAAATTATGTGTGTCGTATTGCAATCAAACGATTACAACAAAAATTGTTACTGGCTCCTTCGAGCCTATAAATAGGGCCTTTGCCCATATGAAATAAACAAGTTAAGTTTGAGTGTTTAAGACATGAGTTGTCTCAAAGTCCTTCCTCTGTTGAAATAGTTTGTCTATTTCTAAATAGCAGAGCCCTATCCAAACTATCCACATTAACATTCAATTATTCATCATAATCCATCATCAAGACAATCCAACGCATCATTTAGGTATAATCTTTTCCTAATATTTATTTATCTGTCATGTTGTTAAATTTGGTATCAGAGCAATTAATCTGTCATCATGTTATGTTAAATTTTAAGTAACATTTAGAAATAAACCAATCAATCTTCAAGAAACACTAACTCAAATTTTCATTCCCGCATTAACAAACCCTAACAATTAACCATAAACATGTAAAAAAAATTGAAACCCAATTGTTAACCATTTGAAAATACTAGTAAATAATAATGGCTTTGGAAAGAAAACAAAACACCTCAAAATCAGAGGCGGCAGCAGGCGGCGTCGGAGTAGCGGAGTGTAGAGACAACAACGGTGAGCGGAGTAAGGCGGCAACAGCAGCGATGCAGAGCAGGATGGCAAGTTGGTGAGGCGCAAAAGAGGGAGAAGAGAGAGCTTATCGAGTATCGACTACCTAGTGTCCGAGGTAACTCCTTCCGTACAAGATATATGGGTCTGTGAGTCTGTTTATGACACAGTCATGCAACTCAACAATAGTCCTTGTGTTTATATTTGGGTCCTATTAACATGATTACGAATTAATTGCTCTGATACCAAATTTAACAACATGACGGATAAATAAATATTAGGAAAAGATTATACCTAAATGATGCGTTGGATTGTCTTGATGATGGATTATGTTGAATAATTGAATGTTAATGTGGATAGTTTGGATCGGGCTCTGCTATTCAGAAATAACCAAACTATTTCAACAGAGGAAGAACTTTGAGATCAACTCATGTCTTAAACACTCAAACTTAACTTGTTTATTTCATATGGGCGAAGGCCCTATTTATAGGCTCGAAGGAGCCGGTAACAATTTTTGTTGTAATCGTTTGATTGCAATACGACACACATAATTTACAATATAGACTCCTAGACTATGGAGGGTCTTACATCCTACCGAAACTATTTTAATACAAACGCAAATACAAATTATTCTTGCCTACACTTACATAATTACAAAAGACAAGATAGAATTATTATCTTCTATAATGTTTTGTTATCTTCAATGATGTGTTTTCTTTAATAATGATTGCTTACGTCATTCTCATTCCTCCCACCTCCAAAAAGACATATTTTTGAATAGTGTTTTCTTTTATCGTTAATCTTCCATGAATGGTGTTTCTTCTGTGTTTTCTGAACAGTAACTGCAGTTGTGTCTTGGTGGATGCATAATATGTTTACAAATTTGTTTTTTGATATCAGCAGGTAATTCAGCTAATTGATGAGAAAACTTTTCGAAAGGTTGTTCGAAGGTTTCAATTGCTTTCATTGCTTCTGGAGTGATTTCACTATCTGTTAACGAATAGATAATGAAAGTTTTACTGGCGTAATTCACTCTGATTCTTGAATTTTGATCTTTACCGTTGCCTATGCGTGATGATGCTAAATAGACACCGGCGAGTGCAAAAATTAGATGATCCTGTATTGGTGGTTCTTGTGGTAGATCATCTTTTATTGGTTTTGAGCCGTTGCTTATTCTCATGTTTGCGAAAGTAATACTTGGGACAATTAGTTGAGAGTCTTCATCAAAAATTGGATAGCTAGAATGCATTTTAATGAATAATCCTCTTTCATGTTTTGCAAATCGTATTTTATAATTTCTGATGATAGTTTGCACAACAGAAGGGAACTCGCTGATGTAGTGTAAATTGGTGCCTTCTATTTAGATGGTGTCGATGAATCCATGAATAAATTAATCCGATAAAGTCATAGGATCTGATAAGTCGGCTAAGAAAACTACTTTAGGACCTGGGCGTCTGGCTACTGGGTAAAAGCCCATCAAGGAATGGACTTCGGTGTATGAAATGATGCTGTCCCATAATTCAACAAATTTTTTGGCAGATGGTTTTTTCATGGCTTCTTTTTCTTTGGTTGATAGAATGGATTCAAGGGCAATTTTTGCATTTAATTGGTTAAGGGATCTTGGGATGGATACAGGTTTTTGTGGTGTGAAGATGGATATAAGTGTTTGTGGTGTTAGGAGAACTGTTTTTGAACATTCGACATTATCTTTTATTACTGCTTTGTATGCTTCATTGTATGCGGTTTCTACTTTATTTTTTGTTCTGTAACTTTTGTGAATGATATTTTTTCCAAGAATATATGAACTGGTGATTCCCCAATCGTCATATACTCCTTTGTTTTCTCTGTTGAAAATTACATACCATTTCTTTATATTTTTATGATCTTATTGTAGTGGTGGATACTCCTCCTGGTTTGGCGTCATGGTTTGTTTTTCTGTTTCGAGTGCTATTTGACTATCATCGGATGATATTTCTTGAATTTCTTCTTTTGGTTGCTTTGTTGTTGAGCTGCTGGCTGCTTCTTCTTTCGATGTTGAATAAGATGATAGAATTTGTATTGTTTGTCGTAGTTGCTCTTTTTCACGTTTAACTACTTCAAGCTATCTGATTAACGATGCTTCTTGCTCCTCTTTTTGTCTGAACTGGTAATTGACTTGCTTCATGATGGCTTCCATTTCAATATTTCTGTTGAATGAATATTTGCGCCTTTTGGGTACCTAAATGATTGCTGAATTTTGTTTGCTTTTAATATTTTAAATGATGATTTGTGAATTTAATTTCATATCAATGTATGCTTTGGTGATATTTTCATATCACTGTATACTTTATCATTGTTTACTTTGGATGGTATTTTCATACCAATATATGCTTTAGCAATGTATACTTTGGATAGGTTAGATATGAGGTTTCCCTCATGTTCTAAACCTAATAATGCTTTCTTCATAGGACTTATTTATCAGAATCAGAATCAGTATCAGTTGTATATGCATAAATATCTATATCTGAATCTATTCCTGAATCTTCTATAGGTTCATACCCGAGATCATATGCAATTTTTAATAAGTTTGTTTCTTTTTATTTTTTAGTCTTTTTGGACATTCATAGGCTTTGTGTCCGTCTTCTTGACATATCCAACATTTACAATCTTTTTTATTAGATGGACAGTAATTTGTGTTAGATTGATACTTTTTCTTATATTGTTTTCTGTCTCGAAAATATTTTCTTTCACCTTGTTTATAATATTTTTTATATTTAGGTTTATAAGTTTGTTTTTTCCAAATTTTCTTTTTATATTTTTGTTTTTTATTATCTTTACAACCATATTGATTAACTTTATTAGATAAGGTATCACAGCATAAATCAATTCTTGCATCTTGTGTTGTTTTTTGTTCTAAACATTTTTTCTGCATCCATGCTTTTAATATACTTATCATTGCTCCTAAGGTATCTGCAATTTTATTTTGTTGTAATGCTTCTTGGAAATCTTTTATTACACTTTGACTTACTAATGATGGTAATTTTTGGTAAAACATGTCTAATGTTATCTTTTTTCTAGTAAAATCTAGAATATAATAATGTTCAGAATATTCGCATATAAATGGATCTAAATAACACATGTTACAAATTCGTAAGTTAGTTAGATGCCATAATGATTCTAATTGAAAAGCTTCTTGAGATGTTTTATTTTCAATTTGTTTTCCTATGAATTCTTGAATAAGCCGATTTAATACATTTTTAAATGTTTCCATAGCGTCAGTGGTTGCTATCATCATCGTCTCTGTTTCATCGAGAGATGAAAGGAAACGATATGCATTGCCCTGTGTTTTATGTATAATATAATTAAGAAAAAATTTTGGATGTAGATTTCTTAATTCTTCAGTTACTTGAATTTGAATCCGCATTTTATTACTCAATTCTTGAATTTTTACTTTAGGATTTTGCTCACAATCAATAAAAAGAATATTGAATTTGTTGGAAAAGTAAATAGTTTAGGTATATATTGTGGGGGTATTTTTTCCCATTTGTTTTGTTTATTTTTGACCATTCCTTATCTATATAAAAAATTTTCTTCTAACGAAGGTGGTTCAAAAATATATTGACTTTGATAATGATCTTCAACGTATGATTGTTTTCGTTATAATCCAAAATTGTGTTGTGAATCTCTATATGGATTTGAATAAGGGTTTTCATCATCTGAAGAAAAATCATATATTACTTCTACGTCATCATTATCTGAATTATTTTCTATTATATTATTTTCTTGAGTTTCAGATGGAATTTCTAATGCTGCAAATAATTTAGTTAGTATTTCTACTTTTTCTTGTAAAGTTTCCATATATATTAAATAAAATTTTTAGTTTCTTTTTTCTAGTGAATTAGTTATTATTAACGATTTTTCTATTTTTTGAAACTTATTTAACAAATTAATTTTGTTATCTTATCTTCAAGGTTTTTTATTTGTTCTTGTTTCCTGTATTTATTATATGTATTGCTTCAATATTAGATATACAATTTATTATTGATATGTTAGAATCTATTTTTAAATTTAGAAGAAATTTTTTAGACTGTTTTAATGTTTTATGAAAAAAAGTTTATTCTTGATTATTTGTGTTTAGGTTTGAAAAACTCATAATTATAACTTTAATAACTTATAATGATGATTATTTTAATGTTTATGAAAACAAATAAAGACGGTCATATCAATGATAGAAATAATAGTACAAATGAATGTTTATTAATATTTAAAAGTTATATGTTTTATTTTAAAACACAAATAGTTTTGTTTTTAGATCATGTATTTGCTTGTAACGAATTTTAATACTAGTTCTTATAAAATATCTAACATCATGAATATGATTATTGTTTATAACCGTACCTTGATTATTAGGTTCGTAAGAATCCTTGAGATTATGCTCAGAATTATTTATAGATTCTTGGATTTGCTGTATTCTTAAAATAATATTTCTATTAGGAATACAATTCATCAAAATTTTGTTAGACATAAATATATCTTTCAAGCATGAATTTGATTAATTTGATTATTTTTAAAAACGAGTAATATTTTAATAAAAATTTCAAATTTTGTAGCATTAATAGTTAGAAAAACTCGAAATGATACTATCATGGAGAAATAAAAGTAATATAACAATTGAAAATATCTTGAGATATATTTATGATATTAAATCTTCTTATGATAAATATTTTAATTGTTGGTGATGACTTTTTTAAATATGAGTATTTAAAAATAATGATTTTTCATTATTATGTTTACGATGTTGCATATGTTTATTTTCTTATTGATGATAAATTTAACAACATTACGGAAAGATGAATATTCATTATCATGATTATGATGTTGCATATGCATATATTCATATGAACGAAAGATTTAATATGCAAAATAATAATATGAACGTAAATTAGCTCTGATACCAAATTTAACATAACATGATGACGGATCAATTGTTCTGATATCAAATTTAACAACATGACGGATAAATAAATATTAGGAAAAGATTATACCTGAATGATGCGTTGGATTGTCTTGATGATGGATTATGTTGAATAATTGAATGTTAATGTGGATAGTTTGGATAGGGCTCTACTATTAAGAAATAGACAAACTATTTCAACAGAGGAAGAACTTTGAGATCAACTCAAGTCTTAAACACTCAAACTTAACTTGTTTATTTCATATGGGCAAAGGCCCTATTTATAGGTTCGAAGGAGTCGGTTACAATTATTGTTGCAATCGTTTGATTGCAATACGACACACATAATTTACAATATAGACCCCTAGACTATAGAGGGTCTTACATCCTACCGACACTATTTTAATACAAACGACAAATACAAATTATTCTTGCCGACACTTACATAATTAGAAAAGACAAGATAGAATTATTATCTTCTATAATGTTTTGTTATCTTCAATGATGTGTTTTATTTAATAATGATTGCTTACACCATTCTCATTCCTTGTTGAGTTGTTGGCTGCTTCTTCTTTAGATGCTGAATAAGATGATAGAATTTATATTGTTTGTTGTAGTTGCGTGACTGCATCATAAACAGACTCACAGACCCATCTATCTTGTATGGAAGGAGTTAACTCGGATTCTAGGTAGTCGATACTTGATAAGCTCTCTCTTCTCCCGCTTTTGCGCCTCAGCAGCTTGCCATCCTACTCTGCATCGCTGTTGTTGCCGCCTTACTCCGCTCACCGCTGCTGTCACTCTACACTCCCCTACTCCGACGCCGCCTGCTACCGCCTCTGATTTTGAGGTGTTTTGTTTTCTTTCCAAAGCCATTATTATTTACTAGTATTTTCAAATTGTTAACAATTGGGTTTCTATTTTTTTTACGTGTTTATGGTTAATTGTTAGGGTTTGTTAATGCGAGAATGCAAATTTGAGTTAGTGTTTCTTGAAGATTGATTAGTTTATTTCTAATTGTTACTTAATTTGTTGAAATTGGAATTTAATTGTTAGGGAGAATGTTGGGATTGATAAATTAATTCATAATAATTTGTGTTTTCCTCCTTGAAGTCAAAATCAGAATAACTCCTTGGAGATGAAATAATTAGCAACAACTCAAACAAAAACAACATCTACCCATTAACACAATCATATAAAAAATCAACATTTTTGAAAAAAAAATCGCATTGAAATTGAAATAGAAGAAAGGAGAGTTATTGTTAAATTTGGGGAGGGATCTATATTGATTTAGCATTAAAGAGTATGCTATTTGAAGCAGAATTAAAATTTGTGTCATCTTGAAATGAAGGGATTATCCATCTTTACTATAGGAATAGAATCATGTTAGTGAAAGAGTCATCTTTGTGTGATTGTATGCTTATTATAGCGTTTCAAGAAATGTTAGTTAAAGTAGTCATGGAGCTATAATTTAAATGGAGTCTTACATGTTAAGTTCTCATACTTCTTTCCCCTCTGGACACAATTAGTGTTAGGTTCTCAACTCATCTAAATTATTGTTGAAGTTAATAAAAGTTGTGATGTTATTATTGTATGTTTTTTTCAAAAAGATTATTATTAATGATTGAAGATAAAGAATTATACGTAGTCATGTAGATATAAGAAATAGGCCAAAATATACAAGCATGTCCTTTTTGGTCATTTTACGTATTTAATGAGTTTTTGCCAAACACTCCATAAAATGCTTTCAGTTTTTTTGTTGATTGATCAAGAAATCGGAAAAATGAAGGAAGAAGAAGTGAACAGATGTCAAATCCAAGAATGGTATCCAAAATTCAAATACACAACCATCAAAACAATAATCCATGAGCTCCCGGAATCCTTCATTCAATATCTCCTCGATGATTCCGGTCCTTTCCTCCTTCCACTTTCCATTTCCAATTCCGATGCATTACCCAACAGAATCTACAATTCCGAAGACTAACAAGACTACATTATATCCCAAGAACAAGAATCCGATGATGAATCAGAACAACTACCACTACCACCTTTATTCCCGGAATTGGAATCACAAATCAATGAATCAATCAAAACACTCGGTTGTGCCATCTTCCCTAAACTCAATTGGACCTCCCCTAAAGACTCTGCTTGGATCAACTCAACCGGGACCCTCAAATGCACCTCGTTTATCAAAATTTCCATTTTGCTTAAATCATCTGATTCATTGCTCCACGATCTCTGCCACGTACATGATTTGTGTAATGACTGTAATGCCCCTAGACCTGATCATTTCTTCCTGGCCCTTCAGAAATGGTACCCATCTCTCCATCCTGAAATGGAATTCCGTTGCTTTGTCCGGAATCACATCCTTGTCGGAATCTCGCAACGAGAAGTCACGTGGTTTTACTCGATTCTGATCGAAAAGAAACATGAGTTGGAAACAGGAATCTGATAAGCTATGAATAAGAATAACTCACAAAGGCACATAAACTCCAGAATTCATATGATTGATGACAGTTCTGTCACAATTATAGAGGTGAGAGTCTCTACAAGGTTCATAAGAATAATAACAAATTCTCGATAAACAACCCTACACAACAAACAAGCATAAATACACTCATAATGGAATAATCCTCAAAAATAGGGACCACTGGGACCACAACCCAGCTGGAATTCCCCACGACTATAGCAGTGCAACAAAACTAATGCTAAGGTCATAACCACCTGAAGGAATAACGGAAACAAAAGGATAAAACAAAAAAGGAAAACAAACATTGCACCACACTCCCATGCTGCTTTATTATTTATCGACCTTTCTACCCCTCCTACTGTAAACTAGAAGTTCTTGAGGCTTATCAATACCATCCTCCCAAACTTTAACCTTGTCCTCAAGGTCAAAACTGGGAAATTGCTGTCTAATCTTTTCCCCATGTTCCCTGCCACTTAAGGAGCACTTCTTTCTGATCCTTCCCCCCATTTTTCTTCATTCTGACTCCACACAGCTCTTCTGGTTGCACTATTAACTCCAAATCACTATTCAGTTGTGGTGGTATGATGTTAGTTGGGGTTGGGGTACCTGTGGCTAGCATTAATTGAGAAATGTGAAAATTTGGATGGATACTGGCTGTTTCTGGTAGCTCCAACCTGTAGGCTACCTTTCCGACTCGTTGAAGCACACGATATGGTCCGTAAAACCTTATAGCTAACTTCTCATTCTTCCGCTTAGCCAGGCTCTTCTGTCGATAAGGCTTGAGTTTTACATACACCAGATCACCAATTTCTAATTCTACATCCTTTCTTGTTTTGTTAGCTTGATCCGCCATCTTCTGTTGAGCACGAATTAGATTCATTCGCAATTCATCTAGAATTACATCTCTATCTTCCAGTAGACGGTCAATGGAATCAACAGGGGTCTGTTGTCCTTTATAGAGAATGAGGGGTAGTGGGTCCCGTCCATACAATGCCTTAAAAGGGGTACATTTGGTGGCTGAATGGAAAGACGTATTGTACCAATATTCAGCCCAAGCAAGACATTTGGCCCATTTGTTTGGTTTCTCGGAAGAGAATCCTCTTAAGTAAGTTTCTAGGCGCCGGTTAACTACTTCGGACCGCCCATCAGTTTGGGGGGTGGTAAGAGGTACTATTCTTAAGATGGACCCCATGAAGACAGGATAACTCTTGCCAGAAATGACTTGTAAAAACCCGATCTCTATCACTGATAATAGAAGATGGGAGCCCATGCAACTTCACTATTTCCTTCATAAAACAGTTGGCCACCGTTGTTGTTGTAAAGGGATGCCGAAGGGGAATAAAATGAGCATACTTACTCAAATGGTCCACAACCACCCAAATTGTATCCCATCCTTCTTATTTGGGAAAACCTTCTATGAAATCCATGGTTATTTCTTCCCAAGTTAGAGGAGGAAGGGCGATCGGCTGCAACAGTCTTGCTGGGTTGGTTGTAAGATTCTTGTGTTTTTGACAAACCTCACACCATTTGACATATTCAGCAATGTTATTCCTCATTCCCACCCAGAAAATTTCAGAAACCGCTCTTTGATAAGTCTTCTTTTCTCCCGAGTGCCCTCCAACTGGTGTATCGTGGAATTGTGCTATGATGTCAAGAATCAAAGGGGAATTTGCAGGAACCACCAACCTCCCCTTGTATAGCAGATTATCACGAAAAACTACAAAACCCTTGTCTGAATTTGCATCCAACTCTAAATCCTTCTTGATAAGGTTAATAAACTCATCTCGTATAAGCTCTTCTTTGAGTTTGTCCCAAAATTCCCAAGGCCCTGCACTCATGTTGTCATAAGTGATCTCAGGGTTCTTTCGAGATAAAGCATCAGCCACCCGATTACTCGCACCTGGTTTGTCGTGTCTATCGAAGTTGAACCCCATCAATTTCGAGACCTACTTTTGGTAATCGCTTCCCACCATTCTCTGTTCCAATATATGCTTCAAACTAGACTGATCCGTGTGAACTATGAACTTCCTCCCAAGAAGATAGGGTCTCGATTTGAGAACTGCCATCACTATTGCCATCCGTTCCTTCTCATATATTGATTTGAGCCTTGCCTTTGTACCCAAGGTGGAGCTGTAGTAAGCTATGGGATGGTTTTCCTGCATTAACACCGCTCCCAAACCAAAACCTAATGCATCCGTCTCCAACACAAAGGTCTTTTGGAAATCGGGCATGGCAAGCACCGAAACAGTCGTCGTTGCCTTCTTCAAGTCTTGAAAGGCCTTCTCAGCTTCTTGGTTCCACCCGAATTTATCTTTCTTGAGTTGCTCCCTAAGTGCCGAGGCAATGTTGGCATAACCTCTTACAAACTTCCGATAATACCCTGTGAGTCCCAAAAACCCGCGAAGTTCCTTGATATTCTTAAGTGTAGGCCAATCTATCATTGCTCGGATCTTCGTCTTTTCAGCTGATACTCCATCTGCAAATATATCATGGCTGAAGTATGACAATTTCCTTTGTCCAAATTCGCATTTCTTCTGATTCACAAAAAGCTTGTGTTCTCGCAATTTTTCCAAGGTTGTCTTGAGGTGGATTGTGATCCTTCATCAGGGCTGTATATGAGAATATCATCAAAAAAGACCAAAATGAACTTCCTTAAAAAGGGTCGGAAGACTTCATACATCAACGATTGAAAGGTAGCAGGGGTGTTGGTAAGGCCAAACGGCATGACATTGAACTCGTAATATCCTTCATGGGTCCGGAACACTGTTTTGTGCACATCCTCAATTTTCACTGTAATTTGATGATAATCGGATCGCAGGTCCAATTTGCTACAAATGGTAGCCCCATGTAGTTCGTTCAAGAGCTTATCGATCACTGGTATAGGAAATTTATCGGGCACCGTGACTCTATTTAGTGCTCGATAATCCACACAAAATCGCCATGAATTATCTTTTTTTTTAACGAGGATCACCGGACTGGAGAAGGGACTGTTACTGGGTTGGATAATATTGGCTGCCATCTTCTCGGAGATCATTCTTTCTATCTCATCCTTCTAAAAGTTAGGACATCGATAAGGTCTAACACTGACAGGGGACGCACCTTCCTTTAGGATGATTTGGTGTTGTAATTCACGTTCATGCGGAAGTCCTGTGGGTTCTTGGAAGACATCTTTGAATTCTTCTAACACATGTGCTAGGAAGGTAGGAACCTCCTTCACATTTTTCTCCTCCACCACTATGTTGCTCATCTCAATTAACAACCCACAGGAGTTTTTGCTCAACTCTTTTGACATGGCTCTTACAGAAATTAATGATCTTCCGAGAGAACGGTCACCTGTGAGCTTGATTTGTTGGCCTCCCACCTCAAGTTCCATGGTTTGTTCTTTCCAATTAGTTTGGGTAGTTCCAAGTGTTTCCAACCATTTCATACCCAGTATAACATCTGAGCTTCCAAGCCGTAGGGGAAGAAATTCTTCCACGACATCGATTGAGTCAAGCTGGAGCAACACTCCTCGACAAACTCCCTGGCTTGGTTCGCTATCCCCGGTTCCCATCTGTACGCCATACGGTTCCGTCTTTTGTACATGAAGCCCTAATGAAATCACCAGACCTTCTGATATGAAATTTTGGGTGGCTATAGGGTCGATTAACGTGACCACCGGCCGGTTCATTATAACCCCCGGATCTTCATTGTTCGTGGGGAGGTTAACCCGGCTACTGAGTTTAGCGAGACTTCCACTTCCAAGTTGACTTCTGCCGAATCAAGGGTTGTTGGGTATGTTTTTCCGAGTTCTTCCCCTTTCTCAGTGCCCAATTCCGGCAGGGCGACGTCGTCTTCTACCAAGATGACATTCACTTGGGTCTTACACTGATGTCCTCGGAACCATCTCTCGCCGCATCTCTAACAGACCCCACGATTTCTTTTATCTTGTATTTGAGCTTCTGTGAGTGAACGGTGTTGGCGCATATTTCCGCCGATGCGCTCAGGTATAGCGAAATAAGTGGTTGAAGAATTACCCCCAATCCCCTTTTTGCTCGATTGAGGATTTCGGTTCGCTATAGCTCCAAATCCGCTAGCCAATAATGCCCGCTTTCTTTCCTCTATTTGCTGGGCTAAATCAATCGCCCGGCCCAAGTCCCTGGGAGTCCACATTCTCAGTTCACTTTTGATGTGGTCCTACAGCTCATCGATGAAATTCCTTAGCGCGACCCGTTCCATCACCCCCTCTAACACCCTGTTCCCGAGTTGCAATTAACGAGGGAAATCGAGAGAAAAGGATGGATTTGGAGAGAAAGAAGGATTCAATGGCGTTCCCGAGTTTATTTTTTGCACTGATTTGGGAAGAAAGGAAAGAAAATCGGAGGTATCTTTCCTCTCCTAATCTTCCTCCCAAATTGGAGAGATTTGGAGAGAAAGAATCATTGACAAGAAAAAAATCTCGGTGATTCCCAAATTGCCCTTGAACCCTATATAATCACGTCAACAGCAAAACACAGAAAAAAAAATCGTTGCTTCCTTCTTCACGCTCTGTTGGCTGTTCTCTCTTTCAGCAAAACATCAGGTTTCATTCTGTTCTTCGCTTTCTTATGTATGATCGTTATTTGCTTTTAATTTGGTGTTAGTTGCTGTTTCAACCCCTTCTTCGACTTCTTGTGTATGATTCTTATGTGTTTTTATTTTATTTTGGTGTTAATTGTTCGTTCAACCCTCCAACTCTGAACAAATAAGTAACAAAAGAAGCAACAAGTATTTTGCTTTTGCTTTTTGCTGCTGTACACGACAAGAAAAAAGAAAAAAAAGAGATGTGAACTTCTCTTATGCTATTTATCAAGTAACTACAAACAAATTATGATATTTATATGTAATAGAAACATATGAAAAAGATATCTCATAAAGTAGCTACAATTAATGCTATTTATATCTAAAAGAAACAAATGAAAAATAAAATGATAATGACCGGTGCATGTGCTTCTATAACTTTTCTCTTGTTTTTAATTTGGTGGTAGTTGTTAACATATGACTAATTATTGCACATACTATTTGATTCATTTTCTTGGTGTCAATACTACTACATAGGAGTTTTTTGCAAAAAATTATATTGGAGTCCCATAAACAGTTAAACTATCATAACATATTAGATGCATATGGAAATTTATTATCAATACTTTGTTATCTTTCATTCATATTTTATATTTATTATGCTTTACTATTTTATCTATAAACGTATTTCTTTAAAAATGTATACATCATTATTTATTTTATTATAATTTTTTCATAAGTTTCTTCAATTCAATATTGATTTTTCATATTATTATAAATGTATAAATTATAAACAAGTACATTTTTATATATCGTTTAAGAAATTTATTTTCACAAATTTGTTTGCCATTGAATATACCTTTGGTTTGAGCGCCGCCCATTGCTTGTACAGGTCGCCACCATGAATTAGTCGGAACCTGTTCAGGAACAACTCCTTGAGCACCTCCCAAGTGTTCAACACCTTTCGTTGATTTGACCACCGGTACCAAGCTAAGGCACTGAGCTCCTCCCAAGTGTTCAACACCTTTCGTTGATTTGACCACCGGTACCAAGCTAAGGTGTCTCCGCTGAGGTAGAGGACCGCAGCGTTGATCGTTTCCTCATCCAATAACTGATAAATCGCAAAGTAACGTTCCGCTTAAAGAACCCAGCCATCAGGGTCAGTCACATCAAACGCCGACATGTTAATCTTACGGTGTCGATACTCGTATCTTCCCCCGTCTCTGTCATTACCGTTTTGGTAGAGCGTCCCAAAAACGAGGTCTGGTCCACCAAGGCTACCTTGTCCTGACCCCTCCTGGCTTGAGCCACCAGATCCGGAACCCATGATTACAGAGCTGGCCAACCCTTTGTTTTTGTTCAACGCTGTTCCAATGGAAGTATTGATGCCAGGAGTAACCATACCTGAAATAGTACCGGGAGGATGCCCCTTCCCGGCCCCAACAAGGATGTCAAGTCGCTCTAACACCTTCTCCATGGCCGACTTTTGCTCATCTTTCCCTTGGATCAACGAATCCATTCTCATCTTCATTTTCTGGATATCTATTCCATGAGAATGAAGCTGGATTTGCATCACCCCCACTTGTTCCTCTACCTTCTTCACAGCAGCCGCCTCATTTGAAGCTCCTCCCATTGAATCTCAACGCTCTGATACCAATTAATAAGCTATGAATAAGAATAACTCACAAAAGCACATAACCACCACAATTCATATGATTGATGATAGTTCTCTCACAATTATAGAGGTGAGAGTCTTTCCAAGGTTCATAAGAACAATAACAAATTCTCGATAAACAGCCCTACACAGCAAACAAGCTTAAATACACTCCTAAGGGAATAATCCTCAAAAATAGGGACCACTGGGACCACAACCCAGCTGGAAGAATTCCCCACGACTACAGCAGTGCAAGAAAATTAATGCTAAGGTCATAACCACCAGAAGGAATAATGGAAACAAAAGGACAAAGCAAAAAAGGAAAACAGACACTGCACCACACTCCCATGTTGCTTTATTATTTATTGACCTTTCTACCCTTCCTGCTGTAAACTAGAAGTTCCTGAGGCTTATCAGAATCAAGAAATTTTATATTGAGAATGTGCGTATGAGATTTGAGTAAGGAAGTTACACGTTTGATGTGTATGTGAGAATGGATGGGGAGGCTAAGCTTTTGGATTTTAACCTGTGGTGTGTGTTTACATTGTCGTTGTTGTTTACATGGTCGGAATTGGAATCGGAATCAGAATCGGAATCGGTGAGAGGGGGAATGGTATTTAGAATTGTGGAGAGTCAGTGTGGAGTGAGGCCGAGTTTGAAGATGGCGGTTCCATATGATTATTTGGATAGAAGTGAAGGAAGTGGTTGGGATCAGTTTCTTAGAAATGCTGATGACAAATTGAGGCGACAAACGAGGTCGGCTTGTGCCTAGTTATCAAGTTTTTATGAAATAGACTTTTTATTTATAATTGAACATCATACTTTTAAAAAAAGCTACCAATAGACTATTTATTGTTTTATTATATAAGAGGACTCGAGGACCTTCAAACTTATATGACAACTTGGATGAATATGTTTTTGAAGAGAAATCATGAAAATGTGTTTTTTAGAGTATTCACTAAAACACCCACACAAAAGCCCAATATTTTGTTACAAACAGTCGACCACAATTCCAACTTTTTTACAAGCCCAAATATAAAACCCAAATATTCTAATGTTCTATAATTTTGACTATTATAACAAAATAAACAAGTAACTGTGAATTCTGGTCCTTGAATTTATGATTGAAATGTCGATCCGATTGTAGTATATAATTGGACTATCAAAATAGATACGACATTCAATGCATGTTAATATAGAGATTTTGTATGGCGGAAGAAATTGCCAACTTGAAAATGAGAGAATATTATCCAATATAACACCAAGTTCCTATAATCTCGTGAGCTTTGCAAGAAGGTTATCACCAAATAATGATACAAAGGTGAGCCAATATGTGGAAGGGCTATTGTGAAATTATCAATTCAGCATGAATGAAATGACTAATATTGATCAAGCGATGATGAAAACAAGAAAAATTGAGAATACTTTAGATGTTGAAGGGGTAGCAAGTCACAAACTAAATCAAGAGAATATCTTGTTTTCTTTAGATGTGGAAGTAAATAGCACATTGCTAACAAGTGTACCAAGGTGTGAAGTGTTTTAACTGTGACGGATTTGGCATTATGCCTCGTCTTGATCTTTGAAGAAGAAATAAAATAGCGATGGAAGTATGAAGAAAGACATTCCAAGAGCAAAAGGTCATTGTTTTCATATCACTACGACCGAAACCATGGAAGATGCATAAATTGTTAAAGGTACCTTCCTTTGTGAACTACATCCCTCATTACTTGGACTTTGTGACATAATTTACGCATTATTAAATTGGTTCAATTGTATTAAACTATTTGAAATGAGATATTATAAACTATTTTCAAGTAGCTCATGAAGGGGATGTTTCAGTACAAAATGATAATGCTACATAAACATAACGTACAATCTAACAAGAAAGGGAAGACTTTGTTTTGTCATATATAAGAGAACTACATAGTTGACTCTAACAACAACCTATGGTCTTAAAAAATAACTATGTGGTTAGGCATAAGGGTAACTAATATATACATGTTTACTCGATGATTCAACAGTTATAGTAGGAGGTTCAGTGGAACTATTCGGGCCTCGTATAATAATTAAATCATTATAAGAAATAGTAGGTGAATGAAAAGTAGAACATGCATTGATACGTTCTTTAGTAGATTTTATAGTTGTTTTAAATGTATACATCGCTTTAAATAACCTATGCATGCAATTGATCCAAATATTTTTTTAGGTAGTTTAGATCAAAATATGTTGTCTTGAGAATAAAAACATACATCGCGAGTAATTAGCGAATTATATTTACTAATGCATGGCTAAACTGTAACATTGAGAATGATAAAAAGTTTTGATAAAGGAATAGGATAAAACGGTACCCACAGTATAATGATTGCATATGAGAATATTTAAATTTCAATACACAGTAAAAGGTATTCAATGTTTTCTCATTTAACAAAAGATGGTGTAGAAGTGTTTATTCGAGTACAAACAACAAATCAAAGTAAAACAATTGTAATATGAACATACGAAGTAAATAAGTTATGTTTTCAGCTCATATTACTTTCAAGGACACAAGTACAAAACTGATAGTAATTCTGTAAAGACTCTCTACTCTCAACTCTATGTTCATCTCCTATTTATAGGAGGCTAAAAGTACAAAAAATACTAAAACTAAACACTTAAGCTTCGATAATAAAATGCCTTAGCAAATACATAATGAAACCTACAAAATAGAGAAATACACAGACTTTGACATACTACAAGACATTTCGACTCTACAATCTCCCCCTTCGTAATAATGTCGAACTTCTCAATTTGTGAGAATCTGTGCAGCAAAAAAGCATCATCCTTCGTATCTCTGAGTACCATGTCACAATCTTCTTCAACTCCTTTTTATCTCCCTGATTATTCTTCAAGCAGTTATTCATACGAACAATGAAGTTTGTATATTGGGAAGTAGTATATATTGTGACAACTGTCAAATTTCGGTCAAGTCAAAGTCAACTAAAGTCAACAAGTCAAACTGTTTGACTCAATTTGCCCTTGGTAACTAGAATTTACGTTATGAAATTTCTACACAACTCTCTATTCTAATGAGAGATCATAAATCAAAAGTGTGAACATCTAGATCTCCTTAACCAAAAACTGTGGTACGTGGCTAGCCAAACCGATAAAACAATGTTGCATACTCATCGGGAGTGTGTAAGATCCTTAAACAAGGCTTAACAGTGTTTACAGACCTTGCATTGCGAAGCCGGACACTCACAAATGCCACACTCGAAACCCCTCTCAATCGTTTTCACTCTATCTCTCTCTATTTGAAATCTCTCTAAGTATGTGAAATCTCTCTCAAAACTCTCTTTGTATGAGAAATCTCTCTAAGTATGTGAAATATCTCCCAAATCTCTCTATGTATGTGAAACTTCTCCCAAAACACTCTTTGTATGAGAAATCTCTCTAAGTATGTGAAATCTCTCCCAAATCTCTCCAAGTATGTGAAATCTCTCTCAAATATCTCTCTGTATGAGAAATCTCTCCAAGAATGTGAAATCTCTCCAAGTATGTGAAACCTCTCTCAAATATCTCTTTGTATGAGAAATCTCTCCAAGAATGTCAAATCTCTCCCAAATCTCTCCAAGTATGTGAAATCTCTCCCAAATCTCTCTCAAAAGCTTCCCGTAACTTTTTAGAATCATTCGGGTCATTCCGACCCTTAACCGGGTCAAAAACGGCTTAAAACGGGGTAAAAACGAGAAAAATGGACCTTAGGAACCGAAACCCTCTTATAAGAGGCGAAGTCTCTTAGGACCCGAAGGTCCTCTTAGGGACCGAGAGCAAGGAGGACCCGAACCGTCCTGAGCCGAAGGTCCTCTCAGGGCCGAACCTCGCCCAGGAGGAACCGAACCCGAAAGACCCTTGCAGGCCCGAACCTCGCAGAATCACCCGAACCCGAAGGCTCCTGGAACCGAACCCGAAGGTACTGTTCACTATTGTTCATTCGGTTCATTTCGGGTCTGACTTCTCGCCTTTCATCTCCGGATCGAACCCTCGCCTTCGCCTCTCACTTCTGGTTCGCGCCTTTTCGCTTCCTCGCCCCCTCTCGTTCCTTGCCTCCTTTCGCTTCCTCGCCCCTTCGTTTCCCTCTGTTCGTTTCCGGCTACAATCCTCAGCATGGACCGAGTCTCGGCCTAGGACCGAGAGGTCTCGCTGGGAACTCATTTTCTCCCGGTTTTCGCGTAGTTTTGCGTTTAAGGCCCGTTTTTAATTATTTTAACGCGGGATTTTCACCCAAAATCATATTTTAACATAATAAACCCTAAATATTCACAATTTAATCATATTTTCATAAAAATCTTTATTTAAATAATAAAAACAAGTGGGTAAAGTGCAAAGAGGTGGAGTGTTGACTTTGCTTTACCTTATGACACAAGCAACCACTCCCACACCCACTCTATGACCAGCCACACCTCCCCACCTTACCTAGGTCACATCAATGTCCTTTCCACTCAATTATCACTCTTTCCCACGTTTTTGAGAGCTGAATATTCATCCTCTCTCCTCACTTCTCTCATTTGCTCTCATTTCACAAGAAGATCAAACTCTTTCCTCTCTCACTTTCTCTCTCTAGAAATTCGAGATTCAAGGGTTGATCTTGAGTTTTTCCTCCACATTTGGTAAGCATAATCCATTCTCTTTATGATTATCTCACTTTTTTCCACTCAAATCATGGATATCTTACACAAACTCCATTATATTTGTGTTAGAGCTTCGAATCTTCAAGTGTTCTTGGGTTGAGCACTTCTCTTATTCAACACTTATCTACTGAAATCACTCAAGGTGAGTTCATACCCCTAAATTTTCATGTTTTCTCAAGTTTTCAGGGGGGGGGGGGGAATACAAGTTAAAACACTAAGAACATAACTAAAATTTTCTAACAGCCTTCATCAGAAAAGTTCAACTCCATTCATGGACTGTTTTGGGCATCTTAAACATTTTTGTTTTCAAAACTGTACAAGGTGCAAATAGTTCAAATTTTTAGCTTTAAAATGACTACTTTCACATCTCCATACGATTTTTCTACAATTTATGGTGATTTTTACAAAACTGCCTATCATTTCAAACAACAATCCGGACCAGTCTGTGATTATGGACTTTTTCACCCAAGTTGGAGGTCATTAAAAATCGTGATAAAAACTATGAGTAAACAAGACACATTTTGTGAACTCTCAGAATTTACGGATCTAGTTTTCGACTTCATATGATTTTTCTATGATTTTTCCAAAACAGTGCAGAAAAGCTAAAGTTAGCCAACAACATATAAATATCATAACACTTTGTATTATGTTGAGCAAAGTGTATAATCATAAGTTCTAATTATTGAATGTGTTTCTTTGTTAGTTTATCATCACGAACTGAAACTAAGTCATTCGTAATAAATATTATGCATTCATTTTAGAACAAGTATGATAAACTATAAAAAGTATAGTTTAATAAATTCATAACACTAATACATTTCCATAAAAGAGTTCATACATATTACATACATTTTAGATAAACTATAATAGGTATAGTTTATGATACATCACTCAACACACTCGTACAGAAAGGGTACATTCATACAGAAAAGATTTATATTCACACACATTTCACGTAAACTTGTTAACTTATATCGTGATCTCTCTTTCTCTATCTCTCTCTCTCCCCGTACGTCCGAGTGCGAGATTTAATTCTTGGTAGTTATAATCAGAATCTCCTTGAGGGAGAAAGTGATACTTGTATATAGATCTATATTGGGTTTGACACCCCACACCTTGCTGCTAGCTACAGTGGGACCTGCAGGTCTACAGGTGACAAATGTCATTTCAGTTTTCGCGACGCCTGAGAACGTCATGGCAGGTTCACATAGTCATAGTATGATTATAGCGACTCACATAGGGATATAACAATCCATATGTTTACGGGATTTATTTATAAAACCTAAATGAGTTTTATGTCGATTTAAAATCACTTTTTATCTCAATGAGTACATATATTACTGTACACTTTTGGTTTTGGTAGTTACGACTACACATCATTTGAAACCACATTTATACCTTTAAGTATGGTCAATACTTGTTATCTCTCGGTCCACGGATTTAGGACTACATATATATAAAGTATTAACAAACATGAGAACATACAGAAATTTCATTTAATTCAAACGCGTCCATGTCCATTTAAGTACATAACATTTTCTATTAATAAGAAAGATTACTTATACATTTTGGTCTTCGGTCATAAGACTACATTATATAGATTTTAAAGAAAATATCGGATTTTCTGGATACATATTCTAACGCTTTTACAAGGAAAACGATTTACTTTTCTAACGAAATCTCTTATGAACTCACCAACCTTTGTGTTGACACTTTTCAAAACTACTTGTATTCTCAGGAATTCAGTGAAAACAGGAAATCAACAACGTTTTGAGGATGGGACGATAAATCGTCAAACAGTTCATTTTGTATCATAATGTAATTGATGTGAATCATGTAAACATGTGCTTTGATGTAACATTTTCAATTATGTTTGTATTGGTTGTATTTACTTTGAGCACTATTATACCCATTGTTGTGATACTCTACATGAAGTCCTCCACCCCCGGACGTTTCTGCCATCCTTGGTTTGGGGGTGTGACATATATTTCCAATTCACAAGCTTGAAATAGAAATCTCTTAGCTTTCCCATTCTTGTCTTTTCCAGCAAAGATCAAACCAAAAGGTTTCAAGGAAATCTCTCCATCAACATATTTCTTCAGTTCAACTTGGGTCTTTGTGGCTTCCATTGCAACATTCACTTCTTTACCCAAAGCTGATGTTAATTCCACATTTGTTAAGGCTAGAAAATCATAGTAATTGTCTATGAAGATTTTAATATGACCCAGACCAAGCCTCAAAACGTCTTTATCAATTCCTTGAAGTTACAAAACCTTTATATCTTTCAAAATTAATGCAACTTGAATGTGGTCATTCAAGTTCATTAGTGGAAATTCAGCAATTGAGAAATCACAAATTTGATTGTTCTCCCTTACAACATGATACCAAAAATTTTGTATCATATTCTCGAACAGGACATCTTTCGTTATGCTGACCACCTTCTTAATATTCACCAACGACCATATTTACTCTGGTTCTTTTCCAACGACTGTATGAAACCCAAGTTTCATATGAATATAATCATCTTCATTATCGAACTTCTCGATTATCTTATATTGAGTCATGATGAACATCATTTAATTTATTGGCAAATCAAGTTGATTCATATCAGTGTTAGTGATAGAATAGCTTTTCTTCGGCTTTTTCTCAAATACATACATATGATTAAAAGCAACTCTTGCTTCAATACCCTCATAACTATATAGTTTCTTTGGATCTCCCTTATCCATACCAAGTGAATCACTTTCCCGAAGTCTTAATGTGCTATGTATTTTCCTTTGTTTATCCATTTCAGCTTCAACTTCAACCTTTTGATTCTTCTTTTGACTTTTCAACTAAAATCCCCTTTCCTTTTCCATCATCTTCTGCAGGTTTTGGTTTCGAAGAGCTTGAACTTCCTCCTTCAGTAGAAGAACCAATAACAATTACCTTTAGAATGGATCTTGTTGTTGTCTTGATAGCTTCTGTTGTATTCACTTTCGAAACAATTGGTGTTGGAATTTGAGTAGACACCACTTGAGTTACTTTAGTAGTGGTTATAACCTTCGTTACTTCAGCAATGGTTACAACCTTCTCAATCTTTTTAGTCTTATCAACACCTTGAATTTTCTTTTCTCCTCCTTGCACCCCTGTGACAGCAGGAGGAGCATTCGAAGGTAAAAGACTGACAATACCAAACAAGGTGTCACACCCCCAAACCAAAACGGTGGAATCGTTTGGGGGCGGATAACTTCATGTAGTATCGTAACAATTGAATACATAGTAGAGAAAGTAAAACAACCATCATATATATAATATAAAAGTTACATTGTTGAATGATACTTGTTTAAAACAAATTACAATATGATGACAAAAATGAGTTTTAAACTGACGACTTAGCATCACTTCTCCAAAAGCTGAAGTCTACCTGTATTACTGAATCCCTGAGAAATACAAGTAGTTTTGATAGAGTGTCAACAATAAAGTTGGTGAGTTCATAAGTGTTTATGTATAAAATTTGTAAGTTTGGTATAAAATCATTGAGTTTACTTCTGAAAAATCCAATATTTTTCCATGAGTGTGTGGTAGTTTAAAAGTTCCAAAATTTTAATGCCTTAGTAGTTATCATGCCTAGAATAACAGATTTATGTATGTATCACTAAGACATTTGATAAACTTGTAAATCATCGTATTTTTAATACTCCATTTGATTTTTATAACCATGCTATTGACCTAGACTGCCTGTAACAACGTTCTTCAGGCGTTGGAATGTTATGACGTTTGTCACCCCAGACCTGCCGGTCTAACTGTAGCTAACAGTTTACATGCGGGATTGTCAATCCCGTATAGATCTATACACAAGTATCACACTCTCCCTACAAGAGATTATGGTATATAATACAGGACTTTAAATGCATACTTGAAAGTACGTGAAGTTGAATGTCTCACAAAACTTAGTATCAAATAGATTTACGTATGAAAATTCCATTCGTTCTTGTATATGAAAGTATTTCCTTGATATAGTACATATAGTATGTAAAATATCATTATCTCCTTGTAAACTATACCTATTATAGTTTTTCTAAAAGTGTGTTTCGTTTGTATAGTAAACCTTAGTGTAATGTCGACTTTGTATGTAAAGTATAACATTTATAATAACATTATTGAACATTTATACTCAAAATATAAATAAAGTGTTTGATATTTATATCACAACATGATTCATTCCAAATGACAAGGTGTTATTGTAATATGTGTTGCATGCGAACGTTTTCATATGACAGTTAAAATAACAATATGAAATGCATAGTAAAGGATAGATATTTTCATGCGATAATAACCGAGTGTTTACTTGTATTCCCCCCCCCCCCTAAAAGTATTTAAAAAGCAATTAAAACGTATTTAAAGTGTGTTGGTAGGGGTATGAACTCACTTGATAGAGTGAAGATGGTGTGATGAAAACCGGGCAGAACTTCGACAGGGGAAAACGGATTTCTCAGGATTCTCGGGAGTGCAAAACCTTCCTTCGGGACTTGGATGCGAAGACCGGGGCTTCGAGATATTTCTTGCACGCAAAACAGGGTAAAAACGCAAGAGAAGGAGAGAAAATGAGCAATCATGTCTGGAACCCTCCCCTCCCCTTTATAAGGGCTGGAAACCTTTGATATGCGGGGTGTAACTCCGGGATACGCGGGGCGTACCGGACGTCATGCATGACCACATCCTCGTCTTCCGGACTTCAGATGGGACGGGGCATAGAGGTGTAGAGGGGCGACGTGGACGATCTGAAGCCTAGCACCCAAGTACGATGGGCGTACAAGGGTACTCGACTTGGTTTGTGCACCTCGAACTTGTAAAATCTGTAACTTTTGCATACGAGCTTCGTTTTTGATGTTCTTTATATTCACACGTAGGTGAGAGTGTAATCTACAACTTTCATTCAGACTCTGTCGACTAATTTTGACTTTATTTTTAATATATTATTTTTAACAAGACGGGACATGAAAAGTCCATTAAAAATCCGTAACTTCCTTATCCGATGTCTACTTTTGACAGACTTTTTACCGTTGTACTACCATTGTTGAGGTCTTCGATTCTCATTTAGATTGTTTCGGTCAAAAATCCCTCGATCTCTATTTCGAGTTTTCAGTTGTCTACTGCTACATCCAAAACTTCGAAAAATCATAACTTCCCAATTCGAAGTCAGATTTGGGCGTTCTTTTTATGTATGTTCACGGTTTAATGATATCTACGATTTTCATTTAGATACTTAAGGTTAAAAAGTATTCTGTTAAAACTTCGTGTTTTACGTTTAATCGTATTGACGCTTTTGTTGTGAATCTTAGGTTGATCATAACTTCTTCGTTATATCTCGGATTTTAGTGTTCTTTATATTTCTGAAAACCTTGACATGATAACTACCATTTACAAAATCCAGTAGATGACTTTTGAACATTCTATTTTCAACAATAACTTCATTATATTAAAAGGGGTTACAATTCTTGACTTTTTAGGTCATTACATTGATTCGAAATATCGGGTTGTCACATCATCTCCCCGTTAGAGGGAATTTCATCCCGAAATTTAATGTAAGATAAATATTTGTGGATTAGGGAAATTGATTCGGATGCTTTTTTTTATTTGGTCTTCGCGCTCCCAAGCGTATTCGGGTCCTCGTTTTGCATTCCAGTGGACCTTCACAATGGGTATGCGACTTTGTTTTGTTCTTTTAATTTCCCTATCCATGACCTCAATTGGTTCCTTCGTAAAGTGGAGACTCTCGTTGATTTTGATTTCATCTAGAGGAACGATGAGGGTCTCATCAGACAGACATTTCTTCAAGTTTGACACATGAAAGGTAGGGTGTCCGCTATTAAGTTCCTGTGGTAGTCGAAGTTTGTATGCTACATGACCGATCCTTGCAAGGATCTCGAATGGTCTGATATACCTTGGGTTTAGTTTCCCACGTTTTTTGAAATGTATTAACCCTTTCTAGGGTGAGACCTTTAATAGTACTCGGTCCCCGACCTGAAATTCCAAGGGCTTCCGTCTTTTGTCCGCATAACTTTTTTGTCTGTCTCTTGAAGCCTTTACTCGTTCACGAATCTGAACAATCTTCTCAGTTGTTTCTCTTATGATTTCTAGGCCTGTGAGAGCACTGTCGGGTACGTGTCCCTTGACTAGTTATGTGTCGCCCACTTCAGCCCAGTATAGTGGTGATCTGCACTTGCGGCTATAAAGGGCTTCGAATGGAGCAACTTTAATGCTGGAGTGATAGCTATTGTTGTATAAGAATTTGACTAGTGGTAAATGGGTATCCCAGGCTTTACCAAAATTGATTACACAAGCTCTTAGCATATCTTCCAAGGTCTGTATGGTCCTCTCAATTTGACCGTCGGTTTGTGGATGGTAAGCGGTGCTCATGTCTAGTCTCGTTCCTAGAGATTGTTGTAGCGACTACCAAAATCGCGAGTTGAACCCACTATCTCTATCGGAGATGATGGATATTGGTACACCATGCAGTCGTACAATCTATCAGATGTATGTTCGAGCTAGCTTCTCCATCTTGTCGGTTTCCTTTATGGGTAGGAAGTGTGCGGATTTTGTTAATCTATCGACGATTACCCAGATGGTGTCTAGTCCACCTGCTGTCTTGGGAAATTTGGTTATAAAATCCATGGTTATCTGCTCCCACTTCCACTCGGGTATTTCGGGTTGTTGTAGTAATCCTGATGGATTTTGGTACTCTACCTTGACTTTGATGCAAGTCAGACACTTGCCCACGTAGGTAGCGATCTCTACTTTCATGTTCGGCCACCAATACCGTTTCTTGAGGTCCAGATACATCTTGTCCGAACCTGGATGCACTGAGTATCGAGTTTTATGAGCTTCGTTCATGACAACGTCTCTGAATCCACCAAACTTCGGGGTCCAGATCCGATCCACGAAGTAACGAACTCCATAGCCCTTGACCTCAAGATTATTATCCATTCCCCTTAAGGTTTCACTCATCACATTCTCTGATTTCAAGGCTTCCATATGAGCTTCCTTGATTTGCGTGGATAGGTGTGAATGGATCATCATGGTTAAGGATTTCACTCGGCGGCCCGAGTATTCCTTTTGACTTAGAGCATCAGCCACCATATTCGCTTTTTCCTAGATGATAACGAACTTCACATTTGTAGTCATTCAAAAGTTCGACCCATTGTCTTTGTCTCATGTTGAGTTCCTTTTGATTAAGGATGTGTTGTAGGCTCTTATGATCGGTAAAGATTGTGCATTTTGTGCCGTAAAGATAGTGTCTCCAAATCTTTAAGGCGAAAATGACTGCTCCTAGTTTGAGGTTGTGTGTAGTGTAGTTAACCTCATGCGTCTTGATTTGTCTCGAGGCGTAGGCGATGACCTTCCCTCGCTGCATCAGATCACATCCAAGACCTTGATTAGATGCATCACAGTAGACCACGAAGTCTTATGTTCCTTCTGGCAAGGATAATATAAGCGCGCTACATAGTGATTGCTTCAGTGTTTGGAATGCAGTGTGTTGTCTTTCTTCCCAATTGAAAATTACACCCTTCTGCGTCAAGGTGGTAAGTGGTTTAGCAATCTTCAAGAAGTTTTGTATAAATCTTTGGTAATATCCAGCAAGGCCCAAGAATTGTTAGATTTACGTTGGGGATCTTGGTGCTGACCGGTTCTCTATTGCCTTGATTTTGGAAGGTTCCACTTGTATCCCATCTTTGCTAACCACGTGACCTAGGAAATCTACTTTTCGAATCCAAAATTCGCACTTAGAGAATTTTGCGTATAGCTTCTCTTTTCTTAGAGTTTCCAAGATTCGTCGGAGGTGTTGGCCATGTTCCTCTTTACTCTTTTAATAAATGAGTATATCGTCTATGAATACGATCATAAATTTGTCCAGGAATGAATGACACACTCAGTTCATTAAGTCCATGAACACCACCGATGCATTTGTTAATCCAAAGGGCATCACTACAAACTCGTAGTGACCATAACGAGTTCGAAAGGCTGTTTTGGGAACATCTCCTTCCACGACTCATAGTTGATGATACCCAGATCTCAAATCGATGTTTGAGAAATAACTCGCTCCTTGGAGTTGGTTGAACAAGTCGTCAATGCGTGGTAGGGGATATCGGTTCTTGATAGTGAGCTTGTTGAGTTCCCGCTAATTGATACACATACGGAAAGATCCATCCTTCTTTTTTACGAACAGGACTAGTGCTCAGCTCCCTAAGGTAAGAAGCTCTGTCTGATGAATCCTTTGTTGTGTAGTTCCTTTAATTGGCTGGATAATTCTTGCATCTCAGCTGGCGCTAGACGATACAACGACTTAGCTACTGGGGTAGGTCCGGGAATTAAGTCGATTCTGAACTCGACTTGTCGTTCTGGTGGGACTCCTGGAAGATCTTCAGGGAAGACATCGGGAAAGTCGTAGACCTCTGGAATGTCTTTGAGGTCTTTCTCTTATTTTTCCTTATCTACTACGTGGGCTAAGAAGGCATGACACTCCTTACGTAGGTATTTTTGGGCTTTGACGCAATAGATGATTTGTAAATTGGTACCGGGTTTGTCACCATAAATGACAAGAGTTTCGCCATTTGGCAGATTTAGGCGAACAGACCTTTCGTGACAACGTATATTGGCATGGTGTAAGCTTAACCAATCCATACCGATGATGACATCAAAGCTCTTTATAGTGATCGTCATTAGATCGATTTGAAATGAATGTTCATTTAGAGTTAGTGTGCAGCCTATGTACATATCGTTTGTGCTTTCTGTTCTACCGTTTTCCATTTCTACTGTAAATGTCTTATTGAGTGATTGCGGATTCTATTTTAGAGTTAGCATGCATAAGCATTATTTTAGTATGTGATTGCGGATTCTACCCGTAACCACCGTGGTATCAGCTATTGCTTCGTTCTACCCTATTGCCAACACTCTTCCTATGCCGCCAACATTCCTTGCCTTAGGGCAGTTCCTCTTGTAGTGTCCAGCCTCACCGCACCCATAACACGCCTGACCCACATCCAATCCAGGGACTTGGGTGATTGGTCGAGCCGGTGCCTTACAGAAACGGGCAGTGTGCCCTTTCCTGTTGCAGTGCATCTCCTGACAATTTCCATTGTGATGGAAATTGCATTTGCTGCACTTTGGTAGGTTCCCAGCGTATTGCTTTTCTGGTACAGAGGTAACAGGAGCAACAGTGGGGGTAGTAGCGGCATGGATGACCACTATTTGTTGCCTCCTGGAAGGTTCCTGTGTAAACTGACTCTTCATCTTGTTCCAAAACTTCTTCTTCTTCTTGTTGTTGGTACTGATATTGTTGTTGTTGTTGTTTCCTATGGTTTGCTCCGAGACAGTAGTTGCGAGGCCTTGACAGATTCCATGGTCAACGAGAGCTTGTGCCAACTGTTTGGCGCTATCGAAAGTGACTGGTTTGGAAGCTAGTACGCTTCCCCGAATCTGGGGTGACAGTCCCCAGATGTGTCTTTCGATCTTCTTGCTAATACATAGTAGCGAAAGTAAAAGAACCATCATATATATAATTTAAAAGTTACATTGTTGAATGATACTTGTTCAAAACAAATTACAATATGATAACAAAAATGAGTTTTAAACTGACAACTTAGCTTCACTTCTCCAAAAGGTGAAGTCTACTTGTATTACTGGATCCATGAGAAATACAAGTAGTTTTGAAAGAGTGTCAACAATAAAGTTGGTGAGTTCATAAGTGTTTATGTATAAAATTTGTAAGTTTGGTATAAAATCACTGAGTTTACTTCTGAAAAATCAAATATTTTTCCATGAGTGGTGGTAGTTTAAAAGTTCCAAAACTTTAACGCATTAGTAGTTATCATGCCTAAAATAATAGATTTATGTATGTATCACTAAGACATTTGATAAACCTATAAATCATCGTATTTTTAATACTCCATGTGAGTTTTATAACCATGCTATTAAGCTAGACTGCCTGTAACAACGTTCTTCAAGCGTTGGAATGTTATGACGTTTGTCACCCCAGACCTGCCTGTCTAACTCTAGCTAACAGTTTAGGTGCGGGGTTGTCAATCCCGTATAGATCTATACACAAGTATCACACTCTCCCTACAAGAGATTATGGTATATAATACAGGACTTTAACTGCATACTTGAAAGGACGTGAAGTTGAATGTCTCACAAAACTTAGTATCAAATAGATTTACGTATGAAAATTCCATTCGTTCTTGTATATGAAAGTATTTCCTTGATATAGTACTCATAGTGTGTAAAATATCATGATCTCCTTGTAAACTATACCTATTATAGTTTTTCCAAAAGTGTGTTTCGTTTGTATAGCAAACCCTAGTGTAGTGTCGACTTTGTATGTAAAGTATAACGTTTGTAATAACATTATTGAACATTTATACTCAAAATATAAATAAATTGTTTGATATTTTTATAACAACATGATTCATTCCAAAAGACAAGGTGTTATCGTAATATGTGTTGCAGGCGAACGTTTTCATATGACGGTTAAAATAACATTTTGAAATGCATAGAAAACGATAGATATTTTCACACGATAATAACCGGGTGTTTACTTGTATCCCCCCTCCCTTAAAAGTATTTAAAAAGCAATTAAAACGTATTTAAAGTGTGTTTGTAGGGGTATGAACTCACTTGATAGACTGAAGATGGTGACATGAAAACCGAGCAGAACTTCGATAGGAGAAAACGGATTTCTCGGGATTCTCGGAAATCTCGGGAGTGTAAAACCTTCCTTCGGGACTTGGATGCGAAGAGTGGGGCTTCGGGATATTTCTTGCACGCAAAACGGGGTAAAAACACAAGAGAAGGAGAGAAAATGAGCAATTATGCCCTTTTATAGGGGTTGGAAACCTTCGGTACGCGGGGCGTAACTCCGGGTTACGCGGGGCGTACCGGACGTCATGCATGACCACATCCTCGTCTGCCGGACTTCGGATGGGACGGGGCATAGAGGCGTAAAGTGGCGATGTGGACGATCTGAAGCGTAGCACCCAAGTACACTGGGCGTACGAGGGTATGTTGGGCGTAACTCGTCTCGGTTTGTGCACCTCGAACTTGTAAAATCCGTAACTTTCGCATACGAGCTCCGTTTTTGATGTTCTTTAAAAAGTATTTTATTAAAACTTCATGTTTTACGTTTAATCGTATTGACGGTTTTGTTGTGAATCTTAGGTTGGTCATAACTTCTTTGTTATAACTCGAATTTTAGTGTTCTGTATATTTCTGAAAACCTTGACATGATAACCATCATTTACGAAATCCAATAGATGACTTTTGAACATTTTATTTTCGACAATAATTTCATTATATTAAAAGGGGTTACAATTCTTGATTTTTTAGGTCATTACATTGATTCGAAATATCGAGTTGTCACACAAGGGTGCCAATTGCTTGTGAAGGACTGATTCAAACAACATAAATTTTTGAGAAAGAAATTATGGTGTGATCAGAGGAGAGGAGCTTGGCTTCTAGATTAAGGATTTCAATTCATTTAGCAAAGTGGTGACCTCCATGAAGCTTTTACTATCATCAGAAGATAGTTGAGTGATTTGTGGACTTAAAGCTTCATACAATTTGACAAACTTCGTAACCACATCTGCTATAATATCCATCTTCTGATTAAGAGATGCATAGTCATGTTGTGCAATAACAATATCCTTGGTCATGTCATCTCTCAATTTATGAAGTTTCGAATTAACATTTTCCCTTACCTTCTTCACATCTTGCACAAACAAAACATGTCTTTCTTTAGCAACCCTCCTTAAATCTCTAACTTCTTCATTAAATGTTGAAGATTGAGATTTGATTCGAAGCTCATTGTTCTTATCATTACTATCCACCTTCTCAAGGATTCGAGATTAAGAAGCACCAAGCAGAGTAGAAAACTTATTTAACAAACGAGCTTCCTGGTCTTTTAACATGATATCCACTTCAATACTAGATAAGGAATGCATCGGCTTGAGATTGAATGTTCGAATTGAGCTTTTTGTTCAAAATCTTAAATTGTTTTCCCGACATCAACATGTGATCGGGAATATCTTCTTCTTCTAGATCAAACTCAAGCTCATCGAAAGTGCCTCCAAACCCTCCATCATCATTTTCAGAATCATCAATAGGTTTTGGTGGTTCATTAGATTTTGGTCGATCAGTAGATTGGGAAGAAAACAAAAAAGTGATAGGTTGATTGAGAATTTGTGTAAATGTTGGTGAAGATGAGATTGTAGGTGTAGGAATTATAAATGGTGGTAAAGAAACAAGAGTACTCGAAATAGGTTTGGAAGAAACTATAATAGGAATACCTTGAGATGATTGAGCACCACTCACATAAACATGTGTACCCGTATCAGATACGTTTGCAACAATGTTTGAAATTGGAACCTCCTCAGAAACAGATTTGGTTACAACAATTTCGAGTGGATTTGTTGTAGTTGGCATTGAAACAGATGTAATGATCAGTGGGGATGATAGTGTTGGAGAATGCGAACCCCAAGGTGTCTCTAAAATAATCTCACGGTCTGATGACTCATCAAGAACCACCAGTTTGCATTTCTTGCTCTTGTTGCTGATTTTCTTCGCCAAATCCTCAGCACTTCACTTCTTTGTGGAAGGTGAAACTAGTGCAAGAAGCTCACGAACTTTCACTCCTTGCCTATCCAGCCGAGCTTTGTGAATAATTGGAGATTGATCTTCAGATGAAGTCCGCTACTTATGAGACAATTTCCTCATCCTTTTTAACAAACCCACTTTTGAAGAGATTACTTCCTTCGAAGATTTAGCAACAATCTTCTCCTCAGTCTTCTCAATTTCAGTTGTAATCTTCTTAGGAGACTTGGACTTAACTTGTTTCTTTGGAGACTTAGACTTAACATGTTTCTTTGGCTTTCATGTACAACATCATCAACTTCCTTTGTCGTCTTCTTAACTTTCTCAGAAGAACCAACATCACTCTTGTGCAACAAAATCCTAGTTTCAACTGAAGGATTAACATGTTTCAAGTATTCCACCAGTATTGAATTTGTGGGATCAACTTTCTTTAGCATTCCATCAGGAATTCGAGCAACATTGGGAAATATGTCTGAATTATCTTCAACTGTCTTTGGAAAATGATACTTCATGAATTATGCCTTAGCCTCATCTGCTGGAATCGGAATACCCTCTTTCTGATAAACAAATTGAAGAATTAGACTCCAGTAACGTGCATACAAAATTTATTTAACCACATTCGTGTTTTCTAGTCTCTTGATGAACTCTATCCAAATTTGAGTGGCATAATCAACATTTAGATCATAGTACAAGCTTGCTACCATTGCATAAACTTCCATTCTCCCCTTTTCAAGCCCTACACTTCACCCAGTTAAGCAACGAAGATATATCCCAAACAAGAAATTCCATATACAAGGAAGACCAGACTTCTTGAATGTTTAGATTTTGACAAGTGGTGGTTGATGACTCATATCATTGAACATGTACATTATCTGAGCACTTGTAAATTGAAAGAATGGTGATGAATTTGGAATCGCCAAGATTTGAGTAAACGTCTTCTTCGTGAGTCTCACTCGCTAGTCATTCAGCAGATTAAATGTGATGGCATATGTAGCGTTGTTGTAAGAAGCAGTAGAACCAGCCATTGATAACCACGACATCAAAACCTCAAAAGCATTAAACATTGCAGTGGAAAGACCTGAATGTTGAAGAGCAACAATTAGCATCTTGAGTTCTTCAGGATATAGTGATACATCTCCTTCAACCTGATAGTTAGTGCTTTGAATCTTCATAATCGGTTGGGAAACAACTTCTTCAGTAGTGGTGTTTTGAGTATCAGCCATTGTTGAAAGATTGAAAGGAATTTTGAAGAACAGAGAATTACGGCATTTTGAACGTCTGCATTTTTGAACGCGTAATTATAAAAGGATATAAGAATTTCCTTTTATATGTTTCTTGTGAATTTGAATCTGAAACGATATTAGCATTAAATGAGATCCGACGTGGCTCCTTGGAAATCGCACCCTATCGCCGATAAATTATCCACGCGTGAAAAAGAAACCATCACATCTTCCTTAAAACCCGGAAAGAATACAAATAGTCTTTCATACAGCTTGTTTGTACATTTCAATAGAATAGTAACCATCACTAGCCTTCGGTATGGAAGTAGGGCTCTTTCACTTTTAGGATGAAAAGCGAAGTCATATGCCAGATTGTCGAAATCATCAGCCTGAATTGGTATTACTCAGAACATCAAGGATTTCGTGAGTGCAGTGTTCCAATGGAATAAGATAAGTAGCAAATTAAGAAAAAATTTGGATTTTGTGATGTCGAAAATAAAACTTCGACACAAAAGCAATTAAACTCCGGGCAAAGATTGCTTCATTAATTATCAAGAGAGATAATCAACAGCTTGTGTGGTTTCCCATGATTTACAATCGAATACTAATAAAGAAGTATCGAAGGGCTTCTTTTTCAAGATTTTATGGGTGGCTTAAAATTTCTTTACATGTCAACCTAAACATAAGGTGAGTAATTGTAACAAAAATTACTTGTGTGACTAGTGTAGTCAGTGACAAGTATGCTTTGGATTAATTTGAAAGTGAAGGTTGAAAGAAGTGATACTCACACAGTAATTATATTAAAAAAATAATGTTCAGCTAGATCTTGTTGGGTAACAAATGTTGTGGGTTTCAAACATTTGATCAAGACCACTCATAACGAAAGAATATGATTTGGAGTATCGAAAATTGGTACAGAAAAAAAATGTTTCGTAAAAATCTAGAACATAGTTCCCCGTCAATTCCTTAAAAAAATTTTGAAAAATTGGGTTTCACTTTCATCACGGCCTCATGAATCAAGATCATAAACACAAAGGTTTCATATGTCTAAGTCATGATTGGTTTAATCAATGACCTCTTGGACATACTTCATTGTGTGTGAATTGTGTTAGATGTTTGGGATGAAAAAGATGGTTTCAAGAACTCAATTGTACCTCTGTTTTTGGACCAAACATATAACTCTTAACTCATTTGAGAAGAGTTAGGTAGCTCAATAGACTAATATGAATGCAAGCCTGATTGGGAAGAAATTTTTGTAATGAAAAATTTCATTAAGGCTTTCGAAATCACTCCTTGAGTTAATGGAGGCTTGGGTCGACATCTTGCAGCATGGTTGTAGGGACATTCTAACTAGTACAAAGTTTATAAATGTTACCTTACCCTGGAACTGAAAGCATGACCCTTGTGAAAACTTCCTTTTTGAATCACAGGAAACCACACAAGCTGTTGATTATCTTTTTGGTATTTTATGTTTGTGTGGTTTCCCGTGATTTACAAAAATCTTTTTGTTCTTTTATGTTTTTGAAAAGAAATAACATATTTTTGTGTTTTTGAAATTTTTTGAAAATTAAAACAAATAACAAAAAAAATCTTTTTGGATTTTTGATTTTTCGAAAATATAAAAACAAAACAAAAATAAAATCTTTTTGAATTTTTGATTTTTCGAAAATAAAAAAATACAAAACTTACGAAGATTATTAATGTGATCTATACTTCAAACTGTCGAATTCGAAGCGTTTCGAAGCGTTGACTATGAACATTAACTTTTGACTTTGACAGTTGTCCTGCTTCTCTATTCGTTTGAATCATTCTTTCGAACAGAACCCCCTTCGACCATTCCCAATCCTGTAAAATTTCTAACAAATGATTTTTCGTCCAATGCTTTTGTAAAAATATCAATAAGCTGATCAATTGTTTTTACACAATGAACTTCAATATTGCCATCTTCCACATGATCTTTAATAAAATGATAACGAAGTGCAATATGTTTAGTTTTCGAATGGTGTACTGGATTATGACAAATGTGTATAGCATTTTGTGAATCACAATACAATGGAATCTTTTTCATATTAATTGCATGATCACGGAATTGACTCTGGATCGATATGATTTTTGAAGTGCAAGCGGAAGCTACAACATACTCAGCTTTAGCACTTGACATTGCAACACATGTTTGCCTTTTCGATTACCAACTTACAAGCTTCCCATCCAACAACTGACATCCTCCACTAGTACTTTTTCTGTCTAGAGTACATCCACCCAGATCTCAATCTAAAAAAGCTTGAATGAAAAATCCTATTTTTGAAGGATACCACAATCCTAACGAAATTGTTCCTTTGAGATAACAAAAAATATATTTCACTGTAGTCAAGTGTGGTTCTCTTGGATTTTCTTGATACCTAGCACAATTACATACAACAAACATGATATCAGGTCGACTTGCTGTAAGATAAAGAAATGAACCTATCCTACTCCTGTATAAAGTAAGATCAACAGTAGGTGTATCTAACGAAGGTGTTAGCCTTGTTCCAACCGCCATTGATTAAAATTCCTTCACTACTTTGAAGAATGTTTAACCCAAAAAAAATTATTGATTTTTCCCATCATGCTCATTTTGAATTGGCTTTTCATCAAACTTTTGAATTCACTAGACAAAGCCGGGTCAGTAGAGCAAAAAATAATAGCATCAACATAAATTTGAACAAGCATAAGACGATTCCTAACTTTCTTTCGATATATTGTAAGGTCAATTGATCCTTGTTTAAATTTAAATTGTTTTAAGAAATTGGTAAGTGTTGCATACCATACTATTGGTGCTTGTTTTAACCCATATACTGCTTTATCTAATATGTAAACTTGATCAAGATATTCTTTATTTACAAAACCTGGAGGTTGTTCCACATAAACAGTCTTTTCGATTTCTCCATTCAAAAATGTAGACCTCACATCCATTTGATAAACATCGAAATCTTTATGAGCTGCATAAGCCAAAAATATTCGAACAATCTCGAGTCTTGCGACAGGGGAAAAGGTTTCTTCATAATCGATACCTTCTTGTTGCGAATATCCTTTAACAACTAATTGTGCTTTATTTCGAATAATATTTCAATCCTTGTTGGTTTTATTTTTGAAAATCCATTTTAATCTGACAATCGAAACATTTTCATGTTTAGGAATTAATCTTCAAACCTTGTTTCTTTCGATCTCAGCCAGTTCAGATTGCATTTCAACAACCCACTATGAGTGTTCAATTGCAACCTTAACTATCTTTGGTTCTACTTTCGAAATGAGAACATTAAAGCAAAATTCTTGATGAGTATTTAGGACCTCATTCTTTGCATGAATTTGAGCTCTAGTCAAAACACCATCTTGTGGTTTCCAATGACTTGTTCTTTTGGATGATCTCTTGTTCATTTTTCCAAATGTCGATATGCTGGATCAAAGTCCAAAGGTGCAACTTTGTATATTTCTTAATTTTTGGATACTACAATAGAATTATTATCATTTAGTTTATGAAATTCATCATTTTGATCAAGATTTATGTTTTCACTATCATTATGCTCCCCCTCAACATAATTATCATATTGATTATCTCTCTCGAAACTTATATTCCCACTACTATTCTCCCCCTCAAAAGGCTGCCCCCCCCCCCCTCCTTGATATTTGAAGGTACATTCAAGTGCTCCCCCTCCACTTGTGCATCTAGCATACTTTCTCTATTAGTAGTTGGATCTGATGTAACTGTCGAATCATCAGGATGTTTCAAAAATTCTGGAATGTGATTATCAGCAGCATTTACTTCAACATCAGTAGCTCTTTCTGGAACACCAAAAATTAAATCAAAATTAAAATCAGATGAATTATAAGTTTCAGATTCATCATTTGATTCATTAAGAATTGGTTGTTGTTCGAAACATTTTTCAACTTGTTTCACATAGTAATCGTCAAAAGTTAGATTCAACGTCTCTTCAACTTTTCGTGTTCGTTTATTTAGAACTCTGTATACAACAGAGTTAGTTGAATATCCCAAGAAAATTCCTTCATCATCCTTAGCTTGAAATTTCAAAAGATTATCTTTGAGATTCATAATAAAACACCTGCAACCAAAAACATGAAAAAAATTTACATTAGGTTTTCAGTTATTTATGATTTCATACGGAGTAACATTGAAACGACGATGAATAAATGATCGATTTTGAGTAAAACATGTTGTCGAAAACGGCTTATGCCCATAAATAGTGAGGTAGATTCGCATATGTCAACATTGTTCTTGCTGCTTCGCAAAGAGACCTATTCCGCGTTTCAACCACACCATTTTGTTGTGGTGTATATGGAGATGAGAAATTATGCAAAATTGCTTTCTCAATTAAAAACAAATCAAACAATTTTTTTTTAAACTCAGAACCATTATCACTTTTGATTTTTCGAACTTTCTTCTTTAGACTCGTCTCAATTTTCTTGAAAAATTCGATGAGCAACGTAAGATTTTAACCTGAGAAAATATACCCAAGTAAATCATGAAAAATCATCAACAATAACCAAAATGTATCATTTCTTCTTGAGATTTTCAACAGTTGATGGTCCACAGAGGTCAATATGAGGAAATTCCAATGGTTCAACAATTTTCGAATCTTGAGAATTGGATGCCCTTTTCGATGTTGTTTTCCTTGTTCGCAAGCTGACATAAAGTATCATTGTCAAATTTTAAAACTGGTAAACCTCGAACAAGATCTTCAATTACCAACTTATTCAGATTACGAAATTTAAATGTGATAACCGTCGATGCCACAACCAGCTAACATAAGTTGCGGCTTTCGAAAGTAAACAAAATGAAGGTTTCCCAACAATAGGTTTGTGTAGGGTTATCCACACGAGGTGAACGAGATTTTTCGTTTTATCCACACGAGTTGAAAATTTTGTTTGTGTAGGGTTAAACAATCATTTTTCAAACTTTTTCTTGGCATATATTTTTGATTGCTTTTTATTTGACACTACATGCCAAAAACAATTCTTTATTGCCTGTCTTTTCAAAATTTGATTTTCCTTCGAAATTTTTTCAACAAGATCCTTAAATTATTGTGAATTAAGTTTTACAGACTCATTTGTTTCATTAGATTCTTGTTTTAAAATCTTGTTTGTATTTTCTTGATTTTCAGTCCATTGCGATGTGGTTTTTGTCTTTGAAAAACATATGAATTCTTTATCAGATTATTTTCGACAGTGCTTTGATTGGAAAAGAATCCTTCGTCTGATGTTTTCTTATTATCTTCTTCAACCATTTTGTTAAATTTCGGTTGGATTTTATCAACATTCCCTTTCGTGACAAACACTTGATTTGGAAAGATAACATTCTTTTCTGTTTCATAATTATTCAACTCTTATTCTTCATTCTTATCATCACTACTATCAGTTTGGATGTCTCGTACAGTCACATGATCAAAGTAAAAAATGTTCGAAGTAGAGGGTCTATCAGTGTTATCCTCAACCATCGAATCATTACAGATTTCTTTACCTTTTGACTTAGATGTGACTTTAATAACAGATAACTGAGAACAATCAATACTTTCCTCCTCCTCAATTTCACTAATTTCGCTATAAAACTATCCGAATTATGATCGATATCAGCAAAATTAGATTGAGAGTCAAGTTTCGAATTCTCAGTTCTTTTCAAAGTTTTGAGTTGTTCACTTTTAGTCAAAGTATCATTCACTATCTTAACAAGTTCATTAGCATTCAAATATTCATATATTTTAACAATACATAAGCAAATCGATTATCAGGCACTTTGTCGAATTCTGCTATGGTTTTCTCACAATCATAAGATAAGCTGTAAATCTTCTCTCTTTCAAAAGTAAGAAAAGGCAATAATTTCCTATGTTGTTCTTTGCTAATATTAGAAGAATGATGTAAATCAGATAATTTTGCATACGATCTTTTGGCAGAATTATAGTAAATGTTTCGTTGTGCTAAAAGCATTTTTACATCACTCTCCAAATTTTCTCTATCACAACCAAGATTTTTCAATTGTAATTCCAAAGAGTCTACTCTGCTCTTTTTTGAATCCAACAAATTTTGCACCTTTAAAAACTGTGTACTAAGTTTCTTAGCTTCGTTACTAGCAGATACAACAATAGAATCGAAATAAGCAACAATATCGTCGAAAGCAGTTATTTCAGAATCATAAGCTTGTAAAGGAATGTTAAAAGATTGAAGAATAGAATGTACCTTAGTTTTCATCGGTGATTTGTCACCATATTTGGTCACAAAACAATGACCTGTCACATTTTCGTCCTCATCCACTTCAAATTTTGCGAATATAGCACCATGAGTTGGATTTCTCATCTCTTCATCATCATCAGATCCTGAAGACCACATCTTATACGTGTCATCCTCCTCACATTCACCTCTTGCAACCAAAGACATCCCTTTTGCTTTTGTTCGAACCTCTTCCAATTTCTCTACATAGTACGCTTCGTCCTTGATTTTATTCTTTTTCTCTTCCTTCTTACGAAGCATGCAATCATTAGCCAAATGTTTTGCTATGTTGCAATAATGGCAGTCAATACCCAAATCTCCTTTAAGTTTCTTCTCAGCTTTAGCTTCAGTTGCCTTCACATCATTCTTCTAGAATTTCTTCTTTTCCTCACCCACAGACTTATTGACGAGACTTCCTTTCACATCGCTTTGCTTCATCTTGGGATTGAAAGGTTTCTTGAAAAACTTTTTAACTCGGTTGTTCGAGTAAAAACAAATTGCCTCATCATCAGAATTCATTATAAATCCTTCTTCATCAAAATCAACCTTCTCAACTGCTTCTTTCTCGGACATTTTCAAAACAAGAGCTAAAGGACCTCCCAAGCTAAGTTTTGACTCTTCAGCCATGTCATTCGCTTCACTTTCGTGAGTCTTCAACTGATTATACAAATCATTCAGATATGAAATATCGAAGCTTTATTGATTCTTCACCATCATGCTAACACTCCTCCATTCCTTACAAAGTCCCATCACAAAACTGAGATTGAACTCCATAGATGACCTTGTGATTCCATAACGATTGCATCTATATATTAGTTCATTAAGATGCTCATAGTAAACTTCAATCATTTCATTCTCTCTTTGTCTGAACTCTTTCAACTCCACAAGACACTGCTTAACAGAATTTATCTTCGTTTTCTCGCTTCCCTGATATTTTTCCTTAAGAGCGTTCTATATTTCCTTTGTAGTTTTACAACTGTAACAACCCGAAGCTTTCTATCGTCGAAAACCGGTTCTACCCGTAAAAATTCGCCGTTTATCAGTTCGTTCTGTTTTCGTTTTGGGTTAAATTATTTAAACTTACATGTTTATTATAATCTAATGAGTGTCCAAACCCCTTAGGAACTCATGAAATTAGCCCAAAATCTTTATTTCAAAAAGTTTAGAAACATCCTCACCGGGTTACGGAAACTTAATCGGGTGCGACCAAAAGCCCCGTTTAATGCCGGTATCGAGTAGAATTCCACCGTGTCCATGTTTTGAGACCTATTTTAACGTGTTCAAGCTTCCATTTGAAGCTTTTTCTTCCTCTCTCTACTCTCTCTCTAACCTCTCTCCTCAAACTCAAGAATTATGTCCAAAATCATCAAATTTAAGCTCCAAATCACTAAGGTAACTACCCTAACTCCTAGTATAACATCTTAGACCTTCAAATTCGAGTTCAAATCATGGAATAAGACCATAATCATGAGTTTACGGCCCTAGAACAGTTGTAGGCCGTGAACTCACATAAAATGGGTTTTGGAGCCCAAAAACTCTTCCAATCGACCTTTGGAGCTTAGATATGGCTTAATGGATTAATGGATCGGACTTAGAACACCTTGAACTTAATTTTTGGAGAGTAAACATGAGTTTACTGCCCAAGATCATGCTTGGGCCGTAAACTCCATATCATGGAGAGTAAACACATATTAAGGGGGTTTTTAAGCCCTTAAACCCTTCCAAAACACCAATAAGGCTTAGATACGACTTGTAGAATTATGGAATTGGACTTGGAACACCTTGAACATAAATTTAGAGGAGTAAACTTGAGTTTACTGCCCAAGAACATGCTTGGGCCGTAAAATCATATTCTTGGGGAGTAAACTCCTCTAAATGTGTTAAAATGCCACATTAACACACCTAAAGCCTTGGGATAAATTCTAGAATTGTTTACAAACAAGTATTGGACCTTAAAACGTATAAAATCACCCTTTCATAAGATTTCACAACCATGAGGGTGTTCATGGGCCGTAAACTCTTAAAAGCATGCCAAAAGTCCCCAAAAAATTGATACAGGGCTTAGGAAAAATCATTAGAATCATGTGTGATTGATTTAGGACCAAAACTTTAAGAATTGGATGTGAGAGGGGAGTTTATGGCCGTAAACTCCATGTTTACAGCTGTAAACTCCAATAAATGGTCCCTATGTGTGTTATAATCCATTCCAAAGCCAAAAACCCAAGTCTAGCAATTATTCCCGAGTGTTATGAAGCCATTTTGCACCCAAAATCAACCTCCATGAGTTCACGGCTGTGAACTCATATGGATGAGGTGTTTAGGGTAGTAAACTCCTTAAGGAGTTTACTCTTGAAGAGTAAACTCCATTCCCTAGTCATGCAAGTCCTTAAATGCCTCCCGGGTCCTTCGAAACATTTGTAATGGGGTGTTTCCGCAACTAGAAGTGTATGTCCCTAACAAATAAATTAATCTAAGTCCTAATTAGATACAAATGTGTATCTTTTCATAAATCATAGGAACTTCGTGCGTTTGCAAACCCAAAAACGACGTTTAGCATCCAAACCGACACATTCCGCGATTGGTGAGTTCATACCCCTACTCTTTTTCAATGGGTTTTCAATGTTTTCAGGGGGGGAATACAATCAAGATATAAATGTTTTCAAAACATAACACTGATGTATTTCAAATAATATCTAGCAAACTTATAAATACCTTGACCCCTTATGTATTATGCTGAGCATAAGGGATGATTTATCAACTACAGCTATATGAATTTCAGTTAAGGAAATAACCAAACTAATCAAATTATTATGGGAATAATTTGGGATCCTTTAGTTCTTGTTTAATCATGTATTTATATATATATATATATATATATATATATATATATATATATATATATATATATACAGTTATTAGATAAACTATGTCTGATTCAGTTTATCTCCGTTTCATTTGAATGTATTGCCAGATAGTTTCATTGTATGTATTTCATTGTATGTATCTATATTCACTGTATAATATTTCATAATTAGTTTTATGTTTGATATCGTATGAGAACCATGTGAATAATTTAATAGTAGTTTGTGAGTTTTGTCATTACCCTTTAGGTCATCAGTAAATCCTCCCCGGAAGTGTAACCAGAGTCTCCTGGAGGGAGAGCGTGGAATTTGTGAATAGATCTATTCGGGACTGACAATCCCACACCTTAACTGCTAGCTATAGTTAGGCGGGTACGCCTGGGGTGACAAATTCTGGATATCGTCCGACGTCTGACAAGCATCAAGGAGGTCCCTTTGTTGTATTAGCATGGTTACCCGACTCACAATACGTATAAATATAAGTTTATTCACGGCTTGGGTTTGGTTTTGAATTTGATTCCATTCCATATCTACTTCTATTATTAGTTTCTGTATCTAGTACGGGAGGGTAGTCCTATGGTTCTCAGTCTATTGATCTTATATCTAGTATGGGATGATAGTCCCATGATTTCAACATATATCTTGTGCGGGATGGTAATCCCATGGTTTTCAACTTATATCTTATACGGGATGCTAATCCCACAGTTTTGAAACTATATTTAATACGAGATGATAATCCCATGGTTAGGAAATCTTGTATCTAGTCCGGGATGGGAGTCCCATGGTTTTCAACCTATATTTTCATGTATATCAAACTGTCTTGCACTTAGTACGGGATGTGAGTCCCATGGTTTTCAAACCACTTTCCATCTATAGTTCACATATATCAAACTAATTTATATCTAGTTCGGGATAGTAATTCCATGATTCTCAATAAATAGTTTTATGTATTAAAGTATACTCTGTGATATTCAACCGGTCTTGCATTTAGGAAAATGTGGGATTTTCCTGGGGTAAAATACAATAGATAAACGAATTAGTAACAAGGGACAACTAAACTAACTTGATACAAGAAAATATGGGATTTTCTTGGATAACAAACCTTTTCGGAGAACTAAAGGAAACTGGTACACTTTCAGAAAACAAACATCTTATGAACTCACCAGCTTTATGCTGATTTTCAAACTGCTTGTATTCTCAAGTCCGCATTAGACAGGTACCTGGTGATCTCTTTTGGTGAAGACGGAGTGCGTACAAGACTCGTCTCATTTTGTTCGTATATACTATGTATTACACTTGTACAATTTACTTTTGAAACAAATGTAAACTTTTGCATACATGTAATGTAATGGTTGTTTACTTTGATTACTATGTGCATTGGATTTGATACTCAACGTGGAGTCAACCCCGGAAATGTTTCCGCCTTTGGTTTTCGGGGTGTGACAACAACCACGAACGTAATTATAAACTATAGGTGGTAATGTACCTCGCAATTCTCTCAAACATCGTTTTTCAATGTTCTTCATCCTGGTGGATTGTTCAGTTGCAGCAAGTGTTGATCCAGATGATCCAATAGTCTGAACATTCAATGGAGGTTGAGCTATTCATCTAATGCAGCTCCACAGTTCCTCGTCCAATCTGTTCAAATAGTCCTCCATTCGATTAGTGCACTGATCATAGTATGCTAGAATCAACATAGGAATCTTCGTGGAAGATCCTAACAGATGAGAAAATGAAGTCATCGTGTTCATGTTGAAATTCGTCATTGATGTATAGATAATATTTTTCCAAAAAACTTGAAGAAATTTGAAATTGGATTAATGAATTGATCAGAAACTCAAAATCGATCACTCGATTACACAATTCAAACGCAGAATCAAATCAAATCTGTAGATCAGAGATGATTTTTTAGAATTGAACAGTGCGGAAACTTTTAAGACAAATTCACAACTCAGAAACTAGTGATTCAATTGAAAATCAAATCTTCACAGGATTGATTCCTGCTCTGATACCTATTGTAGAAGTGTTTACTCGCGTACAAACAACAAATCAGAGTAAAACAATTGTAATATTAACACACAAAGTAAATAAGTTTTGGTTTCAACTCATATTACCTTCAAGAACACGAGTACGAAACTGATAGTAATTCTGTAAAGACTCTCTACTATCAACTCTATGTTCATCTCCTATTTATAAGAGGCTGAAAGTACAAACAATACTAAAGCTAAACACATAAGCTTCATTAATAAAATGCCTTAGCAAATACATAATGAAAAATACGAAATAGACAATACACAGACTTCGATATATTACAAGACATTTCGAATCTACAGAGGAAACAAGCTGAACTCATACAAAAAGGAAATAACATAAAGTATAAGAAACAAGGGAGTAAACAAAAGACTTTCTCAATATGTGGAGCATGTGACATTCGGAGCATTGACTGTATCAATTCAAAGCTAGTGGTCCTTATTTTATGCTTATTACCCCCGACAAGCTTAAGGATGGGACAAACTTGAAGCTTGGTACAAACATGTTCAATACATGTTTTTCCGAGTGGATTAGTTAATTTATCAACTAGTTGATCAATGGATAACATTAGACTGACTTTGAGTAAACCACCTTCAACTTGTTCACGTATAAAATGGAAATCCAATGCGATGTGCTTTGAGCGAGTACTGATTATCGGGTTCTTGGTTAAGAAGATGGCACCTGCATTGTCACATAGAAGAAGAGGAGTTCAGGATATTGGAGCACGTAAATCATAAATAAGTTGTTTAAGTCATAACAACTCCGCACTTGTGTAAGCAAGGGACTGTTACTCTGCTTCGATACTAGATCAAAAAACAACTCGTTGTTTGCAAGAGGTCCAACTTATAAGATTAGAACCATGAAATATAACAAACCCATATTGAGATCTACTATCATCGAAATTGGACATCCATCTAGCATCCGAGTAGGCAACCAAGGAGGTTGATGTATTGGGGGTAAAGTGGAGACCGTGAGTAAGAGTACCATTCATATAAAAGTATGTATTTAACAGTTTACCAATGTAAGGTAGTAGGAGCATGCATGTATTGGCAAACACGGTTGATAGCCAAGGCAATATCAGGTCGAGTAATAATAGCATATTGTAGAGAGCAAACTATTAGTCTTTATTTTGTTAGATTGGAAAATGGTTCACCGTGACTCGTGATTGTTTAGTTTCATGGCGGGATCGGCTGGAATAGAAACATGTTTGGATGAAGTCATATCACCCTTTGCAATAACCTCTTGAATATATTGTTGCTGAGAAACGGTTAGACGTGTATTCGATCTTGTAATTTGAAGACCCAAAAAATAATGTAGCGAGCCAAGATCACGAAGAGAAAATGTCTTGTTGATTCGGTTGATAAATTGATCAAGAAGGGTAGCATTATTTTCGGTCACTATGACATTGTTGACATATTAAAAGAATGTAGATGGTGACATGGATGGAGTTATGAACAAACAATGAGGTGTCGGATTGACAAGCTCGAAACCTATTGGTAATCAGGTAGTGTTTAAGTTTGGAAAACCAAGCTCGCGGAGCTTGTTTCAAGCCATATAGAGCTTTATTTAATAGGCAAACTAATGGGTTTTAGGTAAAACAAATAAACTAGAAAAACAATTCCTAAGTTCACATGCAACCTACTTTGGATCTATGTTTTAACAATTTAACATATAACTTTGAATTGCAAAACAAGAACCCTAAGGAGAGAGGCTATTTTCGAAATTAACCAACTAGGGTTTTAGAGTTACATACCTTTCAATTGTTATGGCAAACAATTGGTAATCCTTTAATCTTGATCTTCTTGGAAGCCTAGCACCACAATTGTAATGCCTCTAATAGAATCACACCCAAGAGCTACCAGAAGGAAACTTGTGAGGAGAGAGGCTAGGGTATGCAAAATCGGCCTATGGTTTCTTCAAGAGAAGGAGTGCCAATTTTGGGTGCCAGGAGGCTCCTTATATAGCTGAGGGATCTAGTGTTAAGGGAAAATACTAATGTTCCTTTGCTTGGGGCCTAAGCATATCTAAAGGCCTTATCCAAGCCCCTTGGACGAAAATATTAGGGTTTCCCCTATAGATTTCGCCCACCCCCTTCCAAGGAGGTTTTGGAACCTCCCATTCAACTATTATATGCAAACTAGTCCCCGTACTTTATAATTAATACAGTTAACCCCAAAATTAATTCTAATTAATTTCTGGATAACTATTAATTAAACATTATGATTTCTAATTAATATATTAATCATTTAACATATTAATAAATCATTTATATTAATTTATTTATCTTATAATAAATCAATATCTCTCCTTTCATAATTTCCTTGTCCATTTGCTAGGTTTGAGGGCAACCCAAAAGTATTGTGGTGCTATCAATTCAAGTACATACCAATTATAGTTATGGGCTTAGACACCTAATCCAACAGTCTCCCACTTGGATAAGTCTAACTATAATTGTTAGTATGACTTCTAAATTTGACCAACAAATTGTAGCTTCCAAAAGTTGCTGCCGAACTCTGACCCAGTCAGTTACGTGTCCTAAGATAAGTGATAATGTGACCCTTCATTCTACTAGATATCCCTAGACATAAGACATGGAATATAATCAATCTCTGTGTCCAGAATCTATGTTTCCCGATTTCTGATTTACGATGATATAACACTTCTAATCGAACACATCAATTTAGTCCTGGTTGGGCCCAACACAAGAGTCAACACCAAATCATCAAAGGGCCCACATATATCGCGTTTCCCGTTTGTCACACCCCAAAACCGGAATGGCGGAAACGTTCTGGGGTGGATGACTTCATGTCAAGTATCACAACATATGCAGTATAGTAATCAAAGTACAACAGCCATTGCATTAATAGTAATAGTTTTACATAGTTTACATTTCATGGAAACATCAAAGTAATACAGAAACTAGTATAGATGCAGCTCGGTACTAAACTATCTTCAACAAAAGCTCCTAGGATGTACCTGTCTATTATTGACCTGAGAATACAAGTTATTTTGAAAGCGAGTATCAGCATTTTTATAAATGCTGGTGAGTTCATAAGTAATTAGTGTCATTTGTGTAAGTAAACCTTTTACTCAAAATATCTTTATAAAAGTAGTAGTTTAGAATCTACAGTGTATTAGTGTTCTTTCTAGAAAATCCTATATTTTCTATTTAAAAGCAGTCTTCTATCAAGACTCGACAGTGTTATGTTTTAAAGAGCGATTTTCCCTGAAATACTATCATTACCAAAATACGATATTTGACGTTAAAGAAAGTAGGAGAATATCAATAGTAAAAACATTAGGGAAAATAACACATGCCTCAGCAGTAAATACTGCTGACTAAGGCAAAAGAAATCATAGACTCCAGGAGAGTATCGAATGAATGATACGCCTGGCTCAGTCTAACATATGGAAACACAGACCCCAGACGGTATCAAATGTACGATACGGCTAGCAAGGTCTAAAACAAGGGAGCACATATCCCAGACAGTATCAAATGAAAGATACAGCTAGCAAGGTCTAAACAGTGAAACACACACCCCAGACAGTATCAAAGGAAAGATACAACTAGCAAGTTCTAAAACAAAGATCGATCCTAAGAGTGTTGATTCAGAATAGAATGTAAATTCTCGTTACCTTAAGGCCATGAATTATAAGGTAAACATGGAGATACTCATAACCATACTGATTGACACTAGAGTACTTGATGCCCTGCAATCATCAGAATAAATGTGACATTTGTCACCCCTTGGCTTGGTAGGCCGTGGACTGTAGCTAGAAGTGAGGGGACGGGAGTGTCAGTCCTGTATAGATCTATACACACAATGCTCGCTCTCCCTACAGGAGACTCTGGTTACCAACTCGACAACAGGGAGATCCGTGTCTTGAGGATGCATCTCAGATTCTGAATTCTATTAAAGGTGTTGGAGAAATGATATAGACTCGCGTGTGAACTGACTCCTGTGGAATTCTCGAACTAGAAAGAGTGAATAGAACCTCCTATCTATTCCTTTAATAGTTACTAGTGTCCCTGATCTATGAGTGATGAACGGAAGTATGCCCTTGCTACCTAAGGCGATGTAATCGTCGAGAGCGAGAGAGAGAGAGAGAGAGAGAGAGAGAGAGACCTTTTATGTCCATATATGTATACATGATATATAATTAATGTTTAAATGACCTTCGGACGGATACCCGATACCCACCAGACCACATCCAAACGAGGAAAAGGAAATAGGGCGAACTAGCCTTCCTAAGTCCTTTAAATATTATTTATATAACTATACAAGTACAGGCATGCATTTAACGACGTAGAAGCATTTAACGAAGTAGTAACATTTAAAGACGTGGATACATCTAACGAAGTAGAAGCATAACGAAGTAGAAGCGTTTAAACATAGAAGAAAACCTTGACGAAAACTTTGGAAAACCTTTATTCTTAAGAAAATCATGACTTGATATCCCTTTGTAAAATAAGTTTGAAGACCTTTACAAGTCCCTGAAAATCTTTCATAAACAAGTTTTGAACATAACTTTGATAAAACAATATAAGTAAAGAAAAGCCTTTGTTTCAATTACTGTTGTAACTGGCTTCGAAGTAAAACATACAACACGAGAGTCAATTTGAGAAAAGATTTAAACAAGTAAAGACGTTTTGGAAAACCATTTATAATACCATACTTAGTAAAACAGCCGATAGTGTAATAAATCCTTGTGCATGCGAGTTATCAATCACACATGATTGGTATGATAACTAGCATGTTTTAACTTGTATCCCCCCCAAAAAAAAGCATGTAAAAGCATTTAAAAGGTTAATTCAGGGATATGAACTCACCTGTTGTAAGCGGATCGAACGAAAGTGCCGGTTGGGTGCTCGGTGTCAAGTAAAGATTTGAACACACTTAGTCACCTATTAACATATGATGACATATGTTTACATACAATTAGTAAATATAATACTAATTAAACACGTATACGCATCCTAAAATGCGGAAAAACACTTTGGTCAAGTGCTAGGAGTGTTTCGGATAACATCTAAGGGTGTGTATGGCCTAGATAGGGAGTTTACTCTTCAAGAGTAACTCTTTATATAGAGTTTACGGCTCTAAGACCTTATCCCTATGAGTTTACAGTCATAAACTCATGGATGGTGTGTTCTTTGATTCATTAAGGTCTTATAACACTTGTGGAACTAGGTTAGGTTCAATTCTAGGGCTTATGAAGGGTTTAAGGCTTCAAAATGGACCATTTGAGGAGTTTACAGTCCATTGACACTCCTAGAGGAGTTTACAGCCATCAACACATGAGTTTACAGTCGTAAGCTCATGCTTGGCCATTTCTTTTTTTTTTTGGTGGTTCTAACTCATGCATGTAAGGTTCTAGTCACTTTTAGGAGCTTAGGAAGGTGTTTAGGGCACTTAAACACCTTGAAAAGGTGTTTACGGTCTACGAAGATGTTCTTAGGGAGTTTACTACCTTAAACACATGATTTTACGGTAGTACACTCATGATTGTCCATGAATCATGTTTTTGGTGCCTCAAACGAAGGATTACAAGGCTCTAGGCACTCATGGAAGCTTTTGGGGTTGTTTGAGGGGGTAGTTTAACACTTAAATAAGTGTTTATGGTCTATGAAGGTGGGTTTACGGTCTAAGGATGTTCTTAGAACGTAAAATCATGTTTACTCCCCATTTGATCCGATTTTGGTGTTCTAAGTCCTTTAATGTAAGCCTCTAACTCATTTCTAAGCGTTAGAAGTGGTTTCGAAGGGTTTTTGGGCATCAAAACCCTCTTCCAAGGGGTTTACGGTTTTGGGATGCTCCCAAGACCGTAATGTAACGACCCAAATTTTCAAATAAATTTAAACTTTTCAAAACAATCCATTTTAATAACATTATTAAAAAAAGGTTTTCAATACATTATTTGTCAGAGTATTCCCAGGTCCATTTCATAAAACATAAACGGGAGGAACGGTACGATCACGCCTTTGCCTTGCCACAGTCTCCTGAGAACCTGAAAAACATAAAACCACAATTGTAAGCCCGAAAGCTTAGTGAGATACCCCCAAAATACCAACCACATATACGCCCTTCCAGGCTACAACCTTCCGGTCTAAAACATATTGCCTTCCGGACCATAACATATTGCCTTCCGGTCCATAACATATTGCCTTCTGGCCCATAGCATAAAAAGCATACATAACATAACAGAACATAAAACAACCATGCATATCGGGTCAAACTCCAATCCAAACAACCCTGTGTACATAACACACAATCATATAACAGTTCACAGTCAACAAATCGATCAAACAGATCACATAACATATCATCACCCTAACAAGGATACCGACCTAACCGATCACTAGCATAACATCAACCTACGTCTCAGCCAAAATACTACTTACACACATACGCCTTTCTAGGCCATGACCTTCCGGTCCACATAACATAGAATGCCTTCCGACCCATATCATAATGCCTTCCGGCCCATATCATAATGCCATAACAGACAACTATACGGATTTCCATCCGATAAAGGGTCAGCCTTGGTGTCGTAGACCCTGTCGCTATAGTGAGGATAACTCACCTTGTGAATGCCGATACTCTGAACGGAAGAAGCAGACCCTCGAACCACCAACTCACTGCAAATCCCAAACTAACCAACATAACAAGCATAAGCATTAGGTAAAACATACTTCCACTTATCGGACCAAGACCAAGGTCCAAATCTCACAGAAAGTCCAACATTGGCCCAATTTACCAAATTGGGCCCACCTCACCAAATGGGCCTAGATCCAATATCCATAATATTAATTGGGCCCAAAACGCTCTATTCATAATTTCCAGACTTGGCCCAAACACCAACAACCCACAAATGGCCCAACACAAAAGCCCAAAAGAAACTCCAACAGGGGGAGTACGCTGGGCGTACCCTCCTTGGTACGCGGGGCGTACAGCATTGACTCGCAAAGGAAAATCGGGGTACTGGCCCGCTACGCGGGGCGTACTACCATGTTACACGGGGCGTAACTTCGCTACTCATAAAGTCCTTATAACCACTTAATGGCTTAAGCCCTTAAGCCTAAACTTCAGATCCATATGCCAAATATGATTAGAAATCATAATGTCTCAGACTTTATCACTTGGGACGTCCTTAAGCTCTTACTCCAAGGTCTTAATCCATTAAGACCTATATAACTCATACATGGAATGACTACAGCCCTTGGAACCTCATTTTTATCACTCAGGACCTCTCCAAAGGTCTGAAAGAACAAATAATCTTGACCAAATCAAACTATGCAACAAGATGGGGACTTTTGGGACAAGAATGGTGACAAATCTTCAAGATACATAGATCTATGCAATATGGAGGTCAAGCAAGAAACTTTATACCTCAAACAAGCCCCAAAGGGTGATATATCTTCAGATCTAGAAGCTCCACACGTTCTTCTTCTTCTTTGACAACTTCCCTTTTCTCTTTCAAACCTTTCTTTTGCCAATACAAGCTTTTCAAGGTCAAACACACCCAATTATGAGAGGAATACGAGATCTAGGGTTTCTCTGAGGTTAAAGATGAGTATAAGGAGGTTGAGGGGTGAACCAACATGTTCCTTATATAGTGGCTGACCCTAAAATAGGGTTTGGGGTTTCTGAGAGTACGCGGGGCGTACCTCCCTGGTATGTTGGGCGTACTCACCCGGCCACCTGAAACCTTACGATCCTTTACGCTAGGCATATGTCCAGCTTACGCTGGGCATACCCAGCCACCATTTACAATCAAAAGCATGCATGCATGGGACCATTTCCTTCTTATTCCACAAAGGACTATAAACAATGATCAACTTCGAGGCACCGCAACTCCTCTAATCTAAACCCACTCTCAAATAACTTTACATTCAAACGAGGGTGACGAGAAGAACAATACTTCTAACACATACACCCGCCCGAAACCTTCTCGGATGAAACTCATTTCTTGAAAGGGACCATAATTACCTTTCTCTTAATTCTCAGGGACTCATAATTAAACACTTAAAGAACGGGGTGTTACACGTAAACTCTTGTTCTTGGGGTTTTTGGATGTTTAAGCCTCGATTTTTCAAGCTGAATGAGTTAAACAACAAGCTAGGGAGGTTAACTTACTGATTTGAAGCTTGAAGGGATGATTTTTGGAGTAAACCCGATTTCTAGAGAGAGAAAGTAGAGAGAGAGAGAGAGTGTGTCTAAGGTGGGAATGAAACCCACTCAACCCTTATATAGGGTGGAGTTTGTGGCCTAGTTGGGGTTCTCCTGACACCAACCGCGAACGGGGTTTTTCACAACTATTATTAATCACGGCAAATTTAAAATTATACCGCCTTTATTTTGGTTTCGCTTGAAGAACATTATTTAAAATATTCTAACGGGTTTAAATCTGGTAAAAAATATTTTCGGGATAAATTTGGCAAATTTTTGACGTAATTAATTTCGACGTTAAAACTAACAGAAATTTTTGGGTTGTCACATCATCCCCCCGTTAGAGGGAATTTCGTCCCGAAATTCAGGTTTATGCAAGGAGGTAGGTATGAATGATCGAGTAATGAGGTGAGGGCACTTCCTATTCGGTTGGTCTTCACACTCCCAAGTGAACTCTGGCCTTTGCTTGGCATTCTAACAACCTTCACTTATGGGATGCAGATTTCGTCTCGTGCAGTTAGCGATTCCTACAGGTTCGTCTATGAAGTTAGGGTTCCCAATGGTTCCTATTAAGATGAGTGGGTACACAGAGTGACGTTGGGAAAACACTTATCAAGTCTAAGAAGTGGATTGATCTGGGGTGAAACTTGTGGAATTTCCGAAAGTAGTAGTGGTCTGATGAGGGTTGGACCAATCTCCGTAAAGAATCTCGGATGGTCCTAAGCTCTCGAAAGGGTAGAGCTTTTCAGTATTTAGAACATAGTGTACTTCTATGGCGAGATCATCACTGGTGTGATCGCCATTCCGAAGTTCCAAACGTTATCTCATACTAGGAGTGTAGTCCTTCAGGTTGGTTTTTAGGAAACTCGGGTTGTCTTGGGATTCGTGTTTCTACTGTTTGGCTTTCAGAGGTTTTCTGGATCATCGGATGGATTGCATGTCTACGGGTTTCTGTTTGCTGCAGAGTTGCTATCTCAATCTTGTGCAAAAATGAACTTGCACGAACGAATCTTGATATGTTTATAACGGAAACTCTCAGGGTCGGGGAGATAGGGTTTCACCAGACGAATGATTAGAAGTTTTTAAACTTCCCATCATCGTCTAGTTGGCGCCTTCACGACATGATTTCTTATCGGGAAAGGATCATGCTCTGACTTGCCTTGCCGTTTCATGAATATCAGGCTCTGCTCAGCGCTAACTCAATTTTTAGATATTTTCTGGAGTGTTGGACTATCTCGGAAGGTGGTTCCACTATTTATGCGCGAGATAGTATTCTCGGAACATCTATTAGTCCAGTGAATCTCTAAGACATGCCCTATTCTCTAAGGCGTTTGTTTATTTTAGTTGCAGAAAGCGCATGCTCTTGTATAACCCATCGACTAACACCTAGACTGGTGTCAAGTGTATAATCTCTTTGGGATCTGGGTTATAAGGCTTAACGCAACCTACTCTCGCACTTTATTCAAGTATTCATGGCTGCGGAGATTATCTTGTGGTTCTTGGTATTCTAGTGTTCGCTTCGGAGAATTCAGTCTATCGTCTATAGGGTAACGGTGACTTCTCTCACGTAAGGGGGCGGAGTGTCCTAGGCACTACTCGTCAGTAACGGGGTGGAGGAAGTGCCTGAGTAGTGCGAACATCTTCTGCAACTACTCTTCCGAATGTTCTGAGTTTTCTCGATCTAGGTCAAATCTAGTGAGTATAGGGTTCCATCACTCGGAACATTAATCTCCTCATCCACTTTTCTCAGAGTTTAACTTATCCGGGATATTCTCTAAGATGCTCAATTCATGGGATTAAGCGTGAATGGATGGTCATAGTCAATGTCTTTGACTCTTACGACTCAGATTTCTTTACCAACCGGGGGCGTTAGCTACTATGTTGGGTTAACTGGGATGACAACAAATTTTGGATTTGTGGTCATTATAGTAGCTCAACCCGCAGAAGTTCTCTTGACTCTAGTTCCTATTTTATGGAATAGGATGAAGGGTTTTACTATGAGGATCGTGGTAGAGCTCATACTTGGCTTAACCACTAATACTTGGTGTATGCAAGTCGTATATAATTGAGGTCGGCAGGATGTTTAGTCGTGCGACTCCACCCCAGACTCACAACCCAATGAGGAACAGGGAGTAGGGAGGAAGCACACATCTTAAATCTTTTTGATCTCGATTATATACCACTCTTATGCATATACGCAGTTATAGTAGTCTGTCCCATGAGTTCTATCCTCTTGATTCACAAACCCGATTGCGAGGTGCGAAGGGTCTTTCTGGGGGATCTACGGAGTGTGCTTCGGGTGGTTATCATCTTCTGGAATACCTGCAGTGTCTTTCGCTTTGATTTCTATCTGTCTAAGAAGGGTTGATTAACAGTGCGTGGTACCCTTCTCCTGGGTACTTCGGAAGGTTTGAAATAAGAGTGTCGACTGACGGATCGCATTAGTCTTTATTATTTCTATTATGTTTAGGTTCGGAAGAACCTTTATTTGCCAAAATGGCTACGGTGAAAGTTCTCTTTACACATCACTAAGGATTTACACATGGTTGCACGAAGTCGAACCATGATTGAGAGAGGCATCGAAGTTGGCATACATCGGCATGACATAGAATGAGGGTCGATAGCGTCATGTGCTGAACGGGCACATCAGTTCTTGGCGTCTCGGTTTTCATCCCGTGTATCACTGTCGTGGATACTTGGACCGATAGAGTCGATGTGGAACTATAGAGGGTCCTGAGTGTTTCTGAGTAGAGTACCTTTCATGAATGGATTCTCACGAGGCCTTTCTATAATTGCCTAACATATAATATTCATGTATAATTAAGGTGGGGAGGACTGTTGACTGAGCAACTCCGCCCTAAGTCCACAACCAAACAAGGAACAGGAAATGGGGTGGCATTCACTCACTCTAGGTCTATCCATCTCAATTATACATGGTCGTAACGTATATATCTAGCCATTACAGTTTTACCTGATGAAATTTTAAATTTTATAACAGTGATGCGACTTTCGCCTTAACAGGGAAGTAATTACATTTTGAATTAGCCTTTTAATGTTTTCGGTTAGTTATCTGAGATTGAGAGACGTACCAAAAATCTATCGGGTTCCTTGATGCTTCTCCTTGAGCATTAGAGTTAGACTCATCCTGTGTCTTTGTTGTTTCCTTCGATTGGACAGTCCTTCTTGAAGTTTCCAATTTCACCACATAGATGGAAAATTGGACTGGACCCCACATTGGTGGTTGATGTAATAAACTCAATCGGGGTTCTGCAGATGCGAGCAGTATGCCCCTTCATGTTGCACCTAGCACAATAGAGTTCTCGACATATACCATGATGATGGTAGGTACATTTGCTGCAGTGCGGAAGGTTTCCTAGGTATGGTCTTCTTGAAGTCGGGATGGAAGAATTGGCAGGGGTATTAACTGTCTCAGCTCGTTGCCCTTCGAAAGGTCCTTGAGCCGAGGTACTTCCCTCCTCGATTTTGAGTTTTCTCATTAGTGGATTTGGTTGAGGTTCTTGGGTGGCTGGATATACAGAGGTTGGCTACTGTTGTCCATTACCAGGATCGGAATTTCCGATAGGGCTCTTGCTAACATTGGCATTGTTAGCATTCAATTGAGCCATGACAGCTGCTACGGCTGCCGAGACTGCAGCCTGGAACGTAGCTTCATTGAATAGGAGAGTCGGTTTCTTTCTGGTATTTGGGTTAAGCTTCTTCGAAGGCATGGTTTTTCCTACACGGAAAGGAACACAAGCCGATGAGAGACGATGGTTAACCCTGGACGTATCTATCCTTACTGAATTAGGCATAAATTTTTCCCGTGCCTCGGATATTGGTTGTCTGAGTGTCGACCTACATCCTTATGATGTAGTCCGGGTATCAAGGTAGGAGTATGAGTATCGGAAAAAGTCATAATATGGGAGTCGTTCCTACTAAGTTACCTTTATACTGGGAAAGGTTCACTCTCCGGCTTGGAAAGATTTGAGAACAATTCGGAACGAAGACCGCGGGGAGAAAGGCTCATGAAGACTTATGGCTAAACACTCTCAATAGAGGTGTTGGGATCCGCTCTGATCGTATTACTTGCAACGGGAAAAGGCGATTTACCTAACACATATAGTGTAATCACTAACTCGCTAAATTGTATTATTTTATGGGTGCATTAGCGTGACGAACACGAGGAAAAGACACTTCTTGGGTTCCACGTACTGATTCCCTCTGTCTACCTCGTATCTTTGACTGGAACCGGCGTTCGTTTCCTTCAGGTAGTTACCTAGGGTTCTTGTAACGACCGAAAAATCCAACCAATTTAAATTTTTTAAAAGCAACCCGATTTCATTAAATTATTACAAAAAGGTTTGCAATACAAATCATTTAGAGTATTCCCAGAATCACATTACTACAAAATCATGAGGAGCGGTACGATCACGCCTTCGCCTTGCCACAGTCTTCTGAAGAACCTAAAAAACATTAAACGACAACTGTAAGCCCGAAAGCTTAGTGAGATACCCCCAAAATACCAACCACATATACCATACACATAACACGCTATCTCATAACGAATCACAGAACAACCATGCATATCGGGTCTACTGTGGGACTGGTCCGCCTTGTCGGGCCTTCAGTCCACCTGGTCCACCCTCCGTGTCCAATCATGTCCCTCGAGTCTGCAGTGTGGTTGGTCCGCCCGCACTGGGCCTTCAACTCACCTGGTCCACTCTCTGAGTCTACAGTATGACTGGTCCGCCCGCATCGGGCCTTCAGTCGGCCTAGTCCACTCTCCAAGCCTCGGCACGTCTGGTCCTTTGGAAAACCGGTCCTACAGCCTATCCAGACCGCTCGCTGGGCCTTCGGAAAACCGGTCCGCCCTAGGTTTCTTGGCCTACAGCACGAAGCAGGACCCGCCTCAACCCAACTCCAGTCCAAACAACCATGTGCACATAAACAAACAATCACATAACAATTCATAATCAGGCAACCGATCTAGCAGATCACATGTCACAACATACTCTAACAGGATATCCACCTAACTGGTCACTAGCATAGCCTTACCCTACATACTAGGATACCGACCTTAACCAGGTCTCTAACGAATACCATCCTAACTACCAGGATGCAAACATATCAAAGCAATAACATAACAACAGATACCCGGATCTCAATCCGATAAAAGGGCCAGCCTTGGTGCCTTAGACCCTGTTGATATAGTGAGGATAACTCACCTCGAAACTGCCGGCTGAAAGGATAAGATCCCGCTGCTCCGAACTCCGACACGAACTCCTCCACTGAACAACAAAACACTTAACTCAATATATACCCTTAATTACCAAAATACCCCTGGAAGACCACTGGTCAACCTTGGACAAAGTAAAAGTCAACCCGATGACTCGCCGAGTCCCTATGCTCAGAACTTCCCTCAATCCGCGACCTAACTCGCCGAGTCACCCCGAGACTCGCCGAGTCCAACAACTCTGAGTCCACTCGCACCCAACTCACTGAGTCATCCCTTGACTCACCGATTCTCGACTCAACCAGAAAATATTAGGACTCTTCGACAAGACTCGCCGAGTCCAAGAACAGACTCGCCGAGTCTAAGGCTATCTTCAACATACTCGCCGAGTTGTTCATCCAACTCGTCGATTTCCAGCTCATCTTCAAGCAACTCGTCGAGTCCACCCATGTGACTCGCCGAGTACCACCGGTCTGAATCCATACAGAAGCATTTCAGGCCATGCAATTGATCCAAAACATAGATCTAGCCTCCTACAATCCATCCATCACGTAAAGTGGCAAACTTTACGTGAATCCAAAGAGATCTAGGCCATATTCACTTTAGAGCTAGGGTTTGGGACATGATGGCTTCACTAAGCACTCAAACACAGGGACTTTAATGCTCTCTAGGCCTTCCCCATCCCAGATCTGAGGTAGCAACCTCAGATCTAACCTCCAAACTCTAAAACATACAAAGATAAGCTCCCCATAAACGCCAAAATGATGAATCCATATGAGTAATAGCCCAAGAACGACATATTACCACAAAAGAATGCCCCAGCTGCAATGAAACTCGAATCCAAGCAAAGCCCTTTGATCCAAGCCTCTTCTCCTTCAAGATTCCTTCAACAAACACATCCCCAAGCTCCAAATGCACTCCAATCTTCCACAATCACGCTTTCTAGGGTTTCTGGACTTCAAGGGGGATCAAAGAGGTTGGGGAGAGGATATAATGATCTTTAAATAGGGATCATTCCCTGGATTTAGGGTTTTCTCCACTCAGCACCTACTCGCTGAGTCCATCTTTGGACTTGCCGAGTAGGCCACTTGACTCGCGACCAAAGTCGCGACCCTACTCGCCGAGTCCATCCATGGACTCGCCGAGTTGCCCTTGAAAATTTACACTTTTAGTCCTTCAACTCTACTCTTGCTATTCCGGGATGTTACAATTCTCCCCCACTTAAATTAGGCATCATCCTCGAAGCCTACGGCAACTTATCTCCAAAAATACTCCCGCAACACGCCACCTGGCCTTAATCGGACCAGGTCCCTCAAGGCATACCCATCGAAACTCGAACTCACTTTCTCCTTCCTTGCGGTATCCTGACCACCATCTCAAACTGGGCACCGGCTTTACCCTCTGATAACTACACACAACAACTGAGTACCACTCATGATGCAACACTGCTCCAAATCACAACCATTACTCGACCCATATGAGCTATAAATAACTATGCACCACCAGATTCCCGATCCAAGTCCAACTCTATCCATTCCATGCTGATAGAAAGACACACTCTTCAGAGCAACTCCCATGAGTTCTCTTCTTACAATCGTATGTACATGCTGAACTAGCTCTAGCACCCTCAGGTTAGGAAACCCATCACTCTGACGACCCTCAAAACATCCCTCATGATGAACCACTGATACACAAATCCTTTACCGAAATCAAGCTGGGAATCCATAACTCCATATCTGCATCCCTTACGAGCCTCTTGACTTTACAGCCTCGGAATTCCCTTCTGCGACCCCAGCAGACATCCTCTCATGATGTCATCCCAAACTGCCGCCGCACACGCTGCTCAATGACCACCGTCGGACCACTCTGATCATAACTCTACACTGCCGCTTTCACTTCTGTGAATTCGCACTCCCCTTCGGAATTACATTCCTCCCTTTTTCCTTACAAGGAAAACCACTCGACCGCCTTGTCACCGCGATAAGTACTATGGTGCTCACCCAACGCTACACCACCTCTTTATAGCATAACCGCTATCCCATGCACCATACATACTCTGAATCCACCCGAGAAGACTCTCAAATCCATGCACTACCTCCACTGATTACGATCAATATCCGGGGCCAGACCTTGCAACACTAACATATCGCGACATACTCAATCCATTACCTCGCATCGATCTAACGACACATGCAGAGTCTTCAGCATGACTGGACCACCTTACCAGGCCTTCAGTCAAACTGGACCACTCTCATAACCTTCAGTAGACCTGGACCGCCCTCCAGTCTATCTAGACCGCTCAACTATCAATCAACATTGGCCTTCAGTCTATCCAGACCGCTCAACTAGCAATCAACATTCCGAGTTACCTCTCCGGGAAAACCTCCCACGCATATTGTTCTAGCCCCCCAGGGGTTCCGAACTCTATCTCCATCATACATACTCAATCCCGACCTGATCCCAGGCCCTGCACAATCAAGCTCTTGGTCTGTATCCCGCCCCGCACGCCTGCCATTTACTCATACCAACCAATGCCCTTGGCTGACCGAGACACTACTGAATTCCATGCAGATAAACAACCTTTCATACTCGTCAATCCTCCGGAGAACTCTCCAATTCTCCCCCACTTATGGAACTGACTACCAACCCCCGGTCGCTATCACCGACCTCCCAAGATAACCATGCATAAAACCCACATTTACACTCAAACTGATTCCCACTAGCACTAGCAACCTTCGCAAAACACATTTCCACACCGATCATCCTGCTCAAAAGGAACCCAATCTTCAAATATCCATTCCTCAGACCGCAGATGCTACCCGGCATTCAAACCAACGCCGCATCCACCAATAATCCTCACAAAACACAACCAGCGAAAAACCAAAATACTAACCCATACCCATGCCAAACCCTCAAGGAACAACGGATACCAAAACGAAAACCACCCAACGAGACTAGCAGATAAACGATACTCCACAATAATCATAATAAACAAGACAACAAGAAAGAAACATACCCGTAGCTGCATCCAGTACTGCTCGAACCTCCTCCGCTGCAAGCTGAAAAGCACGACCCTAAGCCCTTGGGGGCTCCGCTCCACCCAGACCTCCACATGTGATCCTCAACGTGGCCGATGCTGGAGCCTGCACTGGTCCTGCAGCAAGCTGTGGACAGTTGACCCTCAAGTGTCCAACCTGATGACAATGATAACATATCCTCAAATCCCGAACCGACACTAACTGCCGACAATCCCTCGCATAGTGTCCCTCCTTTCCACACTTGCGGCATGTACCACCGGATCGACAAACTCTAGCGTGACCCCTCCCACACTTTCCATAAACGTGGCTGCCCTAATCTCCCATCCTGGAATCAACGGTCTTAGACCGTTTCGGTGCCGGCTGCGACTGAACCGGAGCTTGCCTCAGCTCACGCAACTGTAAATCAATCTCTAACTCTCGCCGCCTGGTGGCCTCCTGCAACTCCAACAAGGTCTCGCACCTTTGCACGGACACAAACTGTCTGATGTCTCTCTTTAGCATACTCAGATATCGGGACATCTGAGCCTGCTTCGAAGAGAACTCAGGGCAAAACATCGCCCTCTCAGTAAACATCCTGGTGATTTCCATCACCGACTCCGACTCCTGCTTCAGCTCAAGGAACTCCTGAGCCAACCTCTCCCTCTTGACCTGCAGAACATAACAAGTGCTGAACATCTCTCTGAACTGATCCCAAGAAACCGCATCCCTCTGCGCATCCGAATATGACCCCATGGTCAACCTCCACCAATCCTTTGCCCCGAGCCTTAACAGGTTCAAAGCGCACCTCACCCTCTAATCAGCAGGGCATGTGTTGGATAAGGTGTCTAAGTCCATAACTATTTCTGGTATGTACTTGACCCGACCCGGCATGGTCCATTTGGGTTGCATGGCACCGTGCAATTGGATAGACTAAATGAGAGAAATAACACTTGGAGATTATTAATATATTATAAGTTCTAATATATTAATAATATTATTTGATTAGTTTGATCCAGAATTAATTTAGAATTAATTATGTGATCAAAAAATAACTAATTAAATATATGGGTTGATTATGTAAATCATCCATATCTTGTATAGTGGGCTAAGAGGCTCCATGGATTATCAAGTTGGGTTCCACCCATAGGATGCTCCATGGATGCTCCATGGGAGTTACAAACCCATGGGTCATGGAAATGAAGAGTCATGACACATTAGGGTGTAACCCTAGATGTGTCAACACTATATAAGAAACATGTTCTCCACCTAAAATCGGTTACACTAAGAAACAAGAGGGCTTGGCCGATTTTTGAGAAGTGTGTGTTCTCTCATAAGTTCTTCCAAGAGCATTTGGTGTTGTGTGAAGCATTTGAGGCATCACACTTGGGGTGCTAGGCTCACAAGGTTTCAAGGAACACAAACAACAACAAGGTAAGTTATTCTATCTATACTTTAAGTTAAAATTGTTCCCCATGTATGCTAGATAGGAATATAACCTTGGAATTCAACTTTGCATGATAATTAGACAAACATAGATCCAAGGTTATTAGGGTTGCATGTACACTTAGGAAGTGTTAGAATGCTCAAAACCCATTAGTGGTATCAGAGCCTAGGCTTGTTTGTTTTTTTATTTGTGCTTAAAAGTTGAAAAAAGTCGAAAATCTTGCTGTCTACGAATGGACTCGTCGAGTCCATAAGAGGGACTCATCGAGTTCATGTGTATCTTCAACCAACTCGGCGAGTAAGTTCATGCACTCGGCGAGTAGGGTCGACTGATTGCAGAATTTCGATTTAGTTGCTGGAAATGAATTAGAAACATTACCCTAAACTTTTTGGTACTTGAAAAACTTGTTTTAGATGGTGTAATGTCTTTGATCATTCATTTACAACAACTAGTTATCAAAATTACAAAGTTTTAAGTGTAATTTTTGATTTATGAATAAGTTCATATTCATATTCTTGTTCTTATGATGTTTTAGATGATCATAGGAATTATTTGTAACCTATGTGGTAGATTAATTCTTGATCATAATGTGTTTTAATGGAGTCCATAACTTGTCCTCAAGTTATGGAAAACCAAGAGTCACACTTGAATTAAAACCATTAAAACAAACACAAGTGTTAGAAAAATGAAGAGTCTTCATTTTATTACTCTATTAAACTCATAAGTTACAAGAAATGAAAAGTTTTGAAAGTTACAAAACTTGCCCTCAAATTTTGGAACAAGTAAAGTTACGTTAGAACTTTAAGTTCCAACCCCTAGAATTTTAAAGTTAAAATTCAACCCTTATACTTATATTATGATGATTTAATAATTATATATATATATATATATATATATATATATATATATATATATATATATATATATATATATGTATAAGAATAAAGTCGTCTTACCGCTAGTACGCCTCATTCACGAAGCCGGTCTATAAGGTGGATATAAGGTTGTTGCCTATAAATGGCATATACCATGATGATGGTAGGTACATTTGCTGCAGTGCGGAAGGTTTCCTAGGTATGGTCTTCTTGAAGTCGGGATGGAAGAGTTGGCAGGGGTATTAACTGTCTCAGCTCGTTGCCCTTCGAAAGGTCCTTGAGCCGAGGTACTTCCCTCCTCGATTTTGAGTTTTCTCATTAGTGGATTTGGTTGAGGTTCTTGGGTGGCTGGATATACAGAGGTTGGCTACTGTTTTCCATTACCAGGATCGGAATTTCCGATAGGGCTCTTGCTAACATTGGCATTGTTAGCATTCAGTTGAGCCATGACAGCTGCTACGGCTGCCGAGACTGCAGCCTGGAACGTAGCTTCATTGAATAGGAGAGTCGGTTTCTTTCTGGTATTTGGGTTAAGCTTCTTCGGAGGCATGGTTTTTCCTACACGGAAAGGAACACAAGCCGATGAGAGACGATGGTTAACCCTGGACGTATCTATCCTTACTGAATTAGGCATAAATTTTTCCCGTGCCTCGGATATTGGTTGTCTGAGTGTCGACCTACATCCTTATGATGTAGTCCGGGTATCAAGGTAGGAGTATGAGTATCGGAAAAAGTCATAATATGGGAGTCGTTCCTACTAAGTTACCTTTATACTGGGAAAGGTTCACTCTCCGGCTTGGAAAGATTTGAGAACAATTCGGAACGAAGACCGCGGGGAGAAAGGCTCATGAAGACTTATGGCTAAACACTCTCAATAGAGGTGTTGGGATCCGCTCTAATCGTATTACTTGCAACGGGAAAAGGCGATTTACCTAACACATATAGTGTAATCACTAACTCGCTAAATTGTATTATTTTATGGGTGCATTAGCGTGACGAACACGAGGAAAAGACACTTCTTGGGTTCCACGTACTGGTTCCCTCTGTCTACCTCGTATCTTTGACTGGAACCGGCGTTCGTTTCCTTCAGGTAGTTACCTAGGGTTCTTGTAACGACCGAAAAATCCAACCAATTTAAATTTTTTAAAAGCAACCCGATTTCATTAAATTATTACAAAAAGGTTTGCAATACAAATCATTTAGAGTATTCCCAGAATCACATTACTACAAAATCATGAGGAGCGGTACGATCACGCCTTCGCCTTGCCACAGTCTTCTGAAGAACCTGAAAAACATTAAACGACAACTGTAAGCCCGAAAGCTTAGTGAGATACCCCCAAAATACCAACCATATATACCATACACATAACACGCTATCTCATAACGAATCACAGAACAGCCATGCATATCGGGTCTACTATGGGACTGGTCCGCCTTGTCGGGCCTTCAGTCCACCTGGTCCACCCTCCGTGTCCAATCATATCCCTCGAGTCTGCAGTGTGGTTGGTTCGCCCGCACTGGTCCACTCTCTGAGTCTACAGTATGACTGGTCCGCCCGCATCGGGCCTTCAGTCGGCCTAGTCCACTCTCCAAGCCTCGGCACGTCTGGTCCTTTGGAAAACCGGTCCTACAGCCTATCCAGACCGCTCGCTGGGCCTTCGGAAAACCGGTCCGCCCTAGGTTTCTTGGCCTACAGCACGAAGCAGGACCCGCCTCAACCCAACTCCAGTCCAAACAACCATGTGCACATAAACAAACAATCACATAACAATTCATATTCAGGCAACCGATCTAGCAGATCACATGTCACAACATACTCTAACAGGATACCCACCTAACCGGTCACTAGCATAGCCTCACCCTACATACTAGGATACCGACCTTAACCAGGTCTCTAACGAATACCATCCTAACTACCAGGATGCAAACATATCAAAGCAATAACATAACAACAGATACCCGGATCTCAATCCGATAAAAGGGCCGGCCTTGGTGCCTTAGACCCTGTTGATATAGTGAGGATAACTCACCTCGAAACTGCCGGCTGAAAGGATAAGATCCCGCTGCTCCGAACTCCGACACGAACTCCTCCACTGAACAACAAAACACTCAACTCAATATATACCCTTAATTACCAAAATACCCCTGGAAGACCACTGGTCAACCTTGGACAAAGTAAAAGTCAACCCGATGACTCGCCGAGTCCCTATGCTCAGAACTTCCCTCAATCTGCAACCTAACTCGCCGAGTCACCCCGAGACTCGCCGAGTCCAACAACTCTGAGTCCACTCGCACCCAACTCACTGAGTCATCCCTTGACTCACCGATTCTCGACTCAACCAGAAAATATTAGGACTCTTCGACAAGACTCGCCGAGTCCAAGAACAGACTCGCCGAGTCTAAGGCTATCTTCAACATACTCGCCGAGTTGTTCATCCAACTCGTCGATTTCCAGCTCATCTTCAAGCAACTCGTCGAGTCCACCCATGTGACTCGCCAAGTACCACCGGTCTGAATCCATACAGAAGCATTCCAGGCCATGCAATTGATCCAAAACATAGATCTAGCCTCCTACAATCCATCCATCACGTAAAGTGGCAAACTTTACGTGAATCCAAAGAGATCTAGGCCATATTCACTTTAGAGCTAGGGTTTGGGACATGATGGCTTCACTAAGCACTCAAACACAGGGGCTTTAGTGCTCTCTAGGCCTTCCCCATCCCAGATCTTAGGTAGCAACCTCAGATCTAACCTCCAAACTCTAAAACATACAAAGATAAGCTCCCCATAAACGCCAAAATGATGAATCCATATGAGTAATAGCCCAAGAACAACATATTACCACAAAAGAATGCCCCAGCTGCAATGAAACTCGAATCCAAGCAAAGCCCTTTGATCCAAGCCTCTTCTCCTTCAAGATTTCTTCAACAAACACATCCCCAAGCTCCAAATGCACTCCAATCTTCCACAATCACGCTTTCTAGGGTTTCTAGACTTCAAGGGGGATCAAAGAGGTTGGGGAGAGGATATAATGATCTTTAAATAGGGCTCATTCCCCGGATTTAGGGTTTTCTCCACTCAGCACCTACTCGCCGAGTCCATCTTTGGACTCGCCGAGTAGGCCACTTGACTCGCGACCAAAGTCGCGACCCTACTCGCCGGGTCCATCCATGGACTCGCCGAGTTGCCCTTGAAAATTTACACTTTTAGTCCTTCAACTCTACTCTTGCTATTCCGGGATGTTACTGTTGGAATAGTGTATAAGGCTATAACTATATTCGGTGGTGCATGGTCCTTTTGGGTTGCCTTCACCATAACAACTTGAAGGATGATTTATTAAGAGAGAGTGAATATTATAAGGAATAATATTTAGCTATTTGATTAATATAAGTCATGAATTAATTGGTATTAATTTGGTGACTTAAAGAGATTAATTAAATAAGAGGGTATAAACTGTCAATTGTTTGATAGTTAGACTTTAGACTATAAATCCATTAGGATACACCTTGGACGGATTCTAAGAGCTTTAGGATAGCTCAAAATCATCCATAGGGTTATCTATGGAATGGATTTGGATAGCCTTAAGAGAAGATTATCCAATTAGGGTTTAAGGTGAAACCCTTAAGGAGTCTAATAGTATAAATAGCCCCTATGGATGGGGGAATTTGACACACAACCTTAAGCAAGGAACCTCTGGTCGAATTCCTCCCCTCTCCTCTCTCCTAAATCATCTTGCTTGCTATTGGTGTTTGTAAGCCATTAGAGGAGTGACAATTGTGACTCTAGAAGCTCCAAGACAAACAAGATCAACAAGGGATTCAAAGGTATGATTCTAGATCTGTTTTAATATTGTTGTTTAACCTAATTAGCCATTAGAAGTCTTGGATTCAAAAGCATGTTTATTAGAAAGCCTAGATCCAAGCAATAGGGTTTTGCATGCGCACATAGGAAAGTTCTTATGGCTAAAAACCCATCAGTGGTATCAGAGCCTAGATTGGTTTTCTTTAAATTGTTGCTTGATTAACTGAAACAAACCTGCAAAATTCGATTTTTTGGGTTTTGAGTCACTGACTCGTCGAGTTCCAAGGTGGACTCGTTGAGTAGGCCTGACTCGGCGAGTTCCCTTGTGCACTCGGCGAGTCCAGGCGTCAGGAATGGCCAGATTCGGGATTTTTTCATAATTATCTTATGGAAACTTACCTTAATCATACTAGATCAATGTAAATCCGATTTTTTGATAAATATGACTATTATCTTGATCTAATTAAAGATATTTATCATCTAATAAAATATTTAATTTCCTTTTATGATAATGATTAATTATTTTGGTAATTATCTTCAAAGAAATCAAGATAAATCAAATAAAGATAATTAGAATATTAATTGTTAATTGGAATTATTTGTTATTTGATCCTTCATGTTTTAAATGTTTAAAACCTACCCTAAAGTTTTTGAAATTTATATTTGTGATTAAAAGTTTTAATTTAGACAACTTAAATTTCAAACCCTAGATTTTGAAAAAGTTTAAAATGCAACCCTATACTTATATGATATTACTAGATTAATATATATATATGTATAACTAAATGCTAGTCTTACCGCTAGTAGGCCTCATTCACGAAGCTGATCTATAAGGTGGGTTTAAGGTTGCGGCCTATAAAATGGCGCTTAATGGGTGTACACTCACACCCACCGCTTGCTTGATTGGTGGAGGGTCGTTAGTCGAACGGGTAGGATAGGGCAACCTCATCCTCTCATTAAAAGTATAATAAGAAATAAGAAGTAACTAAATTTTTTTTAAATTTCCCAATCTTAGTTACTTTAGGAAAAGTGAATTGATGCAATCCCATGAAATTACACTTTGCACCTTGCTAAGATGTTAGTGGAGCGTGTGTGGTTTACCGGCACACTAATTGGTTCTAAGCGAAGGTGGCAAAGGGTGATTCATTGTTCATCATAGTTCGATGGAGCGTGTGTGGTTTACCAGCACATCGAATAGGTGATCGTTACAATGAAGGCACCATGTGAATTTGCATGGTAATTCACACCCGCTTTGTGATCCTCGGCATCCCAGTCACAAACAAGAGGGGCATATCGAGATTTAAACATGCCATTGAATAGTTCAATGAATCTCATCCAAATCTAGGAATTCTCAAAAACACTTAGGACTAAAAGTTTAAGTTTTGTGATGGAGAATTAGTGAATCGTCATGCACTTACCTTCAATTTATTTGCATGTTAGATTACGGCATCCCTTTTCTAGTATGTAAATGTTATTGTTGGATCCTAGCCCTAATTTTTCTTATTGAGTGATAATTAGGGATTCTTATTCTAATCAATCTTTGTCCTTTCTATAGATGTCAAACGCAAACAACGCTGCTGCTAGTTCTTTCACGTTGATGAGCCTTTGCCAAAAGGTCACCTTCGATGGAACGAACTTTGGCGAATGGATAAGATACATTCGCACCATTGCTCGCTATGAGGATAAAGAGTATGTCCTCGATGAGAAGCTCGAGAAAATCAACCCCGAAGTTGCTACTCCCGCTGAAATCACCTCCTTTGAAACTCATGAGCGAGATGCAACGAAGGTACATTGCATCATGATCGCCACCATGAACTCCGAATTCCAAAAGTCCTACGAGGACATGTATCCATACGAAATGCATCAAGACTTGTTGGAGAGGTACCACCAAAATGCGAGACAAGAGCGTTACGAGATCTTCACTAACATGATTTCCGCCAAGATGGGTCATGGAGAATCTCTTACCGTGCACTTGCAAAAGATGCAAAGGTATGTCGACCGCCTTCGCAAGTTAAATGTTGACTTTGGCGAAGACTTGGCGATCGACATGGTGCTTCACTCTTTGCCTCCGATGTACAATCAATTTAGGATGACCTACCACATGAACAAAGAGGAGGTCACTCTAAGTAAACTCCAAGGTCTCTTGAGGGTTGCTGAGAGCAACTTCAAGGACAAGTCTGTTGCACCAACTCCCAATCCATCCGCTGCTCCTGTCTTGGCTATTGGTCAAGGGAAGGGAAAGAAGAGGAAAGCTTCTTCAAATAACTATCGAAAGGTGAAAGCCCGAGATGGTTCCTCTTCTAGTGGGACCAAAGTTGATCCCTCTAAGCCCTGCTCTAACCCGAAGGAGGCAGAGTGTCACCACTGCCACAAGATAGGACATTGGAAGAGAAGCTGCCCGGATTACCTGCAAGCCATCAAGGAAGGAAAGATCAAGCCATCTTTCGCAGGTATATATGCAATCAAATCTAACGATTCTAATCATGCTATTTCTTGGGTTCTTGACACCGGTTGTGGTTATCACATTTGTTCTAATGTGCAGGGACTAAGAAGAAGTAGGGATGTGGAGCAAGGAAGGATCAATCTAATCATGGGGAATAGAAGATCGTCGCCTGTGACCAAGATTGGAGTGTATTCTTTAGTGCTTAAGAATAGTTTAGTTTTAGATTTGAACAATTGTTGCTATTCGCCAGAAATGGCTAGAAACATCATTTCATTTCATGGTTTATATAGACAAGGATTTAGATTTTCTTTTAATAATGAGAATGGTTCTATTTTGGCTTATCTAAATGGTGTCTTTTACTTTGAAGCTATACCATGTAATGGAATATATGAAACTGTTATGATTGTTGATAACTTAGGAAATGATGTTTTGAATATTGATTCTTCCACTAGTATGGATAAAGCATCCTTGTGGCATTGTCGTCTTGGACATGTCAACAAGAAACGCATAGCCCAACTCCAAAAGGATGGAGTGTTGGAGTCATTCGACCTTAGGGAAGATGACACATGTGAGTCTTGTTTACTTGGAAAAAATGACTAAGTCACCCTTCACGAGTACTTGTGAAAGGGGTGAGGGGCTATTAGACCTAATACATACCGATGTATGTGGACCTTTTAGATCAACCACGAAGGATGGGAACCGCTTCTATGTGACTTTTACCGATGATTATAGTAGATATGGGTATATCTATTTAATCAAGCGAAAGTCAGAAACCTTTGAAAAGTTAAAAGAGTTCAAGAATGAAGTGGAGAATCAATTGGGCAGGAAAATCAAGATGCTTCAATCCGATCGAGGAGGAGAGTACCTAAGTCTTGAATTTCACGATTATCTCAAGGAGTGTGGAATAGTTTCGCAATTGACGCCTCCTAGGACACCGCAGTTAAATGGTGTGGCAGAAAGGCGTAATCGAACCTTATTGGATATGGTTCGCTCTATGATGAGTCGTGCTTCACTACCTATCTTCTTTTGGGGGTATGCCTTAGAGACTGCCGCCCATATCCTTAACCGAGTCCCTACTAAGAAGGTTGCCAAAACACCTCACGAGATGTGGACAGGGAAAGTTCCCTCGTTGGCACATATCAAGGTTTGGGGTTGCGAGGCTTTCGTAAGACGAGATACTCACGACAAGCTTGAACCTCGAAGTGAGCGATGTAATTTCATCGGCTACCCGCAAACTTCCTTTGGATATCTCTTCTATAGACCGAAAGATAATGTTATCTTTGTTGCGAGGAGAGGAGTTTTCCGAGAGCGAGAACTCATAAGCCAAGGAGACAGTGGGAGGCAAATCGAACTTGAAGAGATTCAAGAATCGATAGATGAAGGAACCTCTACCGCTGGCATTCAACCCGAGGAGGAAACTCCGGTTGAACCGATTGACGAATCCTTACCTCTTAGATGTTCCAATAGAGTTAGAGTTCATCCCCAGTTTTATGGTTTTCATATTACTACCGAAGGGGACACGTATATTAGTGATGGTACACTAGTAAATCTTGATGAACCTAATAGCTATAAGGAAGCCATGGCAGGCCCGGAGTCTGCAAAATGGAAAGAGGCGATGGATAGCGAGATCCAATCCATGTACGATAACCAAGTTTGAAATTTGGTTGATTACGTGCCCGAACGTAAGACCGTAGGGTGCAAGTGGATCTTCAAGAAGAAGACCGACATGGATGGGAACGTACACACATATAAGGCGCGATTGGTTGCGAAGGGCTTTACTCAAACTCCCGGAGTTGACTATGATGAGACCTTCTCACCAGTTGCGAAGATTAAATCTATTAGAGTGATGCTAGCAATTGCCGCATTTCATGATTATGAGATTTGGCAAATGGATGTCAAGACCGCTTTCCTTAACGGAAAGTTGGCTGAGGATGTTTACATGGCTCAGCCAGAGGGGTTTGTGGATCCGAGGCATCCGAATAAAGTGTGTAAGCTTGAGAAGTCAATTTATGGACTTAAGCAAGCGTCTCGCAGATGGAATCTTTGCTTCGATGAGAAAGTCAAAGAGTTTGGATTTGTACGAAGCGAAGACGAATCTTGTGTATATGTCAAAGCCAGTGGGAGTGTAGTAAGCTTCCTCGTTCTATATGTCGATGACATATTACTCATAGGAAACGACATCCCGACTCTGCAGGAGGTTAAGTCCTGGCTCGGGAAGTGCTTCGCTATGAAGGACCTCGGAGAGGCTTCTTACATTTTGGGAATAAGGATAGTAAGAGAAAGAAGTAAGAGACTAATTGGACTTAGTCAGAATACTTACTTGGAGAAGGTACTAAAACGTTTTAGTATGGAAAACTCAAAGAAGGGAGAACTACCGATACAAGGAAATGCCAAGTTGAGTAAGACTCAAAGTCCGAGTACCGAAGCTGAGATAGCAGAAATGAGCCGAGTACCATACGCTTCCGCAGTTGGCTCAATCATGTACGCTATGACTTGTACTCGCCCTGATGTAGCCTTCGCTTTGAGCATGGTTAGCAGATATCAAGGGAACCCTAGCAAAGCACATTGGATTGCGGTGAAGAACATCCTTAAGTACCTTCGGAGGACGAAAGAATGGTTCTTAGTCCTTGGAGGGAGTGATGACTTGAAGGTGCGAGGGTATAGTGACGCCAGCTTTCAGACCGACAGGGACAACTATCGTTCGCAGTCGGGCTGGGTTTTTACCCTAAATGGAGGAGCAGTGACATGGAAAAGTTCCAAGCAGGAAACGGTAGCTGATTCAATGTGCGAATCAGAGTACATCGCAGCGAGCGAAGCGTCGAAGGAGGCAATATGGCTGAAGAACTTCATCGGTGATCTTGGAGTTGTGCCGGCCATAAAGGAGCCCATGGAGATTTTCTGTGATAACGAAGGTGCGGTTGCCTTGACCAAGGAACCGAGGGATCATGGTAGATCTCGACATATCGACAGAAAATATCACTTCATTAGACATCGTGTAGAAGAAGGACAACTCGTAGTGAAGAGGATATCATCAGAAGATAACCCAGCAGATCCGCTTACGAAGGGACTGAGTAGGGTTAAGCACTTGCAGCATGCTAGGAGTATTGGGCTGAAGGATGATATTAGTATAGATTAGATAGTATTAGAAACGTATAATAGATAAATGTAATTAACATTTGATGATTAAATAAAGGAGTTTTATTTATGAGTAAAGTTACTGTCACATGTTAGTTGTTTAACTATTGTTTCACTTTGCATGTTTTGACTTCCAGAATAATTGAGTTCATTAGGAATAATCGAATTATTCAAATGGTCCACAATCGTTCATATGTTGGGAGTAGATATGAATGAAGATTGTCATGAATTGATGTGTAGAATGTCTAAATGGTGTTAGACATAGCAAGGGTTGCTGCAACGTTCATGAGTGCTTATGAACTGGTTTTGAGCATTGGAATAAACCCGCGCTTGCTGGAATCACTTTATGGAATACGATATAAAAGGTGATCGCAAGACGATAATATCATATGGTCTTAAAACCTAGATATATGGTTTATTATTTGTTAATTGATTGTGCATTGATAATGCGAAAACGCATCAGTAACTTGGTGTTATAAAACGCATTGTTGTGTATAGTTGGTTAATGAATAAGTAAATGCATATAAGTTGAAGTTTATCTGTAAATTTTATCCTAAGAGGGTAGAAGAGATATCTTGGCCACTCGATGATTTGATTTGACTTATGTGCCGGGCCCGGTCAGAACTGAATTAATGTGTTCGATTAAGTTCTATGTCAAATAAATCAAAGATCGAGAAATCTAAATGCTAGACTAACCATTCCATAGGATTGTTAGCATGATATCTAACAGAGGACTGTACGATCCCTTATCTAAAGGACAAGATTGATTAGATCAGAGTTGACAGCGTCTTTGAGAGCTACGATTGCAAACCGTATTGTACTTGTATAGTTACTAGACTTATCCAAGTGGGAGACTGTTGGAATAGTGTCTAAGGCTATAACTATATTCGGTGGTGCATGGTCCTTTTGGGTTGCCTTCACCATAGCAACTTGAAGGATGATTTATTAAGAGAGAGTAAATATTATAAGGAATAATATTTGACTATTTGATTAATATAAGTCATAAATTAATTGGTATTAATTTGGTGACTTAAAGAGATTAATTAAATAAGAGGGTATAAACTGTCAATTGTTTGATAGTTAGACTTTAGACTATAAATCCATTAGGATACACCTTGGACGGATTCTAAGAGCTTTAGGATAGCTCAAAATCGTCCATAGGGTTATCTATGGAATGGATTTGGATAGCCTTAAGAGAAGATTATCCAATTAGGGTTTAAGGTGAAACCCTTAAGGAGTCTAATAGTATAAATAGCCCCTATGGATGAGGGAATTCGACACACAACCTTAAGCAAGGAACCTCTGGTCGAATTCCTCCTCTCTCCTCTCTCCTAAATCATCTTGCTTGTTATTGGTGTTTGTAAGCCATTAGAGGAGTGACAATTGTGACTCTAGAAGCTCCAAGACAAACAAGATCAACAAGGGATTCAAAGGTATGATTCTAGATCTGTTTTAATATTGTTGTTTAACCTAATTAGCCATTAGAAGTCTTGGATTCAAAAGCATGTTTATTAGAAAGCCTAGATCCAAGCAATAGGGTTTTGCATGCGCACATAGGAAAGTTCTTATGGCTAAAACCCAACAAATTATGTGATCAAAAGATAACTAATTAAATATATGGGTTGATTATGTAAATCATCCATATCTTGTATAGTGGGCTAAGAGGCTCCATGGATTATCAAGTTGGGTTCCACCCATAGGATGCTCCATGGATGCTCCATGGGAGTTACAAACCCATGGGTCATGGAAATGAAGAGTCATGACACATTAGGGTGTAACCCTAGATGTGTCAACACTATATAAGAAACATGTTCTCCACCTAAAATCGGTTACACTAAGAAACAAGAGGGCTTGGCCAATTTTTGAGAAGTGTGTGTTCTCTCATAAGTTCTTCCAAGAGCATTTGGTGTTGTGTGAAGCATTTGAGGCATCACACTTGGGGTGCTAGGCTCACAAGGTTTCAAGGAACACAAACAACAACAAGGTAAGTTATTCTATCTATACTTTAAGTTAAAATTGTTCCCCATGTATGCTAGATAGGAATATAACCTTGGAATTCAACTTTGCATGATAATTAGACAAACATAGATCCAAGGTTATTAGGGTTGCATGTACACTTAGGAAGTGTTAGAATGCTCAAAACCCATCAGCATGAACACGTGAAAAAACATCCCTCCACGTCTGATAACCATCTCATAGCAATGATCGGATCCTGAACTCCATCAAAGGTGGGAGGCTTCGTATTATCGAAGTCCCGATACTGAAAACCTCTACTAGCTCCTCCTCCTGCCGCTGCTACAGCCGTTGTAGCCATTGCGGCAGCCGTCTCCGTGAGAGCCGCATGGCGCTCATCAAAATACTCCACCATGGTGGTCTTGATCGACCCAAACAGCTCCGGCAACTCAACCCGGAACAATGCATCAACCTCATCATGTAGGATCTAACGAATCCTTGCATCCAACTCGTGCGTACTCATCTGACTGACAACCTCGGGCGGTACAGACCCACCTGGAACTCCCTCTCCTGCTCCTGATCCTAACCCGGATCCACTCCTTGCATGACCTGAAATCTCCATACTGAAAATAAACCACCAAAATCTCAGACACTTCCCACTATCCCGGGAACCAATTCTCAACCCAACCTAGAGGTCATGGTTTCCCTGATACGCGTATGGGTCCTGTGCTTTCAGTAGTATGGGCCCATACTACCTTTCACACCTACCCATATTTGTATGAAGTACTTCCACAACACCTTAGCGAAAACATACATAACAACGCTCTATCCTCACAACTAGAGGAACACTAGAAATCTCTCACAAGAAAACCCTAGGCTAGCAGGCATCATAAATAAGGCAACACATCAAGAAATCCTGAAGATCCCTAGCCTAACTCTAGCATGCTGTTCTATCTAAGCTCAATAAAACAAATATCATGTATGGTATTTTTGGGTTACTTACTGGCTCCGGCTGATCGTACCTCCGCATCCTCCTTTACTTATTTTGGAAACCATTTTAAATTCTCTTTTGAAAACCCTCCTCGACTTGAGACTAGAGTCACACAAGTTTTCCTCCAATTCACTCAAACCAAGGCTCTGATACCAACTTGTAACGACCGAAAAATCCAACCAATTTAAATTTTTCAAAAACAACCCGATTTAATTAAATTATTACAAAAAGGTTTTCAATACAAATCATTTAGAGTATTCCCATAATCATTTAGAGTATGTCCGCCCTCGTGGGGCCTACAGCCTATCCGGACCGCTCGCTGGGCCTTCGGAATAACCGGTCCGCCCTGGGTATCTTGGCCTACAGCACGAAGCAGGATCCGCCTCAACCCAACTCCAGTCCACACAACCATGTGCACATAAACAAACAATCACATAACAATTCATATTCAGGCAACCGATCTAGCAGATCACATGTCACAACATACTCTAATAGGATACCAACCTAACCGATCAATAGCATAGCTTCACCCTACATACCAGGATACCAACCTTAACCAGGTCTCTAACGAATACCATCCTAACTACCAGGATGCAAACATATCAAAGCAATAACATAACAACAGATACCCGGATCTCAATCCGATAAAAGGGCCGGCCTTGGTGCCTTAGACCATGTTGATATAGTGAGGATAACTCACCTCGAAACTGTTGGCTGAAAGGATAAGATCCCGCTGCTCCGAACTCCGACACGAACTCCTCCACTGAACACCACAACACTCAACTCAATATATACCCTTAATTACCAAAATACCCCTGGAAGACCACTGGTCAACCTTGGACAAAGTCAAAGTCGACCCCTGACTGACTCTACTCGCCGAGTCAACCCGATGACTCGTCGAGTCCCTATGCTCAGAACTTCCCTCAATCCGCGACCTAACTCGCCGAGTCACCCCGAGACTCGCCGAGTTCAACAACTCTGAGTCTACTCGCACCCAAATCACTGAGTCATCCCTTGACTCACCGATTCTCGACTCAACCAGAAAATATTGGGACTCTTCGACAAGACTCACCGAGTCTAAGGCTATCTTCAACCTACTCGCCGAGTTGTTCATCCAACTCGTCGAGTTCCAACTCATCTTCAAGCAACTCGTCGAGTCCACCCATGTGACTCGCCGAGTACCACCGGTCTGAATCCATACAGAAGCATTCCAGGCCAGGAAAATGATCCAAAACATAGATCTAGCCTCCTACAATCCATCCATCACGTAAAGTGGCAAACTTTACGTGAATCCAAAGAGATCTAGGCCATATTCACTTTAGAGCTAGGGTTTAGGACATGATGGCTTCACTAAGCACTCAAACATAGGGACTTTAATGCTCTCTAGGCCTTCCCCATCCCAGATCTAAGGTAGGAACCTCAGATCTAACCTCCAAACTCTAAAACATACAAAGATAAGCTCCCCATAAACCCCAAAATGATGAATCCATATGAGTAATAGCCCAAGAACGACATATTACCTCAAAAGAATGCCCCAACTGCAATGAAACTCGAATCCAAGCAAATCCCTTTGATCCAAGCCTCTTCTCCTTCAAGATTTCTTCATCAAACACCTCCCCAAGCTCCAAATGCACTCCAATCTTCCACAATCACGCTTTCTAGGGTTTCTGGACTTCAAGGGGGATAAAAGAGGCTGGGGAGAGGATATAATGTTCTTTAAATAGGGCTCATTCCCTGGATTTACTGTTTTCTCCACTCAGCACCTACTTACCGAGTCCATCTTTGGACTCGCCGAGTAGGCCACTTGACTCGCGACCAAAGTCGTGACCCTACTCGCCGAGTCCATCCATGGACTCGCTGAGTTGCCCTTCAAAATTTACACTTTTAGTCCTTCAACTCTACTCTTGCTATTCCGGGATGTTACAGTTCTCTTCTCCTATAGACATAATGAATTTCTACTCTATCTTTCTGCCGATTCCGACTCTGGGTGTCATCACTTCATGATGGATGATTGGGAATCTCGGTAGTTTTAGGCAAATTTCTCACCAATGTCCCTAAAAAGATATAGGCACTTGGTGATTTCAATAGTATAGACCTAGTACATTTACTTCCAACTGGAAATCTTCTCAATGAACCTCTTCGGGGTCTGAATCAATTCTTCTGCCGAGTACTGAAGTTGATAGGGTTTTGTGCGAGAATGGAAATGTCTATAGAATCCTAAGATATTATTAACATTTCACTGGGTGATCCATATCGAGTCCTGCTACGATTACATAGGGTATACAAATCATATATAGATTAGATCCGATAGGCATTCGAATATGTGATACTACTCTATATCCACATCCAAAGAAGGAAAAGGAAGTAGAGCGAAACCACACATTCTTAGCCTATGGGATCCTTATTATATATAACCTTGGAAGTATACCCTCAGTTTTTGTAGGTATATCAATAAGGATCTTTTTAGTTCTTCACACAAGGTTATCTATGGATCCTAAAATACCCCTATGGTATTTTAATTTCTTGTTTGTTTCTTATCTTCTGAATATGATTCTGGGATTAATGTGAGTCTTTTAGTATTCCAAAATACTCCCATAGTATTTTTTAAACAACAACCATTGCATTATTAGTAATAGTTTTACATAGGTTACATTTCAAGGAAACATCAAAGTAATACAGAAACTAGTATAAATGCAGCTCGGTATTAAACTATCTTCAACAAAAGCTCCTGGGATGTACCTGTCTATTACTGACCTAAGAATACAAGTTATTTTGAAAGCGAAAAGCTCTTGGGATGTACTAAACTATCAACATTTTTATAAATGTTGGTGAGTTCATAAGTAATTAGTGTCATTTGTGTAAGTAAACCTTTTACTCAAAATATCTTTATAAAAGTAGTAGTTTAGAATCTACGGTGTATTAGTGTTCTTTCCAAAAAAATCCTATATTTTCTATTTAAAAGTAGTCTTCTATCAAGACTCGACAATGTTATGTTTTAAAGAGCGATTTTCCCTGAAATACTATCATTACCAAAATACGGTATTTGACGTTAAAGAAAGTAGGCGAATATCAATAGTAAAAACATTAGGGAAAATAACACATGCCTCAGCAGTAAATACTGTTGAATAAGGCAAAAGAAATCATAGACTCCAGGAGAGTATTGAATGGATGATATGCCTGGCTCAGTCTAACATAAGGAAACACAGACCCCAGACGGTATCAAATGTACAATACGACTAGCAAGGTCTAAAAAAGGGAGAACATATCCCAGACAGTATCAAATGAAAGATACAGCTAGCAAGGTCTAAACAGTGAAACACACACCCCAGACAGTATCAAAGGAAAGATACATCTAGCAAGGTCTAAAACAAAGAGTGATCCTAAGAGTGTTGATTCAGAATACAATGTAAATTCTCGTTATCTTAAGGCCATGAATTATAAGGTAAAGATGGAGATACTCATAACCATACTGATTGACACTAGAGTACCTGACGCCCTGCAAGCGTCAGAATAAATGTGACATTTGTCACCCTTTGGCTTGGTAGGCTGTGGACTGTAGCTAGAAGTCAGGGTGCAGGAGTGTCAGTCTCGTATAGATCTATACACACAATGCGCGCTCTCCCTACAGAAGACTCTGGTTACCAACTCGAGAATGGGGAGATCCGTGTCTTGAGGATGCATCTCGGATTCTGAATTCTATTAGAGGTGCTGGAGAAATGATATAGACTCGCGTGTGAACTGACTCCTGTGGAATTCTCGTACTAGAAAGAGTGAATAGAACCTCCTATCTATTCCTTTAATAGTTACTAGTGTCCCTGATCGATGAGTGATGAACGGAAGTATGCCCTTGCTACCCAAGGCGATGTAATTGTCGAGAGCAAGAGAGAGAGAGAGAGAGAGAGAGAGAGAGACCTTTTATATCCATATATGTATACATGCTATATAATTAATGTTTAAACGACCTTCGGACGGATATCCGATACCCACCAGACCACATCCAAACGAGGAAAAGGAAATAGGGCGAACTAGCCTTCCTAAATCCTTTAAACATTATATATATATAACTATACAAGTACAGGCATGCATTTAACGACGTAGAAGCATTTAACGAAGTAGTAACATTTAAAGATGTGGATACATCTAACGAAGTAGAAGCATAACGAAGTAGAAGCGTTTAAACATAGAAGAAAACCTTGACGAAAACTTTGGAAAACCTTTATTCTTAAGAAAATCATGACTTGATATCCCTTTGTGATATAAGTTTGAAGACCTTTTAAGTCCTTGAAAATCTTTCATAAACAAGTTTTGAACATAACTTTGATAAAACAATAGAAGTAAAGAAAAGCGTTTGTTTCAATTACTGCTGTAACTGGCTTCGAAGTAAAACATACAGCGCGAGAGTCAATTTGAGAAAAGATTTAAACAAGTAAAGACATTTTGGAAAACCATTTATAATACCATATTTGGTAAAACAGCCGATAGTGTAATAAATCCTTGTGCATGCGGGTTAACAATCACATATGATTGGTATGATAACTAGCATGTTTTAACTTGTATTCCCCCCCCCCCCCCCCCCACACACACACACCAAAAAAGCATGTAAAAACATTTAAAAGGTTAATTTAGGGGTATGAACTCACCTGTTGTAAGCGGATCGAACGAAAGTGTCGGTTGGGTGCTCGGTGTCAAGTAAAGACTTGAACACACTTAGTCACCTATTAACATATGATGACATATGTTTACAAAAAATTAGTAAATATAATACTAATTAAACACATATACGCATCCTAAAATGTGGAAAAACACTTTGGTCAAGTGCTAGGAATGTCCCGGGTAACATCTAAGGGTGTGTATGGCCTAGATAGGGAGTTTACTCTTCAAGAGTAACTCTTTATAGAGTTTACAGCCCTAAGACCTTATCCCCATGAGTTTACGGCCATAAACTCATGGATGGTGTGTTCTTTGATGCATTAAGGTCTTATAACACTTGTGGAACTAGGCTAGGTTCAATTCTAGGGCTTATGAAGGATTTAAGGCTTCAAAAAGGACCATTTGAGGAGTTTACGGTCCATTGACATTCCTTGAGGAGTTTACAGCCATCAACACATGAGTTTACAGTCGTAAGCTCATGCTTGGCCATCTCTTTTTTTGTTTGGTGGTTCTAACTCATGCATGTAAGGTTCTAGTCATTTTTAGGAGCTTAGGAAGGTGTTTAGGGCACTTAAACACCTTGAATAGGTGTTTACGGTCTAAGAAGATGTTCTTGGGGAGTTTAATACCTTAAACACATGAGTTTATGGTAGTAAACTCTTGATTGTCCATGCATCATGTTTTTGGTGCCTCAAACGAAGGATTACAAGGCTCTAGGCACTCATGGAAGCTTTTGGGGTTGTTTGAGGGGTAGTTTAACACTTAAATAAGTGTTTATGGTCCATGAAGGTGGGTTTACGGCCTAAGGATGTTCTTAGACTGTAAACTCATGTTTACTCCCCATTTGATCCGATTTTGGTGTTCTAAGTCCTTTAATGTAAGCCTCTAAGTCATTGCTAAGCATTAGAAGTGGGTTGGAAGGGTTTTTGGGCATCAAAACCCTCTTCCAAGGGGTTTACGGTTTTGAGATGCTCCCAAGACCGTAAACTCTTGTTCTTGGGGGTTTTGGATGTTTAAGGCTCGATTTTTCAAGCTGAATGAGTTAAACAACAAGCTTGGGAGGTTAACTTACCGATTTGAAGCTTGAAGGGACGATTTTTGGAGTAAACCTGATTTGTAGAGAGAGAAAGTAGAGAGAGAGTGTGTGTCTATGGTGGGAAAAAGGTGGGAATGAAACCCACTCAACCCTTATATATGGTGGAGTTTGTGGCCTAGTTGGGGTTTTCCTGACACCAACCGCGAACGGGGTTTTTCACAACTATTATTAATCACGACAAATTTAAAATTATACCGCCTTTATTTTGGTTTCGTGAAGAACATTATTTAAAATATTCTAACGGGTTTAAATCTGGTCAAAAATATTTTCGGGATAAATTTGGCAAATTTTTGACGTAATTAATTTCGATGTTAATTTCGACGTTAAAACTAATGGAAATTTTTGGGTTGTCACACCGTTAGGGAAAAAGGAACGAATAAACACTGACTCATATGCTTGTATCTTTCACTCATCAAACCATACATGACAATACGCTTTATAACACCAAGTTACTGATGCGTTTTCGTATCACCAATGTATAGCCGACTTGCAAATTACAACTCTTATATCTCTGTTTTAAGATCATAGACATTATCGTCTCAGTATTACTCATGATGAATTCCATGACGTGATACTCTGAGTGTGGGTTTATCCAATACTCAAATCTCAACTTCTAAGTACTCATGAACATTACAACAGTTCTATTTCTATGTCTATCCTTAGACAATCTGCAATCTAATTCATGACAATCTTAATTCACTACTTACTTCCAAAAGTACGAGCGACTGTGGAGTCTGAATAATCATATTATTCGGGAAGTTAAACAAGCAAAATATGAAACACAATAATAAACAATTAACAAAAGGCAGTAAACAAAATCATAAATAATACTTTATTATTTAATCACCAAAAGTCAATTACATTTACTTTGTAACAAGTTTCTAAACTAAACTAATCTAACTACTAAAACTAATATCATCTTTCAGTCCTATGCTCCGAGCATGCTGAATATGCTTAGCCCTACATAGACCCTTTGTGAGGGGGTCTGCTGGGTTATCTTCACATGACACCCTCTTTACAACAAGATGGCCTTCTTCTACTCTATGTCTGATGAAATGGTACATTCTGTCGATATGTCTGGTTTTACCATGATCTCTGGGTTCCTTAGTTAAGGCAACCACTCCCTCATTATCATAGAACAGTTCCATAGGCTCCTAGATGGTTTGAACAACTCCGAGATCTCTGATGAAGTTCCTCAACCAAGCTGCTTCTTTCGATGCTTCACTTGCTGCTATATACTCTGATTCACAAGTAGAATCAGCTATCGTGTCTTGCTTGGAACTTTTCCAAGTAACTGCTCCTCCATTCAGTAGATATACCCAGCTAGATTGAGAACGGAAGTTATCTCTATTCGTTGAAAGCTATAATCACTGTAACCATCCACTCTCAAAGTATCATTGCTCCTCCATTTAGTAGAAATACCCAATCCTTCGTTCTTTGCAAATACTTGAGTATATTCTTTACTGCTATCCAATGAGCTCTACTTGGGTTTCCTCGATAGCCACTAACCATGCTCAAAGCAAAGGCCACATCCGGGCGAGTACATGTCATAGCATACATGATCGATCCAACAGCGGAAGCATAAGGTGCACGACTCATGTCAGCTATTTCCTCATATGTACTAGGGCATTGAGTCTTACTCGATTTGGTATTGCTCTGGATAGGTAGCTCTCCCTTCTTGGAATTTTCCATACTAAACCTCTTTAGTATGTTATCCAAGTATGTGCTCTGACTAAGTCCAATTAGTCTCTTCTTTCTATCTCTCAATATTCTCATCCCAAGAATATAGGCAACTTCTCGAAGGTCTTTCATGGAAAAACACTTTCCAAGCAAAGACTTAACTTCGTCCAAGGTTAGAATGTCATTACCAATGAGTAATATGTCATTGACATATAACACCAGGAAAGTCACTATACTCCCACTAGCCTTGATATACACACACAAATCATCTTCACTCCTAGAGAATCCAAACTCTTTGACTTTTTCATGGAAGCAAAGATTCCAACTGCGAAATGCTTGTTTCAATCCATAAATGGATTTCCCAATCTTACACGCTCTTTTAGGAAACTTTTCATCAACAAAACCCTCTGGATGATTCATGTAGACATCCTCAACCAACTTCCCGTTAAGGAAAGCAGTCTTGACATCCATCTGCCAGATTTCATATTCATGAAAAATCAGCTATGGCGAGCAATATCCTGATAGATTTAATCTTGGTTACTGGTGAGAAGGTTTCATCACAGTCAACCCCTTGGGCTTTTGTGAAACCTTTCGCAACCAGTCTAGCCTTGAATGTGTGTACATTCCCATCCATGTTTTTCTTCTTGTTGAAGATCCATTTGCACCCAATTGTATCACGACCTGGTGCATTATCAACCAAATTCCAAACTTGGTTGTCATACATGGACTTTATCTCAATGTACATTGCCTCTTTCCACTTGGAAGCCTTTGGTCCTGCCATTGCATCCTTATAAGATACTGGTTCATCTAAATTCACCAGTGTCCTATCACTGTTGAATGTGTCACCGTCTGAAGTAATATGAAAACCATACAACTCAGGTGACACACTCACCCTAGTGGATCTTCGAATAGGTAATGATTTATCAACTGGTTCAACAGTAATTGTTTCCTCTGGTTGAGTGCTGGTGTCATCTAAGGTTCCTTCAGTAGTTGACTCTTGAATCTCTTCAAGGTCTATGGTACTCCCACTGTCCTCTTTATATATGAGCTCTTTTTCTAGAAATACTCCTCTTCGTGCTATAAAAACCATGTTCTCACTAGGTCTGTAGAACAAATATCTGAAAGACTGTTTTGGGTTACCAATGAAAACACATTTCTCACTTCTTCCTGCTAGCTTGTCGTGAGTCTCTCATCTTACGAAAGCTTCACAACCCTAGACTTTAATATGTGCTAACGAGGGAACTTTCCCTGTCCACATATTGTGAGGTGTATTGGCAACCTTCTTTGTCGGGACAAAATTGAGGATGTGGGCGGTTGTCTCTAAGGCATAGCCCTAGAAATGAATTAGAAGTGAAGCACGACTCATGATAGAACGAACCATGTCTAACAAGGTTCGATTATGCCTCTCAGCCACACCATTTAACTGTGGTGTCCTAGGAGGAGTCAAATGTGAGATTATCCCACATTCTTTTAGATAGTCGTTGAACTCAATACTAAGATACTCTCCGCCTCTATCGGATCTAAGTATCTTTATTTTCCTACCCAATTGATTTTCAACCTCATGTTTAAACTCTTTGAACTTTACAAATGTTTCTGACTTATGTTTGATTAAGTATATATAGCCATATCTACTATACTCATCAGTGAAAGTCACATAAAATCGATTAGCATCTCTTGTGGTTGATCTGAAGGGTACACACACATCTGTATGTATGAGGTCCAAAAAACCTTCACCTCTTTCACAAGACCCTATGAATGGTGATTTGTCATCTTTCCCAAAAGACATGATTCACACATATCATCCGATTTTAGGTCAAATGATTCCAACACGCCATTCTTTTGGAGTTGGGCTATGCGTTTCTTGTTAATGTGTCCAAGACGACAATGCCACAAGTATGCCTTGTCTACACTATTAGACAAGTCAATATTAAACACACTATTTCCTAAGATATCAACACAAGTCACTGTTTCATATACACCATCACAAGGTAAAGCTTCAAACACGAAAACACCATTCTTATAAATAGAAATTGAACCATTAAAATCATCAAAAGAATATTTAAAATCTTTTCTAAACAATTCATGAAATGAAATAATGTTTCTCGTCATCTCAGATGAATAGCAACAATTCAACAAATCTGATCTAACATCATTACTAAGCAAAAGTTGATAAACTCTCATCTTGGTCACTGGTGAAGACTTCTTGTTTCCCATGATCAAGTTTATCCTTCCTCTCTCTATCTCCTCACTTTCGTTTAGCCCTTGCAAATCAGAATAGATATGAAAACCACATCCTGTATCAAGGACCCATGAACGAGAAGATAATGAGTTATTAGAAGAAATAGTGTAAATACCTGCTGAAGATGGCTTCAGTTTGCCATCTTTGATATCTTGCAGATATTTTGGGTAGGTTTTCTTCCAATGCCCTTTTCATTGAAATAAAAGCAAATAGCATCCTTTGGATCAGAAACACGGGGAATAGTAGCACTGGGCTTAGCCTTTGGGCCACTGCTAGATGACCCAACTTTAATATTTCCCTTCTAGTTTTTCTTAGGAGGACCTTTCATCTTTTTCCTCTTTCCATGTCTAATAGCTAAGACAGAAGCACTTCCAATAGTGGAGGCTATACTTTTACCCTTCATCCATGCTTTAGCTATCTGCAATAAGTTGTGCTTTAGCTATACTTTTACCCTTCATCCATGCTTTACCCTTCAAATGGTAAGTTAGGATAAACAGACCATAACAATCGGGTAATGAGTTCAAGACCATGTCAATGGAAAATTCCTCATCAAGTGATTGTTGAGCTTGACCAAACGCTCTATGTAGCGTTGCATTCTTTGCACGCTGAGATACAACTGACTCCCCTTCTTTCAACTTGCAAGCCAAGAGTGACTTGACTACTTCAAACTTTTCTTGACAAGCTCACTTAGGGTACTTTTCCAGAAGATCCTTGTTCATCTCAAAAGGCCAGTAGTCCTCATAGTACCTCTGTAGTTCTGGGGACATGGTTGCGACCATGATACATGCCTCTTTGGTAGTATCATCATAGTGCTTCTTGTAGGCAACATATTCTTTGGGGGTGGCTTTGGATTCATTAAGCTCTTTGAGCTCCTTTTCAAGGACATATTCTTGTTGGGTTTTGAGCATTCTAACACTCCTAAGTGTACATGCAACCCTAAATACCTTGGATCTATGTTTTCTCTATTATACATGAAAATATGAACTTTCCAAGGTATTCATCCTAACTAGCATAATAACATTGATTCAAATGAACATATCAAGTTAGAATTACATACCTCTTTGATGTAGAAAGTTTTCATGAAGCTTGAGTGCCTAATGCCCCAAGTGTGACACCTCAAAACGTTCACACAACACTAAATACACATGGAATGACTTGAGAGAAATTCACACTTCAAGAAAACCGGCTAGCCCTTCCTATCACTCATAGTGGCCGTTTTTCCTGCAAGAATAAGATCATTATATAGTTAGGGTTACACCATGTAAACCCTAATTGTCATGGCCTTTCATTTCCATGATCCATGGGTACAAATACACCATGGAACATCCATGGAGTATCTTATGGGTTTTAGCCCAACTTGACAATCCATGGAGCATTAGGCTACTATATAAGTATGGATGATTTACACAATCAACCCATATATTTAATTATTCTTCTTTTGATCACTTAATTAATCCTAGATTAATTCTTGATCAATACTAATTAAGTAATCTTATTAATATATTAGAACTTATAATATATTAACCAACATTAAGTGTTATTTCTCTCATTATAGTCTATCCAAATGCATGATGCCATGCAATCTAAACGGACCATGTCGGGTCGGGTCAAGTCTTACCAATTATAGTAGACTTAGACATTAATCTAACAATCTCTCACTTGGATAAGTGTAAAACTATTATTGCGTATGACTTCAAGAACCGACTGGCAATCGTAGCTTTCAAAAGCTTCTGTCGAACTCTGACCTTGTAGATGAACTCTGACCTTTGTCAATGACGTATCCAATAGATAAGGGATCATATATCCCTCCATTCTAGATATCATATGGATTGAGACATGGATTATAATCATTCTCTTTGACCATTTGTTGTTTCCCGATTTTCGATTTATGACGACTGACTAATTGAACAAATCAAATCAGTCCTGGCCCGACCGAGCACTTACATTTGTCATTATCAAATCATCGAGGGGCCCACAGATATCACTTTTAACCCGAAGGTAAAAGGAATGGATAAACTTCGACTCATATGGCTTGTTCTACTACTCGTTGAATCACACACAAAGGCACGTTTTATAACATCGAGTTACTGAATGTGTTTTCATGGAATCAATGTACAACCAACTCATAGTAACAACTCATATCTCTAGGTTTTAAGAATATATGATATTATCGTCTCATGATCACTCGTGATAAAATCCATGAAGTGATTCCAATGAGTGCGGGTTAAATCCAATACTCAGAACTTATGAGCACTTATGAGTGTTGTAGCCCTTTGTCCAACATCTTAGACCACTACAAGCCAACCCATGACAGTCTTGATTCATATCTACTTCCAACATATGATTGACTGTGGATGGTTTGAATAACTTAGTCATTCAGGAAGAACAACCTAGTTATTCTGGAAGTCAAAACATGCAAAATGAAACACAAGAATAATTGAATCTAATATGGTATCAAAACCTATGAACATAAATAAAACACCTTTTATTTATCACCATATGATTACACATTATTCATTGTATGGTGTTTCAGCTATCAACTTTACTCTTGAATTAAAACACTAGTTGTCCCATGCTCCGAGTATGTACACTATGTTTTCTAAACACTAGTCATGCCATACACCAAGTATGCATACTATGTTTGTCTCTGATCTTTACTTTGTGAAAGAGATCGATTGAACATAGTTCCAATGATTCTCATTTCACAGTACCAAATCCTTTCTACAAATGCAAGAATTCCAAATTCATGCCATTTACTGAAATCTATTAGATTCTAAACTTATATGCATTGATCCTCTTGTAATGATTATGCACAAAGCCAGAAAGAGTTGACAACAACCATTACAGAGCATTCGAAGGGAGATCAACTCCTTGGAAACATCCTTCATGCATTAGGTTTCCTAATCTTACATAGATTGAATAATTTCTAACTTTGAAACATTTCCACATTCCATTTTGACTATCACTTCTGAACAAGAGTTGCCTCCTTACAGATTATGTCAATATGGTCCTTCCAAAATTATCACTATACTTCCAATTGTCCTTGAGCAACCAATCTTTGGTAAACCTTAGATTGTCCTCGACAATTGTTTAATCCTTTTAGTTATATCAAATTTAGACCTTTTCCCTTCTTAATGCCCCAAACATTTGGAAAATTTTAGAAAGGATGAATATAGCACATGTAATCGATCTAATATCCAAAGCATATGGGACACAATTCATGATGTCTCACATAAAGAGTAAACCAGTCATTTTCTATAACATTTCCATTTCTATTTGCTAAGTTCTCATAATTCAGATTATGAAAAGGGATGCCGTAATCATAATCGAATTAGAGAACGCAAATAATGGAGCTATATATAGAATTTCCTTATGTTGAGCCATTCCAACATGAAATTCATATATATATATATATATATATATATATATATATATATATATATATATATATATATATATATATATATATATCCTTGACTAAATACAATTAAAACCTCAATCTAAGCTTTTAGATTTGAGATGAAGTATCATTTTCTCTCCCTTAATTATAGCAAAACAACTCTTTCCTAATTGAAACTTTTTGTTTTCTATAATTAACATTGCTAACTTGTAACTTTTATCATAATAATCATGCTCCCACTAACATGAAGATTATTAGCATAACACTTATGCTCCCACTAGCTTTGACATGTACTCAGTAATCAGCTGGCTTCTTGAAATCAATAATTTATTGACTTTCTTACCAAAGTTCAGATTTCTGATACTAGATTGCTTCGATAAAATTTTATCATAATCATACACCTTATCTTAGATAGCTCACAGGTGTGTTTAAACAATTTTTACAACTATGAAAAGGGATATCGTAATCATAGTCTTGATTTTTTAGACCTTTGCCACTTCTCACAAGTCCATGTTAGTATGCCGGTAAATTACACACGCTCCACTAATGACTTTGAGAATGCAAATATCACAATTTCTATCTAGCTAAAATCTACTTAGTGAAAGTGTTTCCTCACCATCTTTTTCATTAATCAGAGAGAAACCTTATGACACTTAGATTTAATGGTGTATGTGTTCTTATCAACGTAAATTGTAAAAACCATAGTCACAAGGCAAGGATAATGACAAATCCAAACTCATATGGACTGAACTCAATCTTAATTTATTGTCACCTGGCAGCTCAAGGGCCTGCCATTGCTTCCAAGTTGTTATGCAACCAAATGAGAACTCTAAGAACTCATATGCAAAGCCAACTTTAATTGGAATGGGCACAGAACACGATGGGTTATAAACCTCACATCATGTGCTAATGAAAAACTTCAGGTTTTATTCTTGATTAGTTCTTGAGACTTTCAAGACCTTAAAGACTCCCACTGTCCTCTTGACATATAAGACTCTCTTTTAAAATATTCAAGAGATAGTGTGGATTCTAATCAAGAAAAACCCTTCACACAATTGGCCTTAGTTGGTCTTTATTTTATCCAAAACATCACAACTTACCAATTTCAAATGTACAAGAGTAGAAAACTTTTACTCTTACATTTGACCAGTGTTTTAAACCTTCTCTAAGACATATCACTCAAGTTACAATCTTGGAGTATGACTCTAAGACTTGTGTTGGAACGAAGTATGACTCATATTCTTGATTTAACCATTTCAACAATTCAAGATTCCTCTGCTTATTCATAAGAATGCACTAAGATTTCTTTAGAGAACTAATTGTGCTATGGTTTCTTAATTATTAAGATGATCACAAAAACTGATACTAAAGTACTCTCCCATCTTTTAAGATATGAGAAACTTTATCTTTCTACCTATGTTGATTCTTCCTATTCGTTCTGTCATACATTGGAACCTTTTCTAATATCTCAGAATTACACTTAAGCTTGTAAGTATAACCATATTTACTGAGCTTTAGTAAATTATGATGAATAATCTTATCGATCTTTTGTGGTGGACTTGACCAGTGCACAAGAATGTGTATTCGATCCCTTAGTCCTTCACTTGACTCACATATACATGTGAACAAGGAACTAGTCTTCATTTTCCAAAGATGAAAATTTCTCATTCATCATGCTATATAACTTGCATGATTCCAAGTTCCAGTACAATTGAAACTTGGGTGATGAGGATCTTTCCTTATTTGGTAAATTTAGACATTACCACAAATGAAAGAATCAATTCATATTTCCACTCTTGCAATAGAAATCCATCTACGCGATCAGATTCAACATATTGTTTGTTTAACTTTCTTCACTCTTCTTTGATTCTTAAAACATCACCATGTGACCCAGTCACATCATGTATCAAGAATCTTAGAGTAAAAGCTTAGCAGAGTTAGATAGTGGACTTTACTTGAAGTAGAGTCAAACTTATCGACTTTAACATCCTTAGGTAAATTTGGAAGCTTCGCTACCAATGCCCCTTTCTTTGGCAATGGACCCTTGATATTGGGACCATCACAGACTTAGCCTCTCTCTTTACCATTTGGTCAACCGAGTTGACTATGGCGGATCCCTTTCCATTGGGAAGAGAGAGCTTACTAGATATCCAATGTCATCATTGTCAATGTCCATAACGTTTTAGGAAGTTGATCTTAGCAAATAGATAAGATCATTAAGGGTCTTATCATAGACTCATTCATAGGAGTCCCAAAGGAACTGACGATGTGACTTAGAAAGTGATTGAACCACCAAATTTCTCAAGACCTTGACACCCAACTTTCCCGGCTTGTGAATATGTGACAACATCTCCAAGATATGACCACACATAGACCTTTACTTGCCAATAGGGCTTGAGTGACCTTAAACTTTTCAAGAACTTGTGGGTTAGGGAGAATAATTGGAG